>NC_137775.1:12706432-12814920 GCF_963455305.1 Plecotus auritus | reverse complement strand
GATCCATCTGTACCTGAAGTCCTAATTTTGGTCTCTCCTTTATGTAAAAAAATTAACTATTTTGCTTTTTAGAATTGATTTTCTATTACTTGTCCCTAAAAGATCACAGTTATTTAAGGACAGGGCAGACATTACAGTTTTATCTTCAGTACTTCTTTAATTTACTAAATTTTCCTCTTCTAATAGGGATATTTTCCAGGCCTTATTTGCTCCTATTCCTTTCTAAAATTGTTCCCTTCAACTTGCAGTTACTTCCATCACTTGCCTCCAGCATCTGATAATAGAGACATACACATAGTTTAGACCAAACATCTCATTTAGACATCTTTAAAACTAGGCTTTCTTCTTCTCTGCACAGAATGGTTTAGATTAGTGAGTCTCACCTGGGATTGGGATGTGAACAAAAATCACCTCTGATTTTTTAATAAAATTACAATTGCCTAAGACCCCAATCTCAATGAACTAATTCTCAGAAGCTGTGGCCCTGAAGTGTATTTTTGAAAGCTTTGTGTTTGATATATGCATTCCTGATTTAGGAATCAGTTGCAACTATTTTATGCAGGTGCCTGCTTTAAAGAAGAAGAATGGACTAAGTCAGAGGGTCCTTAACTCTGGTTAATCAGCAAACTCACAGAGAGCTCTTTAAAACACGGATTCTTGAGACATATTCATGAAGATTTTGATTTAAAGGGCCTTTTAGAAATTATAATGGCTTCCTAAGTGAATCTGATGACCATTCAAGTGTAAGAGCTACGGTATTAAATGAGGGGCCAAGACACCCTCAGTGAATCTATAATTCAAGGCCATGTTGCAGACACAGAGCAAAGAGCTTTTGAAGGGACAAACACAGACTGAGAATTCAAGAGATCTGGAAGGCTTGGTACTGGCCAGGATGTCTTTGCACATGATATATGTTGAGCATGGACAAACCAGGCTGAAAGAATGGGCCAGGTCATACCATCTGCAAACAAAAATAGATTGGGTTGTTTTAAGGGAAACATAAGCTGGAAGCCAGTAAAAGTTCACAACTGCAGATTTCACCATTTTGTCCTTTTCTCTGTGTGCATTTTTGTGTGTGCACCAGTGTTGCTCTAACATCTCCACAGGTTTGTCCTAAACATAACATGCTATTTAAGAGAGGTATTTGTCTTTCTGTCACTGAAAACTTCAGTGAGCATCCCCTGGACCAAATGGGAGTGAAACACGAGTAAAGGAAAAGAGGGAAAAGAGAAGATCCCATCTGAATTCTGAAATTAGCCATGATGAAGACGTGGAGTAGAGGACCCTGGGTTTAGACAGGTTCGGTTCTGCTCTGAAAGTAAACCAACACATAAACTAAAGTGGTAAAAGGGATGGGGAGTCACTAGTCCCAGGCAGACATTGGCAAAATAAGTAGAATGGCACTGATGAGCTATTAGAAACACTGCTGATTCCTTCATTAGCTTCTTCTCTCCTCACGGACTGTTAACAGCTTTTTCTGCCTTACTCTCCAGGCTGAAGACGGTGGAAACGCTGCACAGGACAGCAGCTCATTGTTTCCCTGCGAGGGGATGATGCGTTTTTAGATCTGTAGTCACTAGGAACCCAAGCACTTCTGTAAGGACTCCCACGTCTTCCCAATCACTGCTTCAACCAATCTAGAAGAGTGCCTGCATATGCTACAAGCACTTTTATTTTATTTCAAACCTGGCTTAGCCTCTAACAGCTCAATTAAAGTCACAGCAAAGCCATTAGAAATCAATGATCACCCAACATTGTAGTCTGAACTTCTCAGTTCTTTGTACCACACACAGCAGCCAATTAATCATTCCTTACCTTTGTTGTTTTAAGACACGTGTTTCAACGCTTTAGTTAGGATGTGTTCTGGTCTGACAATACTCACACTATCTGAAAACAGACCCTACATGCATTTGCTAATTAGAAAACATTTAAAGCCTCCCTACAGATCTCATTAAGTCAGATGTGATCCCACTGGCCCTACACAGCAATGTGGCATCACCAAAATCAGAGCTGAGGTGGCAGGATACCGGAGCAGAGCAAAGAGGAGAAGCTGACCAGAAACTGGACAAATCAATGTTGTTGCTAATGTGATGGTGATGGTAGTTTGGGTACATTTCACTGATGTATTTTTTCCTATTCCTCCATTTATTCAACGGATGGTATTTCTTACTTCAGGATTTGGTGGATACTATCTCGGAAGAAAGAAGCTAGAGATCAGCTTTGAGCTTCAACCTAAATGTTTTACTATTCAGAGTGAGAGAGTAGTTTTGAAATCCCGGCTTTGTTAAAAGTAAGAGGCTTTCTAAATTTTAAAAGAATTGCTTTACATGGTAAAAGCAAATTTTGGAGATGAGCATGCTTTACTATAAGCCTTAACACAGAAAGCAAGGAAATACTTGACAAGAAGAAGTTGAACTAGAAGGTCCTTCTGTTACAGGTGCATAAGGCAAAGGACAGAGTATGTGAAGGTCAAGTGATCAGATGTGAGTGTCCTGGCCACCCTCTCCCAGGGCTGAACCCTCAAAGTAGAGAGGTTGCAGGGAATCCCAGAACAGCGGAAATTGTTCCTTTGTCCAGTGAATAACTCGGCAACATTTAAGGCTCCACATTCAGCCAGCAGCAGGACAGTACATGAGAGGGCAGTACAACAAAGACTGAGCAAGCAGTCTAGGAAACCAGACTTGTGGACAGCCTCGCAATGTCCTGCCCATCTCAGCGAGGCGTGGAGCAAGCAGCTGAAAGTCCTCACATCTCCAATGGGTACAAAAAAATTGCTAAGATGAAAAGTGAACCGGTCTCCAGCCATCCCACTCTGAGGTGCATGCCCAAAAGAATCGACTGCAGGGACTCGGATACTTGTACAACCATGTATGTAGCGGCATTATATTTGTAATAGCTAAAAGACAGAAACAACCTAGGTATCCATCGACAGATGACTGAATAAATGAAATGTTGTATATACATATAATGGAATAGTATTCAGTCATAAAAAGAAGTGAGATTCTGACATATTATAACACGAAGACATGCTATATGAAATAAGCCAGACACAAAAGGACAAATATTGTATGACCTCACATATATGAGGTACTTAGAATAAGCAAATTCATAGAGACAGAGAGTAGAATTGAGGTTACTCTGGGCTGGTGGGGACAGGAGAATGGGGGGTTAGTATTTAATGGGTACAGAATTTATGTTTGGGATGATAAACTTTGGAAATGAATAGTGACAGTTGTACAACATTCTGAATGTACTTCAATGCCACCAAATTATACACTTAAAATGTAAATTCTATGTTATGTATATTGTACCACAATAATTTTTTAAATAAAAGTGGACCCTTAAGACCAGGAGGCCATATAGTGTTCAAAAGTCATGGCAGGGACAACAGACTTTAGCAATAGATGTGCATCCACAAGGCGTGCCAAAAACCTAGCCCCAAATAGCTGTGGCTCAGGATGCCCATTGTTGAGACTGGCGGATGGGCATTTCCAGAGAGGCCAGCCAAGATTCTAAAGACAGCACCAGGGCCAAAGGGGCATCGGCTGTGTCCCCACCAAACTACACCAATGCTGAGAGGACACACAAGCTTCCTTCTGCACCGCGACACTGTCTAGGGGTGGAGAAGTGATAGAGGGACCCCTTTAAGAAGAAAAAAACAATCCTGCCCAACCACATGGCTCAGTGGTTGAGTGTTGACCTCTGAACCAGGAGGTCATGGTTTGATTCCCGATCAGGGCACATGACTGGGTTGCGGGCTCGGTTCCCAGTGAAGGTCGTGCAGGAGGCAGCCGATCAATGATTCTCTTTCATCAATGATGTTTCTATCTCTCTCTCCCTCTCCCTTCCTCTTCGAAATCAATAAAAGTATATTTTTTTAAAAAGTAAAGAATTCCAACAGTGAGATTAAACTCTGTATTAGTAAATTCCCCCAAGTGACATAGTTTTAGATGGTATTGTATTAATCAAGGTGCGATCCACTATCTCGTGGAAATAAAGGTTCAAGGGGTCAGGAAAAGATCAACTGTGTACATTTTTTTATTTTACTTATGTATTATTTTATGCAAGCTCCAGCTCCCACAGAACCTGGCATGTGACTAGGAGACTATAAAAGCCTTCGGTCCTCAATCTGACATAGTGATAGGGTATATCTTGCTATTCTTTTCCTCATAGTTTCCAATGCATGTATTATTTTAATGATTTTTTACAAAATTAAACAACAAAAACAAAATAAGTAACTTTGCTCCTATTTCTGAATTATTGCCCCAAATTTCACTCATTCTTCTCTTTATTAATGGCCTACAGGTTTTCCATCTCTTTGCAGTTTCACTCCACTCCACATGAGCTAGCTCTACATGGGCACATACTTTTGCCTTATATTCTTTCTATAAACTTTGAATAGAAATATAGACAGAATGAGCTTTGAGCACTTCTCTCATCCATAAATTTAAAAAATACTACACCAACTGTGCCATGCCTCCGAGGTCATATCAGAGAAATGAGAAGCCATAAAAAAAAAACCAAAAAACCTCGTTTCCATTGCTTTAGTCTCTGCAGGACATCAGTTAAGAGAGATACTCGCCTTCTGACATTTTTTAAACCCCAAGAGGCAGAATTTAATTGACTACCAACGGCAAGCTTAACCCACTACTGAGAAAAACTTAGTGAGCCAGAATCTTAAAACACAGCCATACGAGGTGAAAAATGATTTAGAAAATACACTGATGGTTGGATGCGAAGTTCTTTAACTGTGATTTCTTTCTATTTCAGTTTTTGGGGAATTCTCTTCCTCTAGTACTAAATATAGTTCATTTATTTCTCAGTTTTCACATTCCACCTGTCACAGGAACCTCCACGGCAGCTGTACGGTCTGCATTGCCTTCGATACACTGACAAAGCTTCAAATTAACGCATCTTAAATCCTCCGCCTGCTGCCCAGCATTTAGCTTATACACTGGTTTGCTGAAGTTGAGCACTGGTTCTCGTTCTCCGTGTTAAACTAAAATTTCCCAAAGTCTTATAAAGTCAATTAGACAAAAAAAAAATGTGGCATTCAATAGAATTTTATCCAGCAATGACCCTGATAAACTTTTGACTTAGGTTCCCAAAGGGCATTTCCTTATCCCTCTAATCGACTAGTCAAACCCTTATGTCTATTTCTGCACACGGCAAGTTGAAATATTGGAAAGCTATGGCATTGCAACAGCGTTGGAGAGTTCCACACAGATCTACTGCTTGAGTGTTCCCGCCCACCCCTAAGCCTCGGCCACGTGCAATCTCTCTGCAAGGCCTTCCCCAGCATCCCGGCCTGGGCGGGGCTCCATGCTTCTGAGCATTTATCTTATCAGTATTGTTGCCTGCTTACAGTGAAGAGCATGTCAGCACTTCATTTACAAACATTCCAAACAGAAAGATGTCAGTTCTCCAAATATTAATCCACCAGCTCAATACAATTTCAATTTTGATCTAAAAAACATTGAGAATTTGGGAACAGCACTATAGCTGGCGGAGGGAAAGGGGCCTTGAAAAGTCATTATAAAGTAAATAAAAAAATAAATTGCGCAAAAATAGGCAACACGCTTTGAAGAAAGAGAAGAGCTGGTTCTATATGTAATAAATAGGGTACATCTCATAAGCCTATAATAACTAAAAGAGCAGAATGGGATAAAAGAAGCAATGCTGCCTATGAAAAAGTACATATAATCGCATGTAGTACAGTACATAATAAAGACATTATTTGAAATTCATGGTGCGAATATGAATTATTTAGCAAACAATGTTGGAAATAATTAGCTGAAGTTCCCACCTCATGCTTTTGATTAAAGTACATTCTTAATATATTAAATATTTCAATGTAAACCTTAAGCATATAATACCTCAAGAAAAAACAGAAGGAGAATTATGTAATGTAGGGTAGAAAACGTTTTCTAAGGATAAGACAAAAAGCCAATTCTATAAAGCAGAAATAATAAACTCACAGAAGTACAGGGGCCAAAACAGGTAACATAAATTAGCAAATATCAGACTAGATAAAAGAATCATGGTTTTGTTTTTCCCTCAGTAGAGGCATATTAAGCCTTTGGTAGCAAAGGTGCAACTTGGCCTTAGTCGAGGAATAATAGAGAAGCGTGGGCTGGTGTCCACCTGGGAGCATGCGCTTCACCTACAAACAGAAGGCTGGGGTTACCAGATCTTTCACATATTTAAGAAAAGTCCAATTTCATCGTTTGCTTAAATTTTAAAAAATATACTGTGTGGGGCAAAGAAAAGCATATCATTCAACTCATAAGTTACTATTTTGCTATGAAGGGAAATACTAATCAATTTGACAATTTAAACTTTATTTGCTCTTGCCCATTAAAAAGTCATAAGCATGTACGTATAAATACATAAGGTCCATGTACATTAAGAACCACAGTCAACTCCAAATAGCAACCAGGTTGTTTCCAAAAATAAAGTGATAATAGACCAAAAATATTGCATTTATATAACTCAGACTAATGAGCAAACAAAAATACAAATGCAGTTTTAAGTGCTCTATTAGTCAGGGCTTTACTGATGTTTGTGCATCTAATTGCAGTATTTGTCATCCTAATCTTCGCATTGGGCTCCCAGTGCATTTGGTTTGCAGAAACGTCTCTAGGAGAAAAAAACTGGATGTGTGACCACAAAATCTGATGAACTATTTAGTAATGCTAAAAAGATGCCAACATGAAATTAATAACATTTTCTTTGGAAATAGCACTAGTTTCCATTTCATGCAGGTTTAAGCTCTCATTGCATTGCTATTAATATGCTGTGACAATTAATGCAAAATCACTGAAGACACTAAAAACCCTCTAAAGTATAATTAGAAGTGAAAAATGTTTCCCGTCCCAAGGTTCTATTTCCTGACCATTTATATTCTACCCAACATAAATAAGATCCTGACTGCAGCTTCAAGAAGTCCATTGACTAATTTAAGAAAACTCTTTTGAAGATCCAGTTCTCACCAGAAAAGCACCATATTCTAAAACAGAACATGGCTCCATCGTCATTCATTCAGAAGGCACACACAGAGAAAGGGCTACCTGAACAACGCATTGGAAAGTAAAGCTTTAACACGAAGGTAGGAAAGTTGAAGTCTGTAGCCCCTTCCCCCAACTATCTCCTTCTTAAGTCTGCATGTCTCAAAATACCTGGATAATTACCAAGTCACTACTCTGTACTATACTGAACCACCAAACCCGAAACTCACATTTCAACCCTGAGGAAGATGAGTTGAGAATAAGAGAATGCTGGATGATCAGGTAAGTCAAGCTTAGGTTGCACTTTTGAGGAGGTCACACACAGGCATGGAGGCGTTTACAGAGAGGATCTGACAGGCTGAACGAGAGAAATTCAGCTAACTCTCCATGCTGGGAGCACAACAGCATTACACTGCACAATCCTAATTGCCCTGCTTCCTTCCTACGGTAGGAATAGTATCTGTGCAAGCTGGAGACCAGTGTAGTAAATGTGAAAGAACCATCACTGCCTTGCACTTCCATAGAGTTGCACACATTTCAGGGAGCGGAGAGGATATACTTACAATCTACAACAGAGGTAGGACTAGAACCCAAGTTTCCCAATTGAGGGCACAGTGCTCCTTCCCCCTGCAGGGCAGAATTATAAAAACATGCTACAATTATTTCATTCATTCATTCATTAAAAATATAGTCTATGGAAAAAAGCTAAGGGAATTGAATTTATGTGATCAACAGGAAACATTTTTCAATTTTGACAAGTGGCATTTTCCTGGATTTGCTGACATCAGAACAATAAACAAAATGGCCATATTTCTTTCTTTAAATTCTAATTTTTGTGTTATTTATGTTATAAATCAATATGGGATGTATGGGCCAATTTAACAAACAAAAGACTAATTTATGTAACATAAATCATTAGGTGGTAAATGGTGTTCATAAAATGCAACAGGAGACTATAAGTAAAAACAGATATTATTCATTGTTTAAATAATAATGGCAGGAAATTCTTTTCAAATATTGAAAATAACAAGTACACATCTCTGCTCAACCATGTGATGACGTTTCATACATAAACCTCATTTTGATTTTAGGTTATGTAACTAAATAGGTTGGATTTTATAACTGATTCACTCATGTTATTTCTAAATTTAGGGATAGCACTTTATTTGTTGTCCCTTGCAATAGGATAGAATTAATACTATTCAATTTTTAAAATATGTACATGTGAGTGTTTAGGTATGTATGTGTACATGCATACTTCACATGGGTCTTACATAGTTGTGTTTAATTCCTATCTAAGAGTGTGGAACTGACGTAAAGCAGACTAGCATCTTGCTGCAAGATTTATATTCTCACATGTATTGTGTCACAGAACAAACCTACATGCCAGTTAAAAATAAAACGTTCCTGAAGGTTTAATGCAGGTTGTTTCTCTGAAATGTAAGTCCTCTACCTGAAGAGAGAGCAGTTTGCTGTTTCACCCTACCTCAGATTTCCTTAGTTTTCACTGCATAATATGTTATGCTTCAATTAAGCTACATTTAATTAAGTGGACATTCTTGCACAGAAGAGCTCATTTTGAATATGTAGTTGAGTGC
The DNA here is from genome assembly GCF_963455305.1 of Plecotus auritus. Classification (NCBI taxonomy): domain Eukaryota; kingdom Metazoa; phylum Chordata; class Mammalia; order Chiroptera; family Vespertilionidae; genus Plecotus; species Plecotus auritus. Next base: position 12,806,315 of record NC_137775.1, on the reverse strand, counting down.
TGTGAATCTCTGTTCTTTCAGACTCAGAAGAGACAGAGTTCATTTTTAAGTGCTTTACACTCGATAAACTGTACTTTCTCAATCGTTTGGTGGTGGTAAATAAGTATAATTTTTCTTGCTGCAAATAGCCAGATATTAGCTAGAGAAGCCAACAGTGAGGCTTGCTGATCATTGCCATGACAATCTTCTGCTTTATTTTTACATGTCTCATAGAATTGTCAAAGTTGAATGGCAAGCCAGAGCTTTGAGAAAATAACTCTTCCTAGACTAGGAGATTTTAGTGGAAAGGAAATTTTAATAGAAAATATCTTATCTCTTTGGGCCTGATCCTAGATATATTTCAGGGGAAAGGAGGCTGGCAAAAAATATATATTAAATAAGACATCTGATACCTCTCTCTCTCTCTCTCTCTCTCTCTCTCTCTCTCACACACACACACACACACACACACACACACACACACACAGAGGGGGGGGGAGATTCACACATTTAAGGAAATACTGGTCTGATTAAAAGAGAGAAAAAATTTCCTTGAAGTCCTTGGTCATCAAGATAGACTATAAAAATAATGTGAAGAGATTTGATCTGTCCTGCAATGAATTTAATGTTACCTTGACATGATGGGGAAATTGTCAGGAACAAAATGGAGGGGGAGGGAGGAGGAAGAATTGTGTATTATGCAGGTTAGGTGGTTAATTAATATACACAACCACTAAATGGCCTCAAGTATACATGATAAATGACTAGAAATAAATATGCCCTTGATGTTTGTACACTTGGAATCATAAATAACAGCCCTGTTAGAGGAAACCATTTTATATCATGTTTTTATCCTCAATTCAACACAGGGAGTCCAAATTTTTTTCTTCAATACTTACCAAACTTCAGCATTCCAGTACATTTATGATTTTGCAATATACTATATGTCTACTGTTGGCTGAATATTATTATTTTAATAAACTGATTTACTTTGCAGCTTAAATATTCTCTTGAGGCCTTTTCCTGAGAGCAAAGTAATGGAATCGGTGCTCTGTTAGCAATATTCGTATCACTCCTTGGTGAACTCTACAGTAGAGTGCAAAAGTCACCTTCACCCTTAAGGCAAAGCCGACCCAGGTTTAAACTCCAGCCTTGGAACTGACTAACAAGGTAACATACGTCAGTTAGTTAGCCTCTCTGAGCCTCCGTTTTCAATATGTACAAAAATAAATTTTCCTCACAAGGTAGTTACATAGTTTGAACCAGACAGTAAATGGAGAATGCCTCACACATGGCAGGCGTTTCGTAACAAAAGATCATTTTCAATGATGCGTGTCCCTTCCCAGTGGTGTTCTCCAATGATCTCAAAGGAGATCATGGGAAGAAAGTTTCTCTGAATAAATTCCGTCTCCCTCATCTTTCCTTCTGAGGAGCAACAAATGCACCGAGAGCAGAAGCTCCTGGAGGCAAAGGTCAGACACAAAAATGTGACCTTTCAAGCAGCAAGTGGGAGAAAGGCTTAAAGGCAGAAGCATTTGCCTGTCTCTAGCTGAGGCTGGCGAGGCAGGCAGAAGCTTTACCCCCACCCACATGCTTCTTGGCCCCTTCCGCCTAATTTCCCCTCCATTTCTCCCGACCCAGGAAGAGAAAGAATTACCTCCCTTTTACACATGTCTACTCTTCATATAAACTGGCCTGTGCTGCTACCCTGTCTCTAGTTCATTAACGAAAAATAGAAAAGGCAGAACCTGAAAATCTTAATTAAAAAAAAAAAAAAAACAAACACACAGAGCCCCGCTGGCATGGCTCAGAGGGTGAGCATTGATCTATGAACAGGAGGGACAGTTAGATTCCCAGTGAGGGCACATGCTTGGGTTTTGGGCTCTATCCCCAGTGTGGGTAGTGCGGGAGGCAGCTGATCAATGATTCCCTTTCATCATTGGTATTTTTTTCTCTCTCTCCCTCTCCCTTTCTCTCAAAATTAATAAAAATTAAAAAAATACTTCCTTTAAAAACAACACACAGAGAATAACCATCTCCACCACAATCTAAAATCTTTTATCCTCCTTTTCATCCTCTCCTCTCTCTCCCTGCCTCTCCAGCAGATGTTGTCTAAGGCCCACAGCCATCTTCCACTTTGGAACTCGGGAGTCATCCCATCCTTAAGCTCCCTTTCTGAAGTGTAGGTATATGCATATTGGTCTCCTATAACAAAGAGGGGCTGTTTCTAATTCCAGTGTCCAGGCATCCACGTATTCATTCTGCCAGCAGTGATGGCTGGCACTGGCCAGTTCATTATACTCACTTTTCCAGCGTCTCCTGTGACATAATCTGGGACCTGAGTATTTGGGTCTCAGTTGGAATCTCTGACTGTGGACTCGATTTTTCTTCATGGAATCTTCAAATTCCTTTTAGGGAATAAAACTGAAACCTGGTCCTCACTAGTTTTATTAGAACGAGTTAGAACAAGTAAACCCACACAGGTGCTGTCGGTTGCCCTTCCAGCCTTTTTTGTTGTAAGCATGATCTGACTAATGCAACACAATGTAGTATAAATCTATGAACTACCGAATAGCTGTGGAGGGGAAAAAAGTCTATAAAATCTTATTAATTAAATATTAATCCAACTCTGTCTACCTTTGAGTATCTCTTGGCTTTTGCAGAAAGCAGATTACAGATTATTAGACTGTGAGTTCATGTTCTTACTATCCTGTACTAAAATATCCAAAAGTGGGAATTTTATTTTCTGTTCTGCCTGCCTGCGAAGTTCCATGCAATCACATTTAGTGAGTAGAACACTGGCCTAGAAGCTGGAGGCATAAAATTTACTGCTATCTCTTTGCATCCCATTATCAACCCCTAGTGGAGTACCAGGCAATGATTTAAGGTTCTTTCTCACAGTAAATTAAATTAATCCAGGTAATTTGGTAACCTTCCTCACCACCTCCATAGCAAATTATCTAGATTAGCTGTATGATTGTTCCTTAATACATCAATTGGAGGTATAACATTTCATTGGTTTCCTGTGCTTTGGGTAATTCAATTAACCACATCTATATCAGGTAGCCAATAAGTACAAGACACAGAGGGATAAAAATGTATACAAGACAGCAGCCCTTAGCAGCCAGAAAGAGAAAAACGCAGACAACCAAATGCATGTAATATAATGTAGAAAGTGATAAATTCCTCCAGGCTGTGACAAAGTTTAGAATACAAGTTCAGAATTTTGGCTTTTTTATTTATTATTCCTAGAAAATTGGGTCTGAAATGTCTAGGCACCCTAGGTGTCTGGCAGAATCCAAGGAGACCTGAGCCTTCCTAACAGAAGCAGTCGCTTTGTACTCATCGGGGCTGCCAGAGTCCAGCGTGAGCCACTCACATTTGACTTTGTTGTACTGTCACCTGCACAATCAGCCTAGCGCCCTTCAGCAGCCACCTACCCAAAATGTGTGGGAAGCCGTGGCAGTTCTAAGGGGTAAAGCAGGGTGTGATGGCTATTGTAGGTGGGCTGGGGTTCTGAACGTAGGATCTACGATCTGTGTCAGGCTATGGTACAATAGTAATTACCAGTTCTGCAAAGTCCATTAAATTAAAATGACCAAAATCTGCAAAGGAGCTAGTTTGTTTTCTGCAGCCTAGGCAGACACTTTCTTTAGATGATTTACTCATATCACACCTGTGTATTATTATACCCACAGTGAAATTTAAAAAAGGAAGGAAGGAAGGAAGGGAGGAAGGAAGGAAGGAAGGAAGGAAGGAAGGAAGGAAGGAAGGAAGGAAGGAAGGAAGGGGAAGGAAGGAAGGAAGGAAGGAAGAAGGAAGGAAGGAAGGAAGGAAGGAAGGAAGGAAGGAAGGAAGGGGAAGGAAGGAAGGAAGGAGGGAAGGAAGGAAAGAAGGAAGGAAGGAAGGAAGGAAGGAAGGAAGGAAGGAAGGAAGGAAGGAAGGGGAAGGAAGGGGAAGGAAGGAAGGAAGGAAGGAAGGAAGGAAGGAAGGGGAAGGAAGGAAGGAAGGAAGGAAGGAAGGAAGGAAGAAGGAAAGAAGGAAGGAAGGAAGGAAGGAAGGAAGGAAGAAAGAAAGAAAGAAAGAAAGAAAGAAAGAAAGAAAGAAAGAAAGAAAGAAAGAAGAAAGAAAGAAAGAAAGAAGCTGATGCTAAGTTTTCAATAAAATCATCCTGAAATCATTCCATGTTTCTTTTCAGGCTTTTGTTAGAAACTTCATCAGGCTGATTCTTCAGAGTGAAACCAGTCCTATGGAAGCACCACACCACAGTGCCTGCTCCTGGGTGACATTTTAGGATTACGGCTATGCATGTGGTTACCCACAAGAGCCAATCCTCGGAGATTATGGAGAAGAAGGAAGAATGACCTCACTGTGTGAGAATGCCGTGCCAACAGTATACTAAGCTTTAACATTGGGTGGGGTGGGGATGGTGGGGGGTGGCTTTTGACCCATTTCTGAATTCAGAAACAATTAGCCTTTTGTACAATGAATAACTGAAAAGTATGTCAATAAAAATACAGAGAAAGATATGCATACATATTACATAATTTTCCTTGGAAATATTTTGCCTATTTGTGGGGTCCTGGGTCCTTAAACTTTAGGAAACTCACAGAGAGGTCTTGAGAGGCATTGGAATGGCTAAGGGCAGTAGCATATGTAAAAAGGAGGAAATAAAATCTTTCTGCTCATTCTAGTTTTTTTCCTTTGTTTTCAAACTTTTTGGTAATGGAGTAATTAATCTTACTCCATTCAAAACTTACAGTGAAAATATTTTAGAATATTTCTATGGACATATGATGGCAAATTAAATATGAAAATTTATATTTAAGATAAAGATAAAAGAGATCAGTTATAATAAGTTTTACCCAAGGTAGATTTTGTTCCCTCCTCCCCTGATTATAAACTAGTTCTCCAATATTCTGGTGACTGCATGATGGCATTAAAATTTAGGGTTTTCTTTTTTTCTATAATAGAAACATGACATACATTAGATTTATATAACATGGCATACTCCCCAAATCCATACATTAGGAGACAAAGAAAATGTCCTTAAAAAATAAGTAACTCACATTCCTAAAAATACCTTCATCTTGTTTAATTCTTTTTTAAAAAATTGAGGAGAGTCTTAAATAATATTTACTTAGTAAAACTTTAGGAATTGGTGGTTTTCCTATTTTACTTATTATTCAATTATTTGAACATCATGAGCAATCAACTCAACTTCTTCCTTAATTACAATCTCTTATGTGATTTTTTTGTGGCGAGATTTTTCTTTCAATGTCTTACAAAATACTTTCATTTTGAAATAATGTGTTTCATTTAAAAATAACATATTCACAGATTTAAAAATCACATATTTTTCATTTAAAAAAAAACCCTCATTCTGATTTTCTCCCTTAAGAGATCAAGAACTCTATTACCATAATTTTTTTAAAGGACACATTTTGCTTAGCTTAGTGCAGTTAGTGCAGTCCTTTGTTAGGAAAATAACTGGAAATAGATGCAAACCATTGACATCTTACAATTCCATTTAAATGTGTCTTTTTTTAGAAATCATTTTGAGAATATGTGACTTCAGAAAATAATAGCCAATCAGCTCTTTATTAACACTGACAAGAGATTTGCTTTCTTAAAACTTTAGCATCTTCCCAAAATGAGATTCTGTATACACATAATCATTGGTAGGAAGCCCGGTCATCAAAAAACACTGAGTTGTATATATGGATTTGAAACCTATAGTCACTTTGTCTAAAAATATGAAAAAAATTTAAGTGGAAATTAGTGGAATTTAGTGGAAAATGGGTAAAATTACAGTTTAACTCCAGGGGTAGGGAACATCTGGCCTGCAGGCCATAAAAGGCCCTTGAAATCATTCGTTCTGGCCCTGCCAAGGCATTAGGGATGAGTTAATTAAATGTGTGACCACATGTAGCAGTCTAATTTTTAAGTTGATAGTTTCATATGATCTGAGAATGATGTTATAAACATCCAATGGCCCTTGGCAGAAAAAAGGCTCCCCACCCTTGAACTAAGCTGTGCAAAGAAATCTCATGAAACACATATAATTAAATAACAATGTAAAAGATACCAATTGCATATATATATATATATATATATGTGTGTGTGTGTGTGTGTGTGTGTGTGTGTGTGTAATACACATATATGTCTATATCTTTAACTTTATATCTGTATCTATATACATAATACATCTTATGAGCATCATCATGTGTCCAGTTTCTTTAATGATAGCATTTGTTTGAAGCTATCAAGTAGACTACCTTTAGGAGTTCATTCTGGATTTTAAATTCAGAAAAAGAAGCAAAACCCATCAAGAAAAAGCAATTTTAGAGGGATAGAAATTGGCGCCAAACAGGTTGTACAATCTATTTCCTCTAAAAATAACCAACAGACGGTCTGGCAGCCTGTCTTAGTTATCAGCAGCTTCCCTTCATTAAATCTAATTGCTGTGCAGAGGCCATTTCAATTGGTGCATGTAAAAAGCAATTTCAAGTCCATGATGGTGGCCTCCAGCCCCTCTAGGGAGCAGAGAGTCCATTCTGCTGCCTTTTATGTTCTTCGTGTGGGAAGACAGTTGAGATTACTAAGACGTGTCCACTCTGCAACTGTCCCTTGGCCTAAATTTGTCACTAAGTTTATCCAGAAGACTCATGGTATATTTGGAATTGTGGGACACAAACTATTTTACTAGAGAAATAGAGAATATAAATGACTGAACCAACAAGTGAACAAATGAGTGGCAGAGCGTGGTGGCTGAGCTTGGGCTTTACAAACACAGTGCGTGGTGCCAACCCTGGCTCAAGCTTTCATTCTCTGTGCAAATACGAAAAGCTTCGTAGTGTCCGCACATGTGAAAGGTGGAAAATCTTCATAGTCTTCCTAGGAAGATTAAATGAGTTAAAGGCACATTCACTATTGTTTGTTTTACTAAACAATTCAAGCTGGTAAAATGATGCAGAATTGCACCATATTTCATAAAAACGAGTAAGTTTTTTGTGACTTATTCATTCTCCATTTCATAGTCTGATTTTATACTGTTAAGCCTCTTTTGCTTATGAAAGTGAACGAATTTCATCAAGTGAGCCAAATGTTTGAGGTTTCCGAATGTTTTAGGGCAAATAGAAATAAGTAACACCAGCCAGTAAAAAATAAAAGGCACAATAAAATGTGGGTATCCTTTGTGTACTGGTAGAGGGGCAATTCTAAAACTATTTTAAAGATGAAGATATCATTGCATTTATCATATAAAAAGATGACATCAGAGACTTGGATTTATATTCATCAGAAATGAAAACTCATCATATCGGTCAAACTCCTTTAGTAGGTGTCTACCTACCAGTGCATGTATACTACGTTGAAGCACAATACTCTCTAGATTAAAGTGTTGTAATAATAATTATCATTGCTCAGTTGACTACTATGTGGCAGGCACTTTATATTTGCCATTTTGTTCATCTTCACAGTAATCTAATGGAACAGATATTATTCCCTGTTGACAGACACAGAGAGCTTAAAAGTACTGAGGAGGAGGGACCATGTGTAAACTCAAGTCTAGTGCTAAAGTACATGTTTTCCCTTGTTTGTTATGTGGTTTTTATCCTGATAACATATTTCCCTCTAACTAGATATCATTATATAGTCTCATATTACCTTACTTCCCCTTTCAGAATGTAAGATATTTGAGGGTATAGACAATGTTTATTCTTAATATGCAGCCCTACAGCATATTTTGTAAACCTTATGAGTACACAATAGAGTGGTATTTCTCCCATCTCTGTAAACACGGTATCATTAGATGGGTAGTACATCTTTCAATGATTGCCACTGGGCTGTTTACAAATGATGGGTCTCTAGCTCTGAGTATGGGGTAGAACTTGGGAGTCCTCTGCCTGCTCAAAAGCGGTGTGGCCGTAAGTGGAAATGATGAGTTCCTCTTCCAGCAGAAGCTTTTGGGACCAGCACATGACTCTCCCAGTTCCTGTCTACCTGTCTCCGCAACTGTGAAAGCGTGGGTGGAGATGACACCTCCACGCCTGGGTTTCTGAGTAACTAGGATGCCAACTTGCAATGGCCATTCCGAGTGAGCAAGATACAAACTTGGCTACTGTTAAGTCACTGAGATTTGGGGGACTGGTTGTTACCGCAACACAACCTAGTGTGCACTGAATGAGACTGATAGAGCGTCTCAGAATCAAATAGGGCACTTACTTTAAGATCCCAGTATAACACTATAAAGATCAACTTCTTGAAGAGAATAAAGAAAGAAACTTTACTGTAGCATTTTATAACAATTTAGGGTGATAGCCTGCAGAATTAGACTTCATCCTCACTCAATTGTATTCTTTCTCTATTTTCCCTTTGTGCTACACAGGCAAGTAAGTGTGGGAAGTTGCAGTTGATATAATACAGAAGTCATTCTCTTAAGTGAACTCTGTGTCCTAAATAATATGATTTGGTATGTATTTTTTGTTGTAAATAAATTTAAGGTTGACCAAATTACCAGCTAAGGTGCATTCTCTTTTCTGTCACAATGAATATGAGAAGTAACTCAAATGCATGGAATGCATTCTTACTGGTTCAGTGACTAATTATTGTGGTGTGTTTCTTCTCACATCCTGAATAACTGAATTATTTTTATAATGATGAATTGCAATAAAATCATCTCACTGAGGTTAACTTTGTGACATCTTTTATTATTGGAAGAATATTTTTAAGCCCCACAAATAATTTCAGTGAAAAAGATTTTATTATATCTTGGAAAGGTTTTGAATATCTTTTGGTACTGATGGAAAATTTCTCCAGATTCTATGTTCTGAAGTTGAGATTTTCATTATATTTTCATTGCACTGAAACTAAATTAAAGCTGGTCTTATTATAGCAAAAGAATTGCATTCTATCTTAAGAACTATTCTCATAATTCCAACTTATTGTAATACCAGAGGCCAATAAAAAAACGAAGGTAATGATTTACTATAAAGAAAAATATGATTATCCAAAACAAATAGCATTGTTTTATAAGTTGACTATTTGAAGCTAGTTAGAGATCCCACAATAGAAATATCTACATACCACTTGTATTGTTGCTTTGGTAAATCTTAATGGCTGGATGAATTACATGTCCCCTAAGTATTCTCAACTTTATTTATATATTCCCCACCTGGTTTCATAAAAATCTCCAGGTGGTCAGCAGGAATGCACACCAAGCAGTGGGATTTTAAAAGGAAATGAGAAAATGGTGTCTAGGAAATACAAATATCTGGAAATAAGACAGGGATCTGATTGGCTCATCAGTTAAAAAAAAACAAAAAAAAAACAAAACAGTAAATTACAAGATCACCAGGTCTTATATAATGAAAACAAAACAGCTCCTTGGGTCTCTGCTTTACGAAGTATCTTTGGAGAGGCCCGGCTCAGTTACTACAGGGAAAGGGGATTGATTCCTAGACCTCCAAACTATGCAGATTATTTTTAGCACATTAATAAAGTTTTAAAAAGTTCAAATGTACCCTCTGGTACATCTGTGTAGCTATTTGTGGATTATATCTGTGTCAATATATTATAGACATGAAAAAATATATGAAAAGAGCAATTACATAAATAACCAAAGTTATAATCTTTTTTTCCTATGCCTCAGGGAATCATGTTCCCACTCCACCCCTCCAAGTAGGACAGGAAAGCCCACTGATGCAGCCCAGCTCCATGAAAATGTATTTCCTGCTGAAGAAGAATCTCTTCCTCACCCCCCTGAACATCCCTGCCTGCCTCTGACCTGAAGGCTTCCCCCCATTCCGCAGAAAAGGTTGTCCTCCACAAGTCGCTGGCCTCTAAACAACAGAAACTCACACCTCAAACGTCTCTTCTTTCTCTAGTACACACTGGTCTCCATCTCTCTAAAGATTTCCTAGGAAGAATCATTAACTTGTTCTACCAACACAACAACCAGAACTCCGCCAATATTGTTTTCCCCAGAATCTTTGGATAAATGGGAGTTTTCCCAATATTTTACTTCCACCATTAGCAACCTCTCATCAAATTCCAAAATCTCACTCAACAAAATATAGAGACCAAAGATCAAGGTGATAGCTTTTTGGCAGGTTGATCTGATATCACAGTAGGCAGAGGATTTTTTTTCTTTTTACTACACTTTCTTAGATGGTTAATTTACATTACATCTTCAACTTTCTGCCATATAACCGATTCCCAGGAATCCCACAGTATTCAACATTATCCCTGGAATTCCACAGTATCCCCTCCTCTTCTAGGGGCTGTCAAGGTCACTGTGGCCATCAGAAGGATTTCCAGGGACTGGCACCAATGTGCATCCATCCAGGTAGGATCTCACCATATTACAGCCCTTGAATGGTGAGCTGTAGATATCTCTCGCATGATATTGGTTTAACAGTACAATAAACACGAATCAAACTAATTCAGTGCTTAATTTCATTTGCCCTTGTTAAAAGGCTCATGTGATATGGCAGCCTTAAAGGCAGCCTTCTCGTGGACTCTGGAGTTTAAATTTACATGGAGCAGAGGCAATCACTCACAAATGCAATTATCTCATTATCATCAAATCTATATGGGGATAATCAAATTAGGAACAGCACACTTTTCACCTTTCATTTCTTACTATCCTTGTCTGCTTGTTCTTTTTTAAACAGCTATTTAAGTTTTCTGCTTGTCAATTCTGCCAAAGCTAAAACAAAGACAAATCATTTCAATTTTTGTTTTCCAGTTTTCCCAAATGGAAAAAAAAAAAAAGGTACAATATTAAGATCAATATAGTACACTACTGCCATGGGGCATCACTGACCAAGACAGTGATTATAAAGCTTACGGAAATTCCCATAAAAAGCCTTTGTATAAATACAAAACCTGTCCAGACAGTGTGGTTCAGTGGTTGAGCATCGACCCATGAACCAAGAGGTCACCGGTTCGATTCCTGGTCAGGGCACATGCCTGGGTTGCAGGCTTTATCCCCAGTGGAGGGATGTGTAGGAGGCAGCAGGTCGATGATGTTTCTCTCTCATTGATGTTTCTATCTCTCTATCCCTCTCCCTTCCTCTCTTTCTAAAAATCAATGAAAACCTATTTTAAATACAAAACACTTTTCTCTGCCACAGTTGAATACACACACTCTTCTCAGGTTCACTGAACTGAAATACAAGATATCAACTTCACCATTTATGATGATAGAGTTGGCTGTGGTTACTTTGCCTGCCTCAGAGTGCAACCAGATTTGAGTTGCAAAACTGTCCTCTATCAAGCCTTTATAGATTGGTTTAGGGTGACTAGTCATAGATTCAGAGTGCGATCTAGAATATGAAAGAGGATTGACTGCCTTCCTCTGGGAACTTGTGATCATTAAGTTAAAATATCAAAATGTCTCCTTTTATGTTTCCTTAATCAGAAATATTAAATAGTTATTAGGAGACTAGCACTGCTTTGGAGATGTATATCAATCTGTCCATATGAGTCAGGATTTACTTTTTAAAAGAAATTGTATTCACTTCTAATGAAAGCTTAAGAAGGATAGTATAATTAAAAGGATATAAAATGAATAAATTATTTTTAAAGAATGACATAAAAATTAAATATTTAAACTATATAGTAAGCAAAGGGTATTTTAATAATAAATAAACCTAAAGAAAATTTTATATGCTAGAGATAAAAGATATAATTATCAGTACTACCTAACGTTGTCTGGATTGACTGAAAAACCCTTAATGTCTTGCTGCTCAACCAGAGGTCAAACCCAGGCATCCTCTTGAAAGTGTCCTTAACTCAGCACTTCAGAAACTTCTCCAGACTCTACCTCACATTGGATCTTCCAGCTACTCTTGTACTATTTTGGTGGAAATTGGAAATCTGTAGTTTCTCTGGGTCTGCCACCTTTTACCTAGCTTCATCCTTCAGATAAGCACTTCAGTTCTCTGCTAGGTTCTTGGTGGGTTTTTGCCCTGGACTAGTTTCCTAATCTCTCTGTTTCCTTACTCTGCAGATTTTATGGAACAGAGGAGCTGTGTTCCCTCCTTGTTCTTACCATGTGTTGCCCCCAAAGCTCCAGCCCATTTGTAAAGAGACTTCAGACAGAAATGTAAAGGCCTTGAATAACTGAGCACCTACATACTCAGTGAGATCTTAAATGTCAAGGGTAATCCCAGAGGCAAGGCTGGTGAGGAGGAGCTAAACCACTCCAGAGAAGAACCTACATGAAAAGTGGTTCCTAATCGGCCTTCTCTGGCCGGACTTCTGACCATGAACCAAAGTCCAGTCTGTCACAGATGCAAAGGCAAATTTGACCTTTGCTTGAGACCAACCATCCCTCAGTCTACCTGGTTTGGTTGTGGGTGTTGGTCAGTGGACAAGGAACTGCTCCCTCCAGAGGACTTCCTGTTCAAACACATTTTCCCCCTCAAACCTAGTGCATGATTTGCCTCTAGCTTCTGGTGCATTTCATTTCAACCACAGCCTCATAATCTGCAGCTCTGGCTCAGGCACCTGATCATCCAATGCTTTACCATCCAGACTAAAGGCAGCATTTCCAGGAATAACTTATTGAAGATATCTCTCAGCATTTTTACAAGATAACCAAGCATTATTATGATTCACGCCAAATTAATTTGAAAAATAATCCAAATGATTGGTCTCATGAGTACACATGAGACCAACAACAATGACTTCCAGAGGCGTCCAAATCAAAGAGACTTTTCTTCCAAATGTTCAGGTTTTCTTCCAACCTCTTCCTCACGTCAAAATATGGCTAAATTTTAAAAACCACCAAGAATTAAAAACAATGTTTCTATTGTAAATATTTAATCAATGGAGCCATTGGTAAACCAATGAGAACTACATTAAGATGCTTTACGGCTTATTGTTTAAAACACAACATCCTCAAGAATGCTTCTACCCATTCAAATTTAATGTTTAATCTAATGACAAGTAAATCTTTAAACACACTGATAAAGTAACATTGACTAATCTTCTAAACTAGTTGTTAATATCCAACAATCCTTTCAAAGCCAGACATATTTGTCAATTGATTGGAAAGAATGAGAGATGGACTCACAACCTAGCAGAGGGCTTCTCTCACAAGGTTGGGAAAATGGAGTTCACCAGAATGTCAAATCCACTATCCATCACTTCTTATGGAATAGGGTGATTTAGTGTCAGAGAGGGAATGAGGTGACAGGTAATGTGAAATACCAGAGGTACATGGGGAAACAGCTCCCACAAATCTACATCACCTTTGATGCCAAAATGGCATATAGAGAATGCAAGACTCCGCAAAATGATCTCCTTTCTCTAATCTCAGGTTGTAATTATGTCAAGAACAGGGAATTATACTCCCAGATGGAAAATAATCTTTATGATATCCGTAAGTAAAATATTTCAATCACAAAGTAAAAAAAAAATTCTTTAAGAATTCTGAAATTGCAGTATGATAGACGATTAAAACAGTATCCTTTTTATTTCCACTCACACAATGGATAGACATTGATAAAAGAGCAATCTATTACCATGCCATCTTACTCCAGCCAAATAAATTCTGTTCTCGAGGCCCCCTCCCTCTGAATGCCTCATTGTCTAGAAAGTGCTTCTTCTGCCCCAAAGCCTTACTCATTGCTAACCAATTGCAAAAAGTTATGATGATGACAAGCAAAAAATCAAGACTCCAAAAGAGAAATCCATGAATTTCAAGTCAAGTCAGTTCTCCAAAGGCAAGGACAGACAAATGTTCAACAAGCACATGCAGTCATTTTCAGGTTTACTAATAAATGTACATTAAAAACAATAAAGTACCATTCAGCATACACTAAATTTAAAAATATAATAAAAATTCTCAATGCTATCAATGTGGATTAACAGAAATATATTGCTAATAATTATGTATCAGCTAGATTGTACTCTTTTGGAACCCAATATAGTAATATATACCCAGAATCATAAAAGTGTTCTTGCGGGTTGACCCAGTTATTATAGAACTTATCCTTAAAAATCCTCTCAAGCATAAACATAATATGGGCATGAATATGAAAATTTAAAAACACTAAAAGTATGGGAATGTTTAAGTAAATGCTGGTGCTTCAGTTCAGTAGGATATCATAAAATCATTAAAAGTTATAAATATACACACTATAAAAATACATGAGAAATGTTTATAATAAACTATAAGTGAAAATAAACATTAAGTTATATGCTCACTATGATTATAATTGGTGAAATATACATGGAGAGGGACCAAGAAAGGAGAAATACTTTTAAATGTAATCAGACTGAACTGAAGCACCAGCATAAAACCCTCCAAAGTCAGCTTGTGAGCCAGCTGCTACATGCCTCCTGCACACTTGCTTGATTATTCTGGTTCTTACTGAGATCCTCCTTCTTTGCACCCTCTATTGCACCTTCCTGCTTTAACCTTAACTCTGAGCTTTTAATAGTATTTGCCCTGTATTATTTTCCTTCTTTTTCATGTATGTTCTGTCTCCTCACCAATATGGTGAATTGCAAGGGAGTAAGTATTATGTATTTTACATTTTTTTACCCCTTCCCAGACTTTGCACAGTGATGGTTGTGTGGTGGGTAAATGACAAATGTATGCTATCTACAACAGCTGAAATTCTCTTATTTATATTTAAAACACACACAAGCATCACACTTGTTACAATATCTAATTAGGAAATTACTTAATTATTCAGAGAGGTATCGACCAGCAGTCAAATGCAAACCTGTTAACAGGGCTGAGTCCACAATGGGTACTTAGTAAGAACCGAGGCAAACTGAACAGAAGAACAAAAGGAAAAAAGGAACAAAAGGAAAAATTATTTAATTTCGGAAAATTAAATAATGTGTTTCTATGAGACATGAATTTAGAATGATAATTAAATAGCTGTAATTCTTAAATAGGCAATGCTTTATAAATGATAAGAAGTCGACAAACCAGGTTACTAAGAAACTGACTTTGGAGTACATTTTTAATCTAGAATGCACAAATTCTTAACATAGTAAGTCCTTTAATGAAACATGTTCAATTTTTCTGTAACTTTATTTTAATAATAGAAGGGGAAATCTTCTAGATGTCAATATACTCGTCTGCAAAGTTAGTTATATGCTGAGGAACAGCCAGTTCACAGAGGTCTCATTAGCTCCAGAGGTCTCATTAGCTCCAGAGGTTTTCTCTAATCTACAGCTGCCAGGATCCACCTAGCCATTCTATTTTTTCTCCATGTCTTTCTCGTCAAGGTCAACAGCTAAGGAATGATAGAAATCATACTCTGCCCACAATATGTTTTTTTTTTTAATGGCCACCCACTCTCCTTAGGATGAGGGCCGAGCTCTATAAGCATGGTCTACAACAAAACCTGGCCTGGTCTGGCGTTACTTTCTTCTTTAGTTCCCGTCCACTCCCCCATCATTCTTCCCACCCACCCACAAATCAACAGGGAATTTCTTTCAGTTCCGTAAGCCCTATGCTGACTCTTCTGCAGGCCTCTAAGTATGTTGTTCCCTCTGCTTAAAACACTCTTCCACCCTTTTCTTCCTTCGCCCAGATCATTTCTGTTCTTCCTTAGCTCTCATTTCAAGAATTCTTCTCTAGGCCTCTCTCGCACACACAGGTAAGGTTCACTGCTCCTCTTTGGAGCCCTCGTTATCACTGAACGTCTATCGCTGCACCCACTGTTCTGTAATACAACTGTCAGTTTTGTTCTTTGGTTTTTGTCTTTATCTCCCCACTCACTAGTAAATCCCTTGAGGACAGGTACCATCTTGTCTATTACTATTACTTCCAGCGCTGGTTATAAATTCCAAATATTAGAATTACCCGTGGATAAGGGCACTGAAATAGGTAAGCACCTGTCACTGCAAAGACGGATGTTACGGGGGAAGACACCATGGGTATTTGCTAATAACGTCCAGGAAATAAAGAAACATTTGCTTTAAAAGAGGCACAGCTCAATCTTTGAAGAAATACTTGATGAGTGCTTGGGTCCCTCTCCATGCACTTTAAGTTAGCTCAGCAACTTTATTTTTTATCCAAGATGGTATAAAGCCAAGCACAAAAAAGTCCATATCCACTAAAAACTGCTCAAATGTTTCAAATAAAACTTAATAACCTGGAAACACTTTATAATTGTGGCCATCCCCTCAGGATCCATCAAAGCCTCTACAGAGAGCACCAAATTTGTGAGCTGAACATGCTAGATTTAATGTCTACAAACATAATTCCCTTTTGAATTTGAAGATGTTACAAATTCTTTGTACCTAACGTTTGTGGAGATAAGAGCAATAGAAGAAAACTTGCCACATCCCACTCGGACATGTCTACAATGGTACTACCCAATACATAATACATCCCAAATACATGGGAGTCAGGTGTGACAGCTTTTGTGTGCATGTGATTGGGAAAGGAAAGAATGCGAGCGGCAACTTCAGAAATTAAGACAAATAGCTATAGGAGGTAAATGTCCAAAAGTAAATTTCTGGACTGCCAAGCTTCTGTATCAGTTCACTAACCATCCATCAAGAGCTTCCTATAAGCCAGGCTTTGTGCTGTGCCCTTGAGACCCTGCGATCCATAAATAGCATAGATCTGGTGAACTTGATCTTAGACCTTCTTAACTCAGACAACTGACAAATTGCTATGTTCATAGCTGGCAACCTAGAAACGCTTTCTTGTATGTTTTTCCTTTCTGGTAGCAAAGCACATCTTATTTGGCAATCTCTCCACTATGAGTGAGGCAGCCTTTGATGGGAGACACAAACCCAGAATGCAAAATTTCACCAAATCTGACATCACAAAGCTCATTATTTAAGAGTAAATTTGTTAGACAAGGAGTTAGCTCCCTGAAAATGCATATTTTACCTTTAAACAATGGCATTACAAAATCATTTAAATTTGTTTTCTTGAAAAAAAATTATCTTTTATCTATCGGTATATGCAAGACTTATTCTTGAAGTATTTATTTAAAACAGAATTTTATACTGTATAACGTAACAGCATAAAAACAGTCACATGCAGAGCGTTCACAAACTTCCTTTGTCCCATAATTTCTCACTCCCTCTGTTCCTTCCTAAATTAGAAGAATGACATTTGGTGGACTGAGAGGTTAATTCTGCTCTATGGTAACAAGTGGTAAGAAACAAAGAGGAGACTGAGGAGTAAAAAGAGTTTAACTGGATCAGGTAAGGGAGTCGTTCAGGGTGTGAGGAGAGTGGACAAAGGAGGAGAAAATAATCTTGTAAGTGCAGCTGTGGGTGATGTGTCCCCGTGCCCGCCCCCCGCCCCCATAAAGCCCTTCAAAAGGCCTGAATAATTCTCAGTTGTTTTGGTTATTCAACTGGGCACCTGACCACACCCGCATGCAAGGGGAAAAGCTCTGGGGAAGTGTTTCAAGCTGATATGACCGATGTAAAGAGTTCGGAGAAAAAGAAAAATGGAGGGACCGGGAAGAAGACTTGTTTATGCACAGGAGGGAAGACCAGAAGACCAGAGGGGAGGGAAGGACATGACAGGTATAAGGTCGCGGAGAGCTTGCCCTGGACTGAAACTCTGGTGTGTGAGAAGAGGTACATCACAGACAGGTGCAAAAATGAGAATCCATGTGAACCATCTGTGCCTGAAGGACTGGGAAGGAGCCGAGGGGGACACATGCTTCATGGCTGCCCTGCACCCTGTGGGCACCCTGGCCCCTGTCAACAGGAGGCCAGTTCATTTGGGGCCATCAGGAGCTCCACTGGCAGGCCTTTCCCCCTCCTCCCTCAGTAAGCACCACAGAATTGTCAGAACCAAGGAGAACAGGTCGCACCCTGCACAAACACTAGGGAAAATCAGATTCCCCTAAAGGTCTGATGTAAAAGCAATCTTAAACGCAGTGGCAGAGGGAAGAACAAATTTTTTTCTATAAACCTGAGCAGAAGACTTTAGGATATTTCTTCACACTGCCTACCTGGTAAAGTTGGCAAAGGTCAAAAAGTTAAATTTTCTAAAAGTCCATAGGTGCACAATAAAATAATCCCCCCTTATCCAAAGGGGGTATGTTCCAAGACCCTCAGGGGATTCCTGAAACTGCGGGTTGTATGGAACCCTAAATCTACTATGCTTTTCCTATACATACACACCTGCAAAGATCATTTATGAGTGATCAAAATGCACTGTATCGCCGAAACCGGTTTGGCTCAGTGGATAGAGCGTCGGCCTGCGGACTGAAGGGTCCTGGGTTCGATTCCGGTCAAGGGCATGTACTTTGGGAGGTGTACAGGAGGCAGCTGATCGATGTTTCTAGCTCTCTATCCCTCTCCCTTCCTCTCTGTAAAATATCAATAAAATATATTTAAAAAAAAAACAACAACAACAAAAAACAAAATGCACTGTATTGCTCAATAGTGGTGGTGATCACACAACTGAATACATTTGTCAAAACTTTTTGAGCTCAATACCCAAAAATGAGTAATTATACTGCATATGACTCAATAAACCTCACTTTTAAAAATTCAAGACTTGTTTTTAAAATCAGAAAAGAGAAGACACCTTTTCTTTTTCTTATCCCAACCCCCTCATTAACTTCTGTCGCCAACCATCTTCATACTGAAAATAATTTCTCAGTATCAACTTAATAACACACTGTTAAATCCTTTAAACATTGAAAACAATCCTTTAAATAAGACTGGCTCTAAAAGTTTTCTTCTCCAAACAGAATTGGAGTAAATATTCACACTGTTAATCTTCAACAACTCCAGAATTTCACAAGGAGAATATTTACAAAACAAGAAATTGAGAACACCAACAGTGATGTCAATATTCTTATTACACATCCTACACTCAGAATGACTTTTTCCCTTTTAAAAAATAATAATCTGAAATTAAACTCCATCTATAAAAGAAGTAAAGCCACCACTTACACTAAACGTATTGTCTATAAATCCACACCGGAAGAAAACAGCAGCTCCAATCAAACTGAAATACTGGCCTGTCCGCATCGTGGCTTTTATTTTCCTGCTCAGTGTGTTCTGGGCACAGGTCATGCCATCCTACCCTTCTCATCATCTCCGAATCCTTTCTGTCCTTCAAGGTCCATCTCTGCACCCTGAAAAGTTCAGGATCCTTTCAAACATCCTCCAGACTGCAAGTGTGCTCTGTCTTTGGTACACTGCCCAAGTTCTTTATCTGCATGTCCCTGTGATTGCTAAATTCCTGTACTGTATGGGTACTGACATAATTAACCTACTGGATTGTAAGCTGATGGAGATGGCAGTCTGTGTGTGAATCATCCTCAAACCTCCCACACCTCGCACAGTGCCTTGAAGTAACAGGTACCCAATAAACATTTGTTGATGATGGAATACTAAATTTAGACTTTATTTGGTGCGATCACAGAAAATTTAGTGTAATCCCCAAAATGGCCCATTTAAAAATTTTACTGACTATTCTGTTTCAAGGTAATAGACTTACTCTAAATATAAGATATATCCTAGAGTCTTTTGAAAGCATATCATATTTGTTTGAAACTATCAGATAAAATACATACAAATTCAACTAAAAGCGTTCTCAAGGGCCAAAGCTAAAACACTTTGAGCAACAAAGCGTTATGGGATTATAACCAAAAATATATATCTTTGAGTCCATACTGACACAAATATATGATTGAATAAATAAGTGGGAGAGAATAAACAATCTCTCATACAGAAGAATTTTAATTAATTTATAAATATTTATTTAGTTAGTTACACCATGCTTAAGAGGGTCGAACATAAGTAATATAACAAAAAACAGTGTTTTTAATATTAAAATTGTTGTTTTTAAATGTGTACTTTTTAAATGCTTGCTTCATTATAGCATGTTATTTTCTTCACCTTAACTTTACAAATAAATAATGCAATTTATACTGAAAGCCACTGAAAAATGTATAACTTTATTTGTAGAAATTCTCTCTGTGGTCAGCATTATCTAAAATAAATTCCACTTGAGAAGACTGATTTTCTCTTTTATCTTTCCTCCTTAAAATGAAGGAACACTATATTTTGATATTTTAAAAAAAAGGCTTTATGGTCTTAATTTTCACAACTATCCTTCCAAAATAAATTGGGGGGGGGGGGAAATGGATACTGGTAAGACCTTGATCATTTTCCATTGTTAAAAATATAAGCTTTTGTTTTTATTTTAATTATTTATATAAATTATGTCCATGTTGGAGACAGTTTAGTAAAAAGAACTGGGAAAGGATTGTTTCTGGTTTAGTTAGTTGTTTGGGGGATGGAAGATAAGAGCATATTTAGAAGCCGTGGGAGTGATGCCTTAGATTCTCCAGCCATGTCCATCCAGCTGACTGATCCAGAACAAACCACAGCTCTGGGTCTCTGACGTCTCATTTATAAAAAGAAAAGATTGTAATTCACAGTCACTTATTTCCAAATTCATTCTAGCTATAACAATTCTAGAGTCTGAGTGCGATTTCACATTTGCCTCTCAAATAAGTGTGGTGAGCCTGACTCCACAGTAACCCCACAGCCGCTGCTCAAGTGCAGAGTCTTTAAAATTAATGAAGATGGGAGTTTATGTCTCAGCAATAGAAACTGTGCTGCAGAAGTTATAACTCAATGAGACCAGCATACCTAACACAACTTTGATTTCAAATTTGGTTTCTCATTCCCTTGATTCTGGGAACGGTCTCCAATATGCTAAAGAATGACCTCTATTTGCACCACCCAAAGAAGCCAGCACTCAAATAGATTCAAAGAGAAAGAAAAGGATGAAGAGTGAAGTTTTGCAAGTTTGTAAGAAAACAGAGGATTTTAGGAAAACTGTGCTTACAACAGCTTTAATATTATATTGCTGGAGAACTCAACATGGCTGTCACGGAGCAGACACTGTGATATAGGACTTGAGGCCAGAGATCAGCTTTTCCATTTGAATAGGCACAGATGAATAGTGAGGGTCAGCCCTTAAATGCATCATGCCACCAAATCCCTTCCATGCCCGCCACTTCCCTAGCATCCATCATTTTTATTACCTTAGTTATTTATATGTTTGACAAAAGAAGAGAAAGGAGAAAGATATTCAAAAAGAAATATCCGAATTTTCACTCAGTGAATGTATTCTCCTCAGTCCCCAGGTAGTGTCCCCATGGCCAGGCCAGCTTCACAGGAAGGTGTGACCTATGCGGTCACACCAGGCCACGCGCTGTACAGGCCCCCAGGTTGACGCAATGCTTTCTTGTTTCCGTCTTGAACTTCTTCACAATTGTTTTTAATAAAGAGCTCATCATTTTCCTTTGGGATTGTGTCCAGCAAATTATGTGGCTGCTCCTGACCACTGCCTTTTAAGAGATCTTCAAAAATATCTACCTACACTTCCTTTCCTTACATTAAGCAAAGACATTTTACTGGGCATCTATACTGAATGTCAATGGGTGATTCATGGCATTCTCTATGCTTATTTAGGAACTAGAGGCCTGGTGCATGAAATTCATGCACTGGGGGGAGGGTGCGGGGGGGGTTGGAGTCCCTCAGCCCAGCCTGTACCCTCTCACAGTCTGGGAGCCCTCCCCAGGGTGCGGGCCTAAGCCATCAGTCAGACATCCTTAGCGCTGCTGCGGAGGTGGGAGAGGCTCCCGCCACTGCTGCTGTGCTCACTAGCTGTGAACCCAGCTTCTGGCTGAGCAGTGCTCCCCCTGTGGGAGTGCACTGAGCCTATGTTCCCTGGCGGTCATTGCGTGTCATAGCAACTGGTCATTCCGCCGTTCAGTCGATTTGCATATTAGCCTTTTATTATATAGGATGGCTGAACATTACTGGAAATAATTGCCCAACCAGGCAGCCTTGAGCCACCAAGATTCATGGTTCCCAATGCTCAACACTGTTCATATTTCCCAGTTCCCTGTCGCCTCTATCCCAACAACAGCTATATCACCAGTTTCCTTAGAACCTTATTACCTTCCCTTTCATCTTCAAGGGAAACCTCTGCCTTTTTTTTTTTCATGGAAATCCTAGAGGCACCTCAGACTCCATATTACCTAAACAGCCACATCCTTGCCTTCCCATCCAAGCCTGTTCCTCGTGCAGGATTGCATGTTTCAGTGACTGTCATCACTTTAAGAAACTTAGCAGTCATCCTTGACCTTTCTCCACATCAAATTCATTTTCAAGTTTTAACATCTTAATATTTATTGAATTTGCTCTCATTTGTCCATCCCCTTTGCCAGTGCATTAATTAGTACACCCATAAATGTTCTCTTGCTTTACCACAATAACATCCTAATAAGTCCCCATGTTTCCAGTCTACATTTTTCTCCAAATAAATTTTTTGCTGTAGTCATAAAGATAGTAAAATAAAAATCTGATCATTGCAAAGGAAAAAAAAAGCCACAAATACTTTCTACACCTGTATGCATACCATTTTGCAATGCAGTTATGGTAATCCTCCCCTCCCCTTAGAGGTGGAGTCTATTTATTCCCCCCTGGTTTCTGGGCCAGACTTGTACTTTCTTTGACCAATAGGATGTGGCAGTAGTGTGCTGTGTGAGTT
This sequence comes from Plecotus auritus, assembly GCF_963455305.1. Classification (NCBI taxonomy): domain Eukaryota; kingdom Metazoa; phylum Chordata; class Mammalia; order Chiroptera; family Vespertilionidae; genus Plecotus; species Plecotus auritus. The sequence goes on along the minus strand of NC_137775.1, from coordinate 12,783,799 downwards.
CAGAACTCAGGCCTCCAGGTGCCAAAGAGACTTGTAGGGATCTGATGTCACTCATGATGTTCTACACTAGTTGCTGAAGAAATTCCTCCTACATAACTATAGCACTGGATGAAAGGTTGCTCACCAATTCCTAAAATGGTTCTTCCTTTTCAAGATCTTATCTTCAGAATCCTGAACTAGGACACTATGAGTTATCATTGGCCCTTTCCTCTACAACATACTCCATATTCAATTTAAAATCCCATCATTGCTTATTTCAAAATGTCTGATTTTTTTTTTTAAAGTCTTTGATTTGTCCTTTCTCCTCAGTCCCCAGTGCCACTCCCTCCCACATACCGAGGCCTCTGAGTTACAGCAGCATTTTCTTAGATAGTCTCCAGGCTCTAGTCTTATGGTCTCCAAACATTTTAAGTATAGAATGCAGACTAATTGTCTTAAGCTCCTTTTTTATTTCTCTTGCACACAAAAGTCTGTAGTAACTCCCCATTTCCCATTTCTTCAAGTTGATACATTCTATTTCACTTTCAAGAGTTCCCCAATAACACCCCAAGTCTATCCAAACTTATTTCCCAGTATCCCTTTGTGTAAACTCTCCACAATACCAGTTTCATTTCCTCAGCTACAGAGAAAGTGCTCAATCGTACCTCTTGCCGTTAGTCTGTCATAGACGTTCATTCATCTATGCTTTGCTCTCTACTAATCCATCCTTCTCAAACCAGCTCATCTATGCTTTGCTCTCTACTAATCATCCTTCTGGAACCTCCTTCAACTCCCAGGACCCTAAATCATAGACATGATGCTAATCCTTGCTCTGCCCAAAGACGTTGGTTGAAGCCAGATGAATGACTTCAGTGTCCATATCGTACTCTAAGGGGACTGAACCTTCTAGCTGGAACATTTGAAAATTCAATAATTCTTCCAAGACTAATCCAGATCATGCCCTTTCTTCTTGGGTTGGACTGCCTCTACTCTGATCAAGCACTTGCTCCAAAGTTGCCTTTGCCATCATTTTTTTTTTCTCTTTCTGAGCATCTAGCACACTTTTTGGAGTTGAGTAGCATGTCATATCCTGCTCAGGTATGCACTTGGCACATAATTAACAGTCAGAAAATTCTAACTTACAAACTAGTTATAAGCAGATACCACACAACCTGCACAGCCTATAGGAGGTGATTGGTGTTCAGTTTCAGTTCAATATAATTAGTACAGCATAGTATGTCCTAATAATGTCTGTGAGAAAGGGAGCAGAGATGTGGATAACTATGAGGACTTACTACTATATCTAAAAAGAAGAAATATTATGTCTGATTACTTTTTTTAAAGATTTTTTAAAATTGATTTTTAAAGAGAAAAGAAGGTAGAAAGGAAAAGAGAGAGAAAAAAACACTGATTGGTTTCCCTCTGCACGCAACCCAGGCATGTACCCGACTGGGAATTGAACCAGCGACCTTTCAGTGCATAGGATGATGCCCAACCAATTGAGCCACACCGGCCAGGGCACTCATGTCTGTTTTCATTGACTCTTCAAATGTGTCAGAGGCCAACCTCTACTGTTATTTCAAATGCTGTGATATTTTTATAACACTTTTTAAAATGCTCCTCATGGAAGACAACAAAATTATGATGATCCATCGTGATAAAGGGTACAACACAAACAGGATGAGTGTTTTGCTAAAATGACTCTTCACTGAAGACAAATATCCACTGAATCAAACAATATCACCACCATCCAACTATTAAATAAAAATAGACCTACACTGCTCCCACTAGTGTTGCCCCTGGAGTCTGCTCTGAAATAAGGGAGTTAAAATAGATGAGGTCAGAGTCGCTTAGGAAAATATATAGTATTATTCTGTGCTTTACATAATATGATACAAGTACTATGGAGCTATTGGGAAAATGTATATAAGGATAATATTATATACATTTGCCTAAGTGTATATGTGTCTAAAAACTAAAAAACATTAATTTTTCTAAGTCTCTTCACCTTCTTCTCCAATGCATAATATATTTATAAGAATGTTTTATCATAGAGTGGATGCTAATTATCTTTTAACAATATTAATTTAATACAACTATTCAGACTAAAAAGAAATCTTTTACACCTTGCTGTAACTATCAATTTCTATATTAATATCTTATTACTCTCAATTCACACTTTTACAAAAGATGCTTAAAAATGGTCACACCACGAACATGTGTCATTATTTGTCACTGAGAATATTGGCTAAAGATTTATTTATTTACTATATAAATATATCTGTAAAAATGAATAAAATGGTGTATTGGCAATGTAAAATACCAAATATACCATATATTTCAATATATTTATGCAAATAGCAAAACTACTATTTGTTTAAATCCAGTGCTGAGTAATACTAATAATTGGTCAGTTTCACACAGGGGAAACCACGTTATAAATTTATACATGCACAAGTTTAAAACCGTTGTCTTTCAGAATAAGAATAAAACATGTGGAGATAGCAACTGGTATTGCTTGGCCTGACACATTCAACTTAAAGAGCTAAAATTGTTTAAAATTATTTTAAGTCTACTGTGATAGTCCTCAGAAAGTGCTATTGTCACAAAACAAATTGGAATTCCTTATCATGGCATGTGAACTGGAATGTCCTCAAAACTGCCCAAGCAGAGAAAGAGTTAGTAAAGGTCAATCAAACTCAGATGTACTAGCATACAGTGTGGCCTAAAAATACAATTTGGACACCGTGCAGCTGTGACTAGTCCCATTAGCCACACATCACCAGCTAGCTCCATGGGGTCAATAGTAGAGAATGGGATTTCTCAGATAAGATGTTCCTATATAATATTGCCCATTATCTTTATTCTTATTAAGAGAAATATTAATGTTCACATCATAAAAAAGAAAGGGCAACTATATCATGGGCTGGAGATAGTAGCTAACACTGTGGTAGGCACCATTCTGCAATTTATAAATGTCTCAAATCATACAGTGTACACTTTAAAGTCATACAATGTTATGTGTCAATTATATCTCAATAAATTTGGTGGGGGTGGGAATAGGTACAATAACAACAACAAAAAATAGAGAAATATTCAAAGGTTCATGTAAAGATTTCCATCTAGATCACAAAGCATAAAACACAAGTTACATGGAAAGACATGGTTAAAGTACCCCTGCGTATCTAGCCAGTGTACACTGAAAGGTTGCAGGTTCAATTCCCAGTCAAGAACCTTGGTTGTGGGTTCAATCCCTGGTAGGGGTACATTTGGGAGGCAACACATCAATGTCTCTCTCTCTCTCTCTCTCTCTCTCTCTCTCTCTCTCTCTCTTTCCCCTCCCCCTTCCTCTCTCTAAAATCAATGCATGCCCTTGGGTGAGGATTAGAATATATATATATATATATATATATATATATATATATATATATTCCCGTGTAAAGCTGTTTGGCATTAACAACAACAACAAAAATTTGTATAATTTGTTGGTCTGCAAAGTGCTTTGGACACATATATAAAGGAATCAACACATCAACACATGAAAAGGAATCATTTACCCTCACAATAAAGTAGAAATTACTTCCCCACTTTCAAATCATAAAGAAATGCTGAGAGAAATTGAGATACTTATGCAGCTACTAAATGATAGTGAAAAAGTCTGTCCTTTGATTACGCATATAGTAGTAATACTCTTCCACTTAAAGAATCCAGGCTCTGATAATGACTACTGTTACTGTGGCACTTGGGGCTAATGCTGGAGGACTTTAAAAGCAAAGTGTGAGGTAATGATAAGACCCATTGACTTCTTCTTTATTCGTTTTTTTAAAACTGATCTTATATCAAGTTGCCATTAACTAGTCTACAAAAAGCGCTCGCTGCAGTCCAGTCTCTCTCTTAGTATGATAATCCTAGAAAACAAAATTAAAAGGCAACTTAACTTCAAGCACTTTATTTAATGAGCAGAGCTTACATAAGTGTGCAGAAATAATACCCTGGAGCTATTTTATACAAGAGCTACAAAAGATCTACCACAGATGAATGACAGAAACATAATTAGTACGAGCTCCCGCGGTTGCCAAGTTGCTATTATTTAGAAGAGCACTCGGCGGCAGGTTGAGCTTTTGCTACCGGTGAATATCACAGCCACCAGACCCTGGAGGACGGTAGCCGAGGAGCACGATCCTGCTGGGATTCCAGAGGAGCACTGCTGAGATCTCCCTAGTGAGAATTCCCAAATGCCTACCCCCTGGCTTGCCTAGGATTCTGCAATGTGACAAAAAAATAATAATAATAAGGACAAAGGAGTAGTCTCGGGAAACTGAACACCAATGCAAAGGCACCCAGTCTAATATGGACTTGCTTGTTCCTAGGTCCACACCTTGATCACTTCCTGCTAGCAGTTCTGCTCCAGGCTCGGGGAAGGTCCCAGGGATCTTCCTATTGTTGCCACTGGGTGTAGTCTCTACCCACATGAGACAACACTGAGAACACCGACAGTTTATGTCAGTGCGCCAAACCAAGCAAGACATGGGGTCTGTTTTCTCTCTCCCAGATTGGCTCGTGAAGCTACTGTAACTTGTCCAGAAATGTTCCAGGGAGGGGAAATTTGGGGGGATTGCACAGATCCCAGTGTGTAAGCAAGCCTGTGTGCTTCTGGGTTTAGCATAAGGGTGAGGAGATCAAATCAGCAGCAATCTCAATATTTTGAGTCAGTATCACATTAAAGGAAAACAACCCTGCAGTTTTACCACAAGAGTAGCCTGGGAGTTGGAGGGATTTTTTGTTGCTGGCAATGACAGTGGTGGAAATTTTGAGGGGGGATTATGGAGAGGGAGCAGGATGGCTTGAAGCCTTTTTCTTTTGAAAACATTCATTAGAAGTCATGCCTTTTAACTTTGAAAGCACAATAGGAGGCTAAAAAAGTAAAATCTCTTGGATGAGAAGAACCCAGGATACCAGCAAAGAATCCAATGCTGATTAATTCAAGCATTAAGCAAATATTAACTCCCAGGCGTGGTGCAGGCACCGGTTCCACATAAGAGCTTGGAACCAAAGTCGTTCTATAAAAGTAGAATTTCCTGAACAAAGAATATTTGCAGTTTAACCCTAAAAGGCTGATTTAAGAAACAAATTCTATTCAACTTTAAAGGAACAGGGCTGCTTTCTCTCCCACCTTCGCTGGTAAACTAGGCTGGACAAAATACTGTTTTTTGAATGTATAAAGGGCTCACAAAATTCAGATTTAGTCCTTCTTTAAATTAGTATTTCTGTGGGAAACAATATTACATAATAAATGACTTTTATTCTGAACTCAGCATGGGACAGTAAATATTAGGCATGCCATTTACCCCAAGGACTTAAACGACACAAAAGAAGCACAAAGGGTGGTGGTCATAAGACACAGGGGACCACGGCCTGGTCCCCTTAGGCTGACTGAGGAACATTCTGTGGGAGAAAACATTAATGCTGGGGTCACAGAAGGACTCCTACGAAACACAGCAAACTGATTCTAAGACTAAGGTGTGGGAAACCAGGGAAGAACTGCATTCTGAGCAGCAGAACTCACCGAATAGGAAACAGGAGAACAGATGCATGCTTCGGAAGTCAGAGCTCAAAAGGCAGGCATGGCCACGCATATGTGGTAGAGTTTCCATGATAAAAGCATCCCCAGGGAATCAGATCAGTTTTGTAAACCATCTCTCAAGAGAGTAACATAGAGATTTATCTAGCAAATAACTGGGTTCTTAGCTGTTCACGCCTCTCTGAGAGCCATCGAATCGATGTGAGAACCTGGGCAGCATACAAGGAGGTACTGGCACCGTGCTTGCCCTGAAAGAGTGTTTAGTCTAGTAGACAAGCCTGGGGGTGGAGGAGGTGGGAGAGGTGTTTTTAAAACTTCAGGGTTGTAGGGTGATTATTTCCTGTCGGGAAAATAAGGTCTTTTCGTTTAGGCTGGTCCTTGGAAATTGAGGTGGGATATAAAGAAACCATTTCAGGAAACTATGTTCACGGAAAACACTGAGAACACAAACTCAGCTGGTGTAGGTGACCAGAAGTAGGGAGAGCTAAAAGCCTCCAGTTTTTTAGAGCAGGAATTTCTAGGCAGATGGTCATCCTCTTACCAGCTCTTTAATCTGCCTAATTATCATATACCTGCCAGCCCATATCGGTGAGCCCAAGGGGGCAGCTGGTGTGTAAGGCACCAAGATGCCCTCTAGCTTGTTCTTGGCCCATTTTTATTGTCGGTAACTGTGCACAGCTGCTCCAGAACATTTATCTTCCTACTTCTCCACTTCTGCTTCCCCCAAATTCGGTGCGTATGACTCTCCCAGAGAGAGAAAGAGCAGCTCTCTCCTTCAGCTTTCAGTTTGCCTCTGATTGATGCTCCACAGCCTCAGTCCCAAGAGAAATCCAACCTTGCTTCTTGTCTTGACCACACCCACCCCAAAAGATATTGAATTACAACTGGGTTTAAAGAGATTACATGAGAAGTGACAAGTATGAGTTTGCACTTCAAAATCTGGATATCACAATCATTCCCTGTATAAAGTTCCTGCATATACCAATTCTTGTTTTCAAAAATGTTACTATGGCTAATACATGCTAGCATCCTTTATAGATTTCTTTATACATTTAGCACGCATCCCCCATTTCTCACAGGCCAACTTAAGATGCACCCCCATGAATTGCTCCCAAATTACTCCAACCCACAAAGAAGACACCCTTCCCTGACCTGAGAGCCCTCTGTGGTTTTGAGATCTCCCTAATAGTGGGGACCATGTACTGAGTGTCCATGTTGTGCTAGTGTGTTGTACACTATGCTTTATCCTGATTATGCGCCTACCAGGTTAAATAGTATTAAACCCATTTCAACTAACTTATCTAAGCTAACATAGCTGAACACATTGAATCAAATTCAAGTCTGACTCAAAGGCTATTTTCCCACTATGAAGCAATAGCATTCTTAGGTTGTTCTGTAGTATATTTTAGTCTTATAAGTCTAGACTGTAAATTATTGTTGCTCTGAATTTATATAACACCCAACACAGTGTCAGGTATATATGGGTGTCTAATTAAGTATATGTGCACATAATATATAGAGTGATTGGAAAATCTCTACATAAGTGGGGAAAAATCAAGCCCATTTAATTTCACTTTGGTCCACAGACAGATTTGCATAGAACCATATGATAAGCTATGACTACAGATGACAAAACAAGAGAATCAGTCAATTCAATGGGAAAAAAAACACAGCAATCAATGTGATTACAAGACATCGCATGAATCAAAAACTGATTCTGTGAGATTTTCCTGTTTCCGTTGCCTATGCCATACCTGGTTTCCCGGTTGTACTTCTCCTAAGCTTTAGCATAGCCTCAAAGAGGTGTGGTAGATACTGAAAAGGAGAAATGTACTTTCTTATTTACGGACATATCCACCCAAAAAATAGTTATACAAATTTTTTAAGTGCCTTTATTGATTTGGCAGAATTGAAAATATTGTGGTTTCCCTTTACTCAGGGTAAAGGCAATAATTCTCCTCTGGGGGAAATTTTGGCTAAATAGAAATTATGACATCTCACCTCATCTGACCCTGTAGTCATGCACTGAAGATCAAGGTTGAAAGGCCTGCTGCCCAGGCTCCAATGCTCCCCCAAGAATGTCCTATACCCAGAAAGCTGGCACCTGGGTGAGCTTCAAAGTCGCCACATGGGCACTGGGGTGAGCTCATCACATCAGGCTAAAAACCAGCCTTTGTTCCCAGTATCACGTCTTGCCTTGGGAGGAGATGGTTTCCTCACAATCACATCCATTCATGAGGGGAGGGCACTGGGGTCCTCACTGAACAACCCTCCATTGAGCTGGAGAAAACAGGGAAATAGCTGCCGTGTTTTCCCAGTGATGCTATTAATATTTAAGTGCTGTTCTCTGGGCAGGGAGCATGGGGGGAGGCATAGGAACCCAACTCCAAGAAGGCTCTGACCTATTTTCATGATTACATGATTACTGCTGCACTAATGAACTAATTGCTGAAAAGAAGGGGGAAATTACATTCATCCAAATTCCAAGTAACCACCAGAGATGGCTAGTTTTGGCTAAAGATGACGCCACTTACAAAAAGTGCAGCTATTACTGTGGGTAACATAGAAATTTGTATGTCTAAGCAGAGTGCTTAGGGTTTGTAAGAGTACACTCATTTCCATTCTGGCAGATGACCATGTTACTAATGAATAATGATGCCAAGTAATAACACCTGTAAAATGGCACATGTCTCAATGCAGAGCTTTCCCTGTATCTCGCCATTCTCACTGAATTGCAGAAAGCAAATAAAGTGAAGTGTAGTCTCACTTCAGGGAGGTTAAGTGATTTGCCAGGAACCACTTAGCAAGTTAGCAAGTATAAATAAGGACAGGGGCAGCAGGCTGCTTCAATAATCCTGGGCCCGTGCTCCACGCATTGTGTGTCAGCCCAGGTTTTCCAATCAGGGCGAAACTCAGCAAGGACAGACAACAGCTTGCTAATCCTTCCTGCTGGTGTCATTGCCGGAGACTCTCATAATCATGTAATCAGAGGGTCTTTTCTTCCATTGACTTTATTTTGTTTTCCTTCTCCCAGTCATTTATTGTCCCCACATGCTGTCTCCTGGGACTACTTCAAGTTCAAGAGGAAGGTCAATGAAATGACAGTCGCTAAATTTATTAAAAGGGAAAAGTATCAAAAGTCTCATTAAATAACTAACTACACATTTGTCTGCCTTTTCCTGTTCTTCTTTTGCCTCCTGCTTCTTTTTCTCTCCATTTTGGTCACTAACATTATAAGTAATAGGATATTACTTACCATACTATTGAAACATAAAAAAAGATTCCGCCCCCCCATCCTTTCCTTTCATATTTCTTTCTTAAATGCTATACATGTAATTAACCCATTGTTAGCACTTAAAAATTAATACCATTTTTTTAAAACCTTCTCATATTTATAAGGTGTTTATTCTGAAATTCAAAGTAATTTTTTTCTCTGATGGGCCCATAAAAAATAGAGACAAAGATATCTGATCTCTCTTGGCCCTCAGCCCAGTGCTTTTGCCTCTCGATCAAAGTTTCTTGACCATAGCACCACAGACATTTGGGGCCAAATAATCCTATGTTGTGCAGCCTGGCTGTCATATGTATTGTAGAATGTTTAGTATCATTCCTGGCCTGTCCTATGTTTTGTAGAATGTTTAGCATCATCCCTGGCCTGGGCCCACTAGATGCCAATAGCATCCCACCCCACGGTGTAACAACTAAAGATATCTCTAGACATTGCCAAATGTCCCTGGGCGGGGGCGCGGGGGGGCGGGGGGGAGGGCGTGCAAAATCAGCCCTAGTCAAGAAGTACTCCTTTAAACAACATTGCCTGATTGTCTGTGTGGCTCTGTGTTAGAGAAGAAAGAAGGTTATTTTGAGTTTTGTGTATGTCATTCTTGAGGTAGGAAGAAGCTGGGGATCAGTGAGGTGACAGTTTTCTTTGATAATGTCTACTCATGAATCTCTACCACGTGAGCACACAGCAAGAAAGCAGCTGTCTGCAAGTCAGGAAGAGGGCCCTCCTTAGAATGCAACCATGCGGGCTTCCTGATCTCAGCCCCCAGCCTTCAGAACTACGAGAAATAAATGTGTGTTGTTTATATTTTAAAAAAGAAGTCTACTCATATCATATTGGCCTTGGGAGAATTAATATGAACACAAGATTGGTTAAAGGATTTTGAGTTTCTTGGAGGAAAAATAAAACCCAAAAAACAATAATAAAAGCATTGAAGAGTAACATGTATTTTATACAACATGAGTGGGCTGAGTCTAACAGACCATACGCATTGTCTAACTTTTGTATGTGTTAACAAGCCAACATTTTTTTGCCTCTAATCAACACTTTTTATTGATATGGTCAAATAAAATGATATGGGCAAGTAAAATGGTAAAAAAAAAAATTAAGAACCACTTTTATTTTCCCTTGTCTTTATCACAAGAATGTATTGTCAGCTCTGGAAATACATTCAAGAGCATTTTTGCAAACAGCTAATTATTCCTTACAAAGCATTAATATTGTCATCTCTTATTAGAGGAGGCAGATGTCAATACAAATGGCACTACTATTCTGAAGTAATACAAACTAATAAGAGGCTCTTGAAAATTTATGTCAAAACATCAGTAAATCCTGGAGTCACACTTAGGTCTAAGATACAGAGACCGTCTTGGACCCCAGAGGAAAATTCACCATGTTAGAGTCCAGAATCAGCACTCTGAACACCACACTTTCTCTCTCCGCTATCAGAATTAAATTTAGTTAGAAATGATTTTTTTAGTCCATTTCCACCTATAAATGTGTATCTTATTTTTAAAAGAATCTCAAATAACAATATAAGCATCGAAGATGCATGTGGTTTCTATTTTTAGGGGTCAACTACAAAATAAATTTCCAGGTGATACTTCCCTAGCATGCAAATTTCCTTCTAGCTAAAACAACAAAATTCCTTTGTCTGGAAGTTGGAATCCTGAGACTAGGCAAACTTATTCTTAAGTAGGCATAGATGGAACACAAATCAAAGAGAAGATATCTAAAAATAGGGCTGGACCAATTTGGACTAAAAATCTTTAAAGATAATGAGAATAAAATGTATACTAAGGAACTGAGGTTGTCATTTTGAAAGTAGTTTTACTGAGTGAATAATTATAACCACACTAGAAAATGGCAATGAAGAAAGAATAGAGGGTGTTAAAGTATTCTATGGAGCTGTTGTCAAAAGATGACTGGACTTGGAGGATTCAAATTGCTGTCTTGCCTCTAATTAGCTCTGTGATCCGGGCAAAACAGCCCAGTTGCAGTAGTGAGGGGCATGGAAACTGGAGGGAGAGGAGAGGGTCAGTAATTTCCCTTTTCTTCAGACCTAGTTTATTGTCTCAAAACAGTTCCACTTAGCCACCCTTAGGCTTAAAATGGGAAAACAGCATGACAAGGCACTCTAGAATGTCATTACTTATGTGACTGCCCATAACCCTGACCTCAGATATCCTTGATACCTGGATGCACTGCCATCTCACCATCTGTAACATAAACAAAATCTCTAACGTTAGAGAAGAAAAGGATTTGTAGGATCATTTTTTTTAATCCTCACTGGAGGACATATTTGTTGATTTCAGGAAGAGAGAGAGAGAGAGAGAGAGAGTGAGAGAGAGAGAGAGAGAGACGAACCCTCCACCTTTTGGTGTACTGGACGATGGTCAACTAATTGAGCCACCAGGCCAAGGCCTATTCAGCCTGTGTTATCACACTGTTCCCACCCTTAAAAGCAGGCACCAGGTCTCTTGTTCTCCACTGTATCCTGAGCACAAGCACGGTGCCTGGCACATGAGAGACACTCAGAAAATATTTGTAGAATAAACAATTCTATGCACCAAATCTGATGCACTGTATCTCTGTCACTTGATTCATTGGTTGTCAACTGACTAGACACACAGAAAGTGATAAATGGCACTTCATGGCAGCACCTAAGTATCAGGACAACACACATTTCTAAGATCTGTCAGTATTTTAGGTTCTCCAATGTGGCATCAATAATTGTAATAGTGCCATCTGAAATTCCATACATAGGTCTTGAGTTCCCACTAATCGAAATGAAAACATGAGCAGAAGTCCAGATTCTGAGGAAAAGCACAAAAAAGCCAACTCCAAGGGAATTTGGACAGTGAAAACAAAAATATTAAAGACTGTTATTCTCCGCAGGAACAGACGGACTTTAAACTGAGGCTGTTACCATCTGCAGTTGTCACTGGCCATCTGCTTAGGTCTAATCTGGTCTGTCACCAGCATGGGATGTAAGTTTAAATTCTGCTCCGCTAAGTAAGTTCCAGAAAAGGGTCTCCTATTCTTTTCTGAATTGTGAACTAACTTTTCACCCTTGGACTATTTCAGCAAAACATGAAAATGCTCTCGTAAGGGCAGGTCATCGGCCCACCTCGCCCAACCTCCTATCAGTGCCAAGTACGGATGGCGGCCCCATGTCCCACCTCTTGAGTGAACCTCCTCCGGGTCCAGCCTCTGCTCTGTTTTTAAACATCAAACCTGCAATTAATATAAATACTGACCCCAATGTCATACATGGGTGTGGTAGGCAGAATACTGACACCTCCCCCCTCCAAATTCCGACTCCCTGGTGTATACATTCTGCCCGGTCCTCTTCCCTGAGGGCAGGATGGGATAGTGGAGCAGACCAGAAGGGGTTGGGAGGCAGAAATTGCACTCTCGCTATCCTGGGAGAAAGCAAATATCCGTGTTGTGAAAATGCCTGTGGAGATCCTGTGACCTGCAGTCAGCCTCGGACTGCTAAAAGCGGCCCCTGGCCAATAGCTAGCAAGGAAACAGGGGTCTCACTCCTGTGCCCACAGGAATGGGATTCGCCGGCATGAGCTGAGAAGAGGACTCTCAACTCGAGGCGAGAACTGCAGCCTGACCTAGTGAGACCCTGAGCAGAAAACCACATCAGTGTGAGATAGTAAGTGGGTGTTGTGTTAAGTCCCTAAGTTTGTGGTCCTTTATTACACACCAAAGAAATCGAATACAAAGAGAAGGAATGTGAGTACACTATGACATCATAGGGATGAGGGTAGTGACGGAAGTTCATTCAGTATAATGAGAAAGGCTGGGCTCCATTTTACAATGGTTGAGTTATACTTGGCATAGGAACAAGGGCCATCAAATAATGACTGGTACTGCTATAAAGTCACTAGGACCATGAGAATCATCGATGGGAGGCAGAGCACATGCTTTCCATTGCCTAGTTAATGTCCAGCACATAGTAGGAGGTCAATAAACACGTTATTGAATTAATGAATGTTAGATAAATAAGTTTATTTATTTATCTATCTATCTGTTTGTTGGTTATTTCTTTGTTAATCCTTACCTAAGAATATTTTTCCCATTGATTTTTAGGAAGAGTGGAAGGGAGGGAGGGAGAAAGGGAGAGAGATAGAGAAACGTTGATGTGAGAGAGACACATCCATTGGTTGTCTGCTGCACGACCCCCAACTGGGGTCGGGGATCAAACCTGCAACCAGAGATGTGCCCATGACCAGGAATTGAACTCGTAACCCTTCAGTGTGCAGGCCAACACTCTAACCACTGAGCAACACCAGCCAGGGCAAATAAGTTCACTTATTAATAAGTAAAATATTATTTAATAATTAAGAAAATAGTGAATATATTTCTTTGATGACTCTGTGCAGACTTCATACAGTTATCACCATTTACCATCCATAAAACAAAGTGTTTAAAGAACTGCTCATCTCAGAAGTCAGTTATCTCTCGGAGTGAACTTAGAGGAATTTAAAATGGAAGAGCATTCACTTTTTATTGTGTATACTTCATCCCTTGGAAGTTTTTGCAATAAGTGTCAAATTTTTAATAACAAAAGATCTACTTTAACAATAAAAAAAAAGTTCAATCTAAGAGCATGCAATTTAAAACTGCAAGCAGAAAGCCTTTTTATTATAACTCTCAACATTTTGCCAGACATTTACAGTAATGCCGAGTGAGCTGCTCAATTAGGGTAGCATATCTCTTTGAGGGCCTCTTTCACTTGATGCTCTAGGGATCCAAAGAGGCAATATCCTAAAAATAAACCAAAAAAATGGTACCATTACTAATTATTATAATTTGTTGAGTCTACTATGTGCCATTCATTGTGCTAAGTGCTTGATGGATTGTCTTATAAATTTTCCCCTTAAGGGCAAATTTGAAATTTCTTTTAGAAAATAAAATGTAAGATAATTTACAATAATAATTAAGACTTCTGGGCAGCATGTACAGGCCAAGGTGGTCTGGGGCGGGGGGGACGGGTGGCAGAAGCAGCAAGTGAAATTCAGAAGAAGTGACCTCCATGGGAGGAGGGCGCAGAGGAGGCTGGTGCAGCGCTGGAGCCAAGCTGGCTGATCAGATGTGGGTTCTGGGCAGCTGAGGGTGGGTGACGCTTGGTTGGTGCTGCCTCATGCGGTTGGGGAACCAAGTGGAGAGGTTTTTCGTTCATTCCCATCCAAGTCAATACTTGCTGTATTTTGGAGGAATACTGTGAGCCAGAGAAGGCTGGTAAAGGATTCTGAAGCCAAAGTGGTGATGTAGATTGACTTGTCAGAGATAGGCAAAGCAAACAGGCTGGAGGAGAGAAAACAGGAGGCAGGGAGAGTGTTCAGGGGGACCTAGCAGGGGGCCCCACATGGGGAAGATGATCCTAAAATGGGGCAAAACAGTAGGATTAGGAAACATCTAGAGACACCATGAAAGACAAATTGAAAGGACAATTATTAACTGGCCTGGCAAACAGCAGAGAGAGAGAGGGAAAGTAAAGAAGATGGGGAGAGATCAACCAAAGAATTTGTCTGCATATATGCATAACCCATGGACACAGACGATAGGGTAGTGAAGGCCTGGCAGGGGACAGGGGCGGGCTAAATGTCCCACTGAAGACCTCCTGAGGCCTGGCCCCTGTTTTCTCTCTGCTGTACAATGTGTGTGCATGTGAGCAGGCAGGCACCAAGACCACACACACTGCCAGCAGTCCTCCGAACACAGCAGGCCATTCCACTCCCCATGCCCTTCTTCCCCTGCTCTGTCTCCCTGTCTTCTAGTCACACTTCAAGTTGTTTCTCTGGGTCACCTCTTCAGAAAACCCTTCTCAGGCCCACCAGCCTAATTCAGATTACCTAACACCTGTGAATAAATGCCTCTGCCTCAACATCCATCAAATCGCTTAATTGTTATGTGCTTGTCTGTTTCTCCACCCCAGACGGTGAGCTCCCTGAGACCAAGAGCTGCATCTGACTTGGTTTTTGTATGTCCAGCAACTAGAACTATCCCTGGTACATAGCAGACATGCAATAAATCTGTTGAATGAATTCTGAATCGAGAATATCTAAATTTTAGGTGATGGTAGGGCAAACTCTAGTATGATTAGAACTTTGTGACCCAAACAAATGGCCATCCTATTTTAAATGGATTTATGCTTTAGACAATAAGCAAAATATTCACACTTTAACTAAGCACTTTGAACATCACTAATACTGTGATAAAACGGAAACTCTAAATGCTAAATGGAACCCCCAAACATTCTACTAATGTTATCGCCAAAAGAACATTTAGAGGGATTACTTGATTTCAGGATTTGAAATGAACAAAAATAACCACTTCAAAACAACACTCTCTAGACACCTAAATTGTCCTGTGCAATCACCATCTTTCAGGAAGAAATAGAAGCTTAGTGGAAATCTAACAAATCAAAGGTGATCTGTGCACATTTATCCAGATTGCCTCCTGTGTTTGCAAAATACAGGACTTGCATACAAAGACTACTTACTAATAATGATGACTTAGTAATTCACATTTTTAGGTTGCTTTCACATGCATTCTACATTTGAGCTTCACAATATCCCCGTGAAGAGCCAAGATATCACAATCCCCATTTTATGGATTTGATACTGAGGCTGAGCAAGTCCTGAACCTCTCCTCCTACCTCCTCTCCCTATGGGAGCAGTGACTTTGCTTTTCTCACTTTTATCTGAGACAGGGCAGATCCAGGTATGTGGTATCTGAAGCTTTGTACAACTCAGAGTGTCTTCTTTAGGAAAAAGAATGCAAAAAGTTAGGTATGAAATGGAACTTTAGAGCTTTACATATATTAACCCATTTATTCTTCATAGTAACCCCATGTGATAGTATGATTATCTCTATGATTCTCTCTCAGCATCTGGACAGCATACCCTTAGCTTATATCCAGAATAAAGACAGGCACACTAGTACCCCGACCTCTAACCAGGGCAGCACCATATGAAGGACAACCACCTGGCTCACCCAGCCCCATGACTGAGACCATCCAGAGACCACAGCCTGTAGGTTACCATGGAAGCCAGGCTCAGAACCAATCAGAAACGTCCACACCAGGGCCTGTGATTCCATGATGCTATCATGATAGCTATAGAGTTAACTGAGTCTACAGAATCTCAGAAATAATCCTCTTTTCATTATTCTTTGGAGTTTTTGTTTGTTTTGTTGTGTGTTTTTTGTGGGGGTTTTTTTTCTTTTCATTTTTCTGGGTTTGTTGAAAGAGCTGTCTTAACCTCCTTAGACAGGCCTAAGCCTACACATACCGGGGACTCAGTCATCCCCCAGCAAAGGAAATCCCGATGTTTGGAGCACTGAAAGATTATTCATGCTTCCTAAACGGTGTTACACTGAATTTCAACTGATATTTTATAATTAACCCTCTTTGGATGTAACATAAGACAACCTCATTACAATTCATGCATGGGTCTCTGTCCTTCCAAATGAATTAGTGTGCAGTATACTGTATATGCTAGCTGATTTACTAAGCAGAATCTGCATATTGTGTACAGAGATGTCAGCATTACATAAGACTGGCTTCGTGGTTATAGTATACAGGGATGGCAGGATCTTCGAAAAAGCATACACATACCTTGAGTAATATATAACTGATCTAATAAATAGCATGAAGGACAACCCACCTGGCTCGGAGTTGTAGAAATGGCTGCCAATTTTTTTTTTTAAGTTCTCAAAATATTTTTTTAATATCTTTTTTCTGATACCACTTTTTACTTATCTCTTACAACTTTTCCTCCAGGCAATTTAGAAATTCTCACATCATTATAAAAAGGTTAAATTTTTGCATATGTCTAGATATCATTTCTAATAGCAAATAGTCACCTGAGACAAGGTCTAATAATACCTTGGAAAAACGTTGTTTAAACTGAAGAGAAAGAATTTCTTCATATATGGTAGCAAAATTGTGCAAATTTTTGCGTTTGCACTAATGAAATGCCCTTGTATTTAAAAAATTTATACTAAAATCATTGCAGAATCTTAACACTGAGATGTTTTCTTTAAAATTTTCATTTGAAAAAAATATAAATGTGGAGTTTTTATATTCAAATCTTAAATGTGGGGATTTCAGGAAAAATGTTATTTTTATACTATAAATGCACATGATACTCTTTATAATTTCCCTCAGCCATGGAGAACACATTTCTCCAAAGACAGAAAATAGCACTAAGGAATCACCCATACAAATGTTTTATTTCATTTAAAATTTATTCAACAGTGATTTGTCTCTTTTGTGAAAACAAAATGTGTATATTTTCTTTGCCATATAATACAACCCATCAAATCTATCAAAATGTCCAAATAAAATGTATTTGGCCATTTCTTAAGCAGAATTTAAATGTTTCCCCTTGGTATGAAATATAAATCATCATCCATCTATCACTTCATTCACTCAATAAATAAAGTATTTATTTAGCACTTGCCCTGTGTCAGGTCCTAGACACTAGGTATATAAGACAACATCCTTGCCTTCATTGAACTTCAATATGAGTGGAAGTAACAAAGGCCTTCCCTGTTATTTAGCAAAACATTTGGATACTAGAGGCCTGATGCACGTAATTTCATACACTGGGGAGGGGGTGGGGGGGAGTCCCTCAGCCCAGCCTGTACCCTCTCGCAGTCCAGGACCCCAAGCCCCTCCGGGGTGCAGGCCTAAGTCAGCAGTTGGACATCCCCCAAGGGGAGGCTCTCACCACTGCCGCTGCACTTGCCAGCCATGAGCCCAGCTTCTAGCTGAGCAGTGCTCCCCTTGTGGGAGCGCAATGATCACCAGGGGGCAGCTCCTACGTTGAGTGTCTGCCCCCTGGTGGTCAGTGTGCATCATAGCAACTGGTCGTTCCAGCGACCAGTTGTTTTGTCATTCAGTCAATTTGCATATTAGGGTTTTATTATATAGGATAGTTGCTCAATCAGAAAACACATTGGGAATTTTTCCTAAACTTTATAATAAATACCAGTGGTGGAAAGTAGCAGAAGCAATGTTTTTATTTCATGAAAAAAGAAATGAATATTAAAGCTATTCACTGGTAAAAATAACTACCTCATAAAATAGTAAATTCTGAGGCACTGTTGGTATTCTAGTAGTGAGAGGAAACTCAAGCTGGATGAGGCGGAAGAGTTGGAAATATTGCATAACAGACTCCTTCCTTAGGTGAGAAGTCAAGAGAGATGATCACCAAGATGTATTCTAACTCAGAGTGTGATAGTACCAAATTTGGCTTACAGACTAGAATATCTACTGAGATGGCAAATATATCAATGATAGAGCATTGGTGTTCAATTCATAACAACATTTTAAATTATATTAACTGCTTTGCTTGAAAATTTAAAGAAAATAAGGAATGTAAATTTCTAGTGCAGAAATTATTCCAGAAGATGCATACAGATTGGGGTAAAAGCAGGTTTACAGTTGTTAGTATGAAAAATAATACAATAATTAATAAATAATAATACAAGAATATACTCTGTGTTTTGCATACTCACAACTGTAAACCTACTTTTGCCCAATGCTGTACGTGTTTTAATCCATCTTAGTTTTTTGAAGAGCCTAAAATATTCTGAATTATGTCAATGACCAAGTATTAATCAGTCAACAATATCTTATACCACTTTTATTTTCACGGGTGAAACACAAGAGTTTTGAAGACAGAGTTCAAATCCCATTGCTAACTTTATTAACTGCAAGGTTTTGAGCAAGTACCCTGTTTTCTCTGAGCTTCAGTTTCCTTACCTGTAAAATGTGGCTACACAGAACCCATTTCATAGAGTTATGGTGAAGATTCAAATAGTTAGAGCTTTTATGAGGAGGTCCTGGAAAGTTGTAGAAGGGAAATAACTCCACAAAGATGTCCATATCCTAATCCCTGGAACCTGTGAATATGTTCCAAAAGGGACTCTACAGATGGAATTAAGGTTACATATATATATATATTTTTTAAATATATTTTTATTGATTTCAGAGACGAAGGGAGAGGGAGAGATAGAAACATCAACGATGAGAGAGAATCACTGATCACGCCCCACACTGGGGATCGAGCCCACAACCCGGGCATGTGCCCTGACCGGGAATCAAATCGTATCCTCCTGGTTCATAGGTAGATGCTCAACCACTGAGCCACCATGGCCAGGCAAGATTACATATATTAAAAATGAGCGATTATTCTGGATTATCCAGGTGGACTCAATCTAACTACATAATCCCGTAAGAGAACTTTTTCTGTCTGGAGTCATAGAGAGAGGCAGCAGAAAAGAAAGTCAGAGATTCAAATGTAAGATTCCAAGAGATGTGATATTGCTAATGTGAAGTTGGAGGAGACAAGGTAACAAGGAATACAGGTAGCCTCTGGGAGCTAAAGCAAGCTCCCCGCCGATAGAAATGAAACAGGCACCTCAGTCCTACAACCACAAGGAACTGAATCCAGCAAACCATCTGAATGAGTTCAGAACCTCCAAGCAAGAGCTCAGGTTGGCCAACATTTCTGCCCGTGCAAAGACTTCTGACCTACAGAACTGTAAGATAACACGTTTGTGTTGTTTTAAGCCATTAAGTTTGTGGTACTTTTTAACATTAGCAAAAGAAAAGTAATACAGTTGCATTTTGGATTCATCCTAGGACTGGAAGTACCTACCCATTGTATCACCATTATTTTCAGCAAACATGGATGGAGGAGTGCGTTATAGGTAATCATAAAATACATTTAAGAAAACAAGAAAGCTGTTTAAAGCCAAACAAAGTAATGACAACGGTCAAAAGTGAGAATGCTTATGTTTCTAGACTTTTCTTAAGGTACTGGCCTAAGTTATACTATAGTTATGAGAAGATGAAAGCTGAATTCTTCTTTGGAAAAATAATAAAGTTCTCAAAAAATTGGTCTAAAAGCTTTTTACTGTACTTGAATTATGCTAAAGGATATAGAACAACTTCCTCCTCATTCAATTCTCTATCCATATTAACTGGCACACAATAGCTGCTCAATAAAAACATATTAACTGGACAAATGAAAGCCTATTTACAATGATGGGAAATAGGAAACTATTATTATGCTTTTCATTGAACTAGTTCTTCTATAGCAACAGCTGTTTAAGGAATCGCTTTAATTTCAAAATGTTCACATTTGTTTTGGCTAAAGGTTATGCAGAACACGTGGTTAAGGCTAAACATGGCCATAGGAAGCCATATGTCCAAGCAGTGTTTTGGGGGTCTGGGACTAAAGGAGGGAGATGATGCTGTCAGGCTCCAGAAGAGCTAAACGCATGCTGGTTGTGCCCCAGCTGCAGCCAGGCCTCCGCGAGGGCAGAAAGAGCATGTGTCTATGGGTTGGTTCATCAGGCTAGTGGGCTGTTGGCACTTCTCTCGCAGGACAGTTGAAACTCCTAGGAGAGACTAAGCAGGAAGAGAGAGCTCGCAGATCCCTTGTGACAAACAGGGCCCTCGGCGTTCTTCGCATGAATGACTGCATTATGTGCAGATGTTCAGTGCACTTCCACAAGCTTTTATGGATGAATAAGTGGCATCATTATGATGTGATCTGACCAGAAATGAAGCATGGCCCACTGCCATCTGCAAAAATCCTATCTTTCTGAGGTGGACTGTACAGGGAAGAAGCGAATGAAACTAAAATACTCTTCAGAAAACTGATGACTCCTGGAAAGACTATCAATTAATCTCAAAATAAGAAATTGAATTTCTCTGCACCATTCTAGCTTTAAAAAATCTTTCACTTTTAACTGTCTCTGCATGGCATTTAAAAAACAACCTCAGGCTATTCCATTAAAAGTCTCTCCCACAGAAAAATAAGTGGAGCTGAATAAGAAATATTCCTAATATCCACAAAAGTCAGCACTTTCTCTTAGTCAGGAAGGCATTGTGAAAAGCAATCAATTTCCTAATTTGACTTCTCTGTGGCCAAGGTCTTCATACCTGCCTCACTGGGAAGACAGAAGATAGATTTTGTATTTATCAAATGATAATTGGGAGAAGATGAGAGGTGAAGAGGGACATGAATGCAAAAGGAGGAAAAAATTAGAGGATATAGTAAAGGAGAAGATTGCAGAATATTCAAAAGAAGATGTGGAATGATGACCCTTTTCGTTGACTTTTTAGATCATCCTCTTTCATCTCCTACCACAAAAACTGAACACTTCAAATGCAATAATGTCAACTAAGTGGCAAATGGAAATCAACAATACTTTGTGTAAAACAGAAAACAGCCCTAGCTGGTTTGGCTCAGTGGATAGAGCATTGACCCATGGACTGAAGGGTCCCAGGTTCGATTCTGATCAAGGGCATGTACCTTGGTTGCAGGTTCCCCAGCCCTGGTCGGGGTATGTGCAGGAGGCAACCAATCGATGTGTCTCTCTCACGTGGATGTTTCTCTCTGTCTCTCCCTCTCCCTTTCACTTGAAAAATCAATGGGAAAATATCCTCCGGTGAGGATTAGCAAAAAAAAAAAAAAAAAAAAAAAAAAAAAAAAAAAAAAAAAAAAAAAACACAGAAAACACTGGTCAGAGGATGTATAAGAAGTTAAAAAGAACAGTAAAAAAAGAAGAAATATTTTTAAAGCACAGAAAAAAAATCTACTTGGAAATTAGATCTCAGAATGGAGAAGGGCTTTTTGAGTAATTACCAAATTCACAAGAATATATTAATAAACTAAATCTTATAGTAACTTGAGTTTTCCCAAATCAGATATGCTATAAAATTAAAAGGTAAAGAAAAAACATATAAAATATTTCTAACAGATATTTTTAAAAGTTTGATCCTTATTACAGAGACAGCAGTTACAACATGTTTTATATCGTGAGAGAAAAATGTTCCACGGACATAAACAAACAGAAATGAAAAAAAAAAAGGCCAATAAACAAGTGCAAAAATGTTTTCCACTACTAATCAAATAGATGCAAAATAAAACAAGATGCTATTTTTTCTATCAAGTTAGAAAAGTTGCTTATCATTCTTTTTTAAAATAATACCACTCTGGATTATCAAAGGTCCCAAGAGAGAAACCAAATCCAGGTAAATAATACAAATAAAAATTAGAAATGGACTGAAAGATGAATGCAGCAGGCTGTTTATAGAGCTTTATTTGGCATATGAAACAGAGACACTGAGAGACTGGCTAAATATACCAATGGCTCAGACATTGAAAGTATCATTCAGAGATCTCCTAATGGTATGAGAACAATCTCATGATGTGGTAAATGAAACTCAAAATTTTAAAAACCACATGTTCAGTACCCAAATTTAATTACAAAATTTGTCTTTATCTATATAAGAAAATTCTAGAAGAATATACATGAGAATAGGAAGAGTTACTGTCTTTGGGTTGTAGGAGGGAGAGGTAGCAATGGTAACTCAGCAGACGGCTTGCGCATCAGCAGAGCAAGACAACACAAAAGCTTTTTTTTTCTGTAAGAAATTCATGATTTAAAAAGAAATAGCAGTGAATTTGTCATCATGCAAAAACTCAGAATATGGCTGGACTTCTTTACATCTACTGCACAGTTTAGTATTGTTTTCATTTTGGAATCAAATGTTGGCTGAGGTGCTATATTCTCACCTGCTTTTAATGCCTCTGAATGTCTCCCTCTGGTCCTAGTTACAAGTGATATTTATTTTCTTTATATTGTCCTGAATGTTCAACAATTTCCGCCATCAATATGTCCATTCAGTTTTCTATTCAGAAGACAATTGAGAATCACCAAGCCATTCACTTTTTAAATGGGTACCCTACTTGTGTTATTTGGGAGACAATACCACTAATCCCATAAACTGGCCAATTTTCACCAAGATCTGGTCATTTATGAAGACTTACAGCAGAACCAGCAGCAGGCTGGGTGGATGGGAGCCACATCCCAATGCAGCTAATAAGGAGACCCCAGCTACCCCAGCTTGGTCTGGGCCTTCTCTCACCCCTCCAGGCAACTGCTCTCTTCCATCAACACCACTAACTTCGAACACTTCACAAAAAGCAAAAACAGCTCTTCGGAGGACAAAAGTCATCACTGCATTATCACTTGTGTGCCTAGCAGGGCTCACAGTTGACACTTGTTCATCAGGTAATTTCAAGAACCAGTGAGCAGGTGTACACGCAACCGCTCTGTGGACTGCAAACTGTGATGTAAATGCAAGCAACTAGTAATAGAGTGGCCTTGGGCTGCACTGTTTCATATAACATGATGTCCTATTTATTTAGTGAGTATTGAAATTATTGCGATAACATACCTCTTCAGTTATGTAGTAGTTACCTAGTGACTGCTATTGAAAATTTACCACTGGGTAAATCAGAGGAGACACCACCAGGGAGAGAGAAGAAGATGATGATGGTGCAAACTCAGTCTAAGTGTGACTTGTTTAGAGCCACTTACAGTGGCCTACGGAGGGGAACAGAAGTTACTTAGCATATACGTCTAGTTACTTCCTAGAGAAAATAGCACGAACTCCAAAGCTCAGGATTCAGAATCCTAGTCCTGCACTAAAAATCAGTACAAGTACACACTGGGAGAAGGAATCTCACCTATTGTCAAAAAAAGGAAAAAAAGGAAAAAAAGACTCATGTGCCTTAAAATAGAAGCTACCCACTTAATCTCTCTTGGCCATGGGGTATGACAACTGTCAGCTGCCACTCTGAATCAGATATTCATGCAGAAAGAAAGCTCTGTGTTTAAATGCTTAACTGTCACAATTGTAAGTTGGACTCAACTCTGCTACCGAAAATATATAAAATAAAAAACAAGTAGAACAAAGCATCTTGCAGAATGGGAAAACCTTTGTCATCTGTCAGGCCAGCTGAAGCTGGCACTTCTATGAAGGCTTTGTAAGAAAACCAAAGTCAGAGGCGTTGGTCTAGTCTTCATTTTCTTTTTCCTTTCCTTAAAGCATAAGCATTTCTCCTCATAACGTAAAGCTTTATTCATGCCTTAGTATGTATTACTTCATTCTACCTATAAAACATAACACACATTTTTTTCATTGTATTCATTTTGTATTCATTGGTAGTCGCTGAAGAAGTGAATTAAATCCAACATTAAGTTTAGTAATTATTTCCAGTTTTAGGATACTTAACTTTAAATACTATACTTAAGGGTTTTAATTTTTTAAAATTAATTGTAAAAACAAATTATTCATAAGGTCAGAAATTACAACCCAATTTCCATTTTTTAAACCCCATGAGTGAATCAAAAGGACTTCAGAAGGTCCCCAAATTAAATATCCAAGATAAAATCTCCTCAAAATAAAAACTACACAGGAACATTAGAAACAAACTTATTTGAGTCGGAGGCCTTTCTCTCCCAGACCCGCCGCTTTCCCTGCAGAAGAATCCCCAAAACCTGACAGGCTGCAAGTGGGAAGCATGTCCCCCACTGATGACAGGCGCTCAGAAAGCACTGTGCACTGTTTGACAGTACAGAGCAGGTCTCCCATTTGGGGGCAGAATATAAAATGTGTTCAGCTAAAAATGGTACAGAGATGCTATTTCTGTAACTGTTCTGTCTGGAGACAGAAACCTGTTATTTACCACAAAGTGAAGCTGGTGTTGCTGGGGTTGGGGAGTGGGTGGAAGGGGGTCCCTGAATGCAGTGACCCTCACAGAGCTGATCTATGATTGGTCATTGGCCACGTCAGCTTGACCTGAGTCCACGGCAGCTCCCTAGGTACTAAGAACTTCTCTACCCATCTTGCTATCCTATATAATAAGGAGGTAATATGCAAATTGACCCTCATGCCCTTGCAAAAGATGGCCGCCCCCATGTGGTCAAAGATGGCTGGCAGGGGAGGATAGTTGTGGGCGACCAGGCCAGCAGGGGAGGGCAGTTGGGGGCAACCAGGCCGGCAGGGGAGGGCAGTTGGGGGTGATCAGGCCAGCAGGGGAGCAGTTAGGCATCGATCACGCTGGCAGGGGAGTAGTCAGGGAGTGATTAGGCTGGCAGGCAGAAGCAGTTAGGGGCAATCAGGTAGGCAGGCAGGCGAGTGGTTGGGAGCCAGCAGTCCCAGATTGTGATCAGGCCTAAACTGGCAGTTGGATAGCCCCCGAGGGATCCCAGATTGGAAAGGGTGCAGGCTGAGCTGAGGGACACCCCCCCCCCTCAGTGCACAAATTTCATGCACCGGGCCTCTAGTAGAGATAATAATAACTGCCTTGACATATGGCAGCTCTAAAACCTCACAAAATAGAAAAATTTTAATGTGGTAAAATACACATAATATAAAATTTATACCATTTTAAGTATATGATTCATTGGCATTGTGTTCACATTGTTGTGCAACCATCACCACTATCTCTCTCCAGAAGATTTTCATCATCCCAAACTGAAATTCTGTATCTGTTCAACAATTAATGTCCATTCCTCCTCCACTCAGCCCTGCACAGGACGTTGATAATATGAAGAAACCAGCCAAATTTACTCCATATTATGAAGTTAGAATGTTTTCAACGATACATTTGTGCTGGCACACTTTTTAGTATCATAGAAGAAATCAAATGGTTTATGGTCCGGGTGGTCAATATTAATAATAGGAGCATCTATCTCTTATATTCGAATAGCGTCATTGGAACACTTGTCACACCATGGCTTCTCTGGAGAGAAGAACAGCTCACTGAGGTGCTGGGGCTGGAGCTGTGCTCACTGAACTCTGCACAGATGCAGGGGAGCTGGCTGATTTGAGTTGGAGAGCTGGGAGCATCACTAAAGTCTAACTAGGTTTCCCTTCTGGTTTCCTTTCAAGATGGTATCTCAGGGTTTAGAGAGGTCATTACATCTCTGATTAAAAATAAAAAAAGAAATACAGAGTGGATTGTGACGTTGTATTAGTTCGATGGGCTTGCTGCTCTGGAATAGTATCAAGTGACTGCAAACAGAAAACCCACCATCTTGCCTCTCACCTGGAGATGAGATAACATTGTAGCTCTGAGTGATGCACACATGAGATACTCATTGTTATACACCTTGTTCATTCACTTCCTGTGCATTGTGGGGTCCCTGCTGTGCCCTGCACCTTGCCAGGGGCTGGGAGCTCAGCAGAGGTAAAGTCCATATGACCGGGCTTCATGGAGCTCTTGGGGAGTGACATGTGTCCGCCTGGCTGTCCTGAGTAGAGGGGTGGAGGCCAGAGGGGCTCTCCTTGCTGTGAAGCTGCGAGCCCTGGGCATTTCTTTGTGAATGGCCCACCACGGGCGGGTTCTGACTCTGTACCCCAAGCGTCAAGCCTCCTGAGAGAAAGCTATTTTTTCAGCTTTCGAAAGTTTACTGCCCGGGCGCATTTGTGGAAAATAAAAAGAACATACAAAAACATACATGAATATGATTTCAGCAATCTATTCTGAGTTAAGCAAGAAAAGGTAAGCTAGTAAGTTAGGTCTTTCATTTTGGGTCTGACATGGGCAATGACGGATAGCTAGTGGATACACCTCTCAGTCTCCGTCCAGCCTGTCCCTTCTCCTGAAACTTCTCAACCCAAGAAGGGACCTTAGTGGCCATGGTTTACCTATGGGAACTATATCCCTGGCCACAGCTGAATGGTCCCAGATCCAAGCTAGGCCAAACAGATTCTGACTCCCAGGAAATGGGAGCTAGCACACTGGTTAGTGAGCTGGGACAAGGCGACATTCCAAAATGGGAATGGAGAAGCAAAAAAGGCCTCCAGAAAGAGAAGCCTATAGCAGACACGAGAAAGAATCTGAAACAAGAGACCATATGGTGCCCAGACAGCGTGCTCAGCGGTTGAGCATCCATCTATGAACCAGAAGGTCATGGTTCAATTCCGGGTCAGTGCACATGCCTGAGTTGCGGGCTCGATCCCTGGTGTGGGGTGTGCAGGAGGCAGCCAATCAATGATTTTCTCTCATCATTGATGTTTCTATCTCTCCCTCTCCCTTCCTCTCTGAAATCAATAAAAATATAAAGAAACAAACAAACGAACAAAAAAGAGAGACCATATGGTCTGACAGAGTGAGGAAGAGACTAACATATAGCTGCCTCCCTTCAAGCGTGGCCAGTCTGCCCAGTCCTTTGTGACCCCCATCACACTAATGGCCCAGAGATGTCCCTGGATCATAACTCTGTTTATAGAAAATTTCCCTTTTTCATTCAAGCTAGTGATGCTTTCTGTGACTGTGCCTTACAAACAAAGGAGGCCTAATTTTAAGACAGGCACACAATATAAGTATTTGCATATTTACTTTAATTTTTCGACAAATTTAAAGATATATTAAGGAAAAAATTGAAGTAATTTTATGAACAATGTTCTTTTCTCACTAATTGAAAAATTGAAAGTCCAAAGGATATAAGTCAATGGGTAGACATACTATTCATGGTTTCTTTGAAGATATTTTAGCTACATATGGAGCATATGGCTTAAAAGTATGTGTAAATAGAAATATATGCCACTCAACTACAGGTATTCAATGGCCTCAGATGCTCCTCTGTGCTGTTTAATGAACATCTTGAGAGATTCCAATTTGGAATGTGTAATCTAATGACTTTTTAATTGTTGCATTTTTCTATATGACAAAAACCCTGCACGCAAGTTAAATTATAAATTCAGATAGTGTTTCTCAAGCACTCTCCCTCCTTGTGTCCATTACAAGTGAATTGTGATTTGTCTAACGCTCGTCTTTAGCTAAGCATTACCATCAAAAAACAGCAAAACCTAAATGATAACAAAACCACTGCTGAATTTAAAAAGCTTGCGTTACAGGCATCACATTCAAGACATTCATTGACTCATGATGTCCTCCTCCCGTGGCTCAGCCACTCTTTCTGCTTCAGCCCAGACTCACAGCAGTTGGTTTGCTCAGCATTCATTATAGACAGTTCGCCAGAGATGTACTAAGAGAATGGGGGAAGCCTTGCGTTATTATTCTCACATATAGGCTACGGAGGCTCAGTCAGCTGAGGAGTTTTTTGTGTTTTTTTTTTTTAATATATTTTATTGATTTTTTACAGAGAGGAAGGGAGAGGGATAGAGAGCTAGAAACATCGATGAGAGAGAAACATCGATCAGCTGCCTCCTGCACACATCCCACTGGGGATGTGCCCGCAACCAAGGTACATGCCCTTGACCGGAATCGAACCCGGGACTCTCGAGTCCGCAGGCCGACGCTCTATCCACTGAGCCAAACCGGTTTCGGCCAGCTGCGGAGTTTGATAGACTATTTCTTCAACTACAGAAAAGAGTTATCAAATAGGGGTCTATGTTCTGCTCAGCCTTCATGGAGATGGAGAGAATGAAGAAGTAGTTCAGAGAACAGCAACATGGTTGTAGAAGAGGGTAGAGTTATGAGACAATTTAATGTACAACAAAGGGCTAGCACTTCCACCTCAGAACGACATGGGTTCCTCTTGCAGTTCTGTGGCTCCCTCGCTGTTTCCCTCGGGTCAGTTCAGATCTTTGCTAACACGCAGGGTACTCGGGTGTAGAAAGGAAATAATGACTGCACATACTGAGTAGTACTGTTGTCAGGATTAAGTTGAGCTAACATTTGTATGTGGCATAGAGTAGGGGGCTAGCACATTTTTCTGTACAGGGCCAGATAGTAAATATTTTAGGGTTTGCAGGCTACACAGTGTTTATAGCAACTACTCAACTCAGCTGTCACAGCAGCACAAAAGCAGCTGGAAGAAAAACATAAACAAAACTGACTTCTGGACACGAAACTTTGAATTTTATATAATGCAATATTATTATTTTGATTTTCTTCAACCACTTAAAATGTAACAATGATTCGTAGCTTGCAATCTGTATGAGAATAGGCAGTGAGCCTGCCCTGCAGCAAACCCTGAGGAATATTATTAGAATTGCCAATAACAATAATAACTGAAAATAGAGGAGAGGTTCTGTGACTATCTAATAGACTAAGAAATATGTTTTAAGTAACTGTTACTTTTTCCTAGAATTTAAACTGCAGTTGGAGGGCAGAGTGGAACAGGAGTTTTTGGATGGTGCCCATGCGATGACAGAATATACTTCTTCAAGGTTTCAAGAAGGAGCGGAGAAGCCCAGTCTTCCCACCGGAGCCTCCAACTAGTCCAGTTTCACGAGGCAGCCTGAACATGTGAGCTTAGATAGACCTACACAGCTACCCATCAAAAAATCAGAATGGTCACAATAAAAAATCAGAATGGACTTTAATTAAACATAAAGAAAAATGACCAATTCTGTTTTACTTTCTCATCTACACAATAAATGGGTTTTACTACTTTCTCTTTAAAGACGTTTCTGGATGAACCATGGGATCAGAATGGTGAAAGTACTGTGGACCAGAAAAAAAGTTCCTTGCCTCTTATCTAGAAGCATGTCATGGATTTATGGCTGCTTCTGAATTTTCTAAGGCAGGTGCACCAAGTAACCAATTGGGATTTAAAGAAATCGGCTTTTGAAAGAGCTTTCCCATGTTGGAGGCATACAACTCACACTTGCAGTTAAGGACTGACAATTCTTCATCCATAAAAGAAGTGCACCAGCCACCCATCCAAAGGCATGTGTTTAGGGTTGGCTTGTAAGGCCTTAGACTCATCTATCACCACTTCGTTGCTAACTGCCTTTTGAGACCAAGGGAATACAATTACACGTGTGCTGACAGAAGTGCCATAGGGGCAAAATTATATTTTTCTTTCTTCTATACCAACTGCCCCAGCCCAAATCTCTCCAGTGTAATGAATGGACTCAAGATAGATAGGTGAGCCAAAACCGGTTTGGCTCAGTGGATAGAGCGTCAGCCTGTGGACTGAAAGGTCCCAGGTTCAATTCCGGTCAAGGGCATGTAACTTGGTTGCGGGCACATCCCCAGTGGGAGGTGTGCAGGAGGCAGCTGGTCGATGTTTCTCTCTCATCGATGTTTCTGACTATCTATCACTCTTCCTTCCTCTCTGTAAAAAATCAATAAAATATATTTTTTTAAAAAAAAAAAAAAAAGATAGATAGGTGAGAAGCAGTTGAAACTGAAAAGCTACCACTTCAATAAGGTATTAGTCAAGGGTAATGCTGGGTAATTAAGATCATACAATTGAGAACCCAAAGATGCAGAAAAATTAACAAATGTATTTGTAGAGGGTCTCCCAAAGTCAGAATGGTTAATTTGCTGATTTTTTTAAAGATTAATGATGTATAGAAAACTTGGTGGAAAAAATATGGTCTCTGTTTCAATTCTGTCTTCATTCTCTATGGCTTTTTTGTTTCAGATTCATATTCATGCTCTTTGAGCAAAAGTACCCCAAGCGCTAGATCATGTTTCAATTACTTCCCCTTCTGAGTTCTTGTTGATAATGTTCATACAATTCTGCCAATTGGAAGCGCCTTCCAATCAGAGAGGAATCTATTCTGAAGTTAGCTTATTGGAGACCAGTTTCAGCAAGAACTCTGAAGCTGATTAGTTTTCTTCGTGGCCTTTGAGTCTAGCTGTCAAATCCCACCTCTCCCTCATGTCAGCTCCCTGACATCCCCCTTTATGCACCATTACCAGCCCAGATGGAGGCCCCTCTAATCAGCCTTCCCAATCTTTCTCTTGCTCCTTTAACTCCCTTCCTCACCTTAATTATTCAACTATTTAGCCATTCTTCTCCTGGATGGTCTCTTCCAGTACCACAGCTTCAATCATCATCTATGTTTTTATAAGGACCATATCTGTATCTGCCGCACTACCACCCTGCTGCTCCCCAGGTCAGTATTTCAGTATCTCCATCTGGGTGTTCTTCCTCTACCCCAACACAGCCAAAATATGATTCATACACTTTTTCCCTCTTTCCCAAATCTCCTTCTCTCATCCTGGTTTTCCTCAAAATAAGTAGTTGCATTGGAATAGGGGGTCCTCTCCATTTCCTCTACAAGCAAGTTGTGTCAAATTCACCTCTTTCCCTCTTTTCCCACTGCCTCCACCTCTATGGCATTCCTTTATAATAGCCACAACCGGTCTTCCTACATTTTGAAATTCGCTTCCATAATTCAGAACTGATTATATCACCTTAACACTTGAAATCATCTAGGCTTCCCTGTTGCCACAGGATAACCCTAAATACCTGGTGCATCTTGTGTCTTAATTCATTTCTCTCCCGCTACTCTGAAAGCTTTCTAGGACAAATTGTTGAACGCCTTTATTTCTATCAAGGTTTTATACCACAAATGTCACCTACTTGGAAAAACCAAATGGTCACCATGCATCCTTAATTGTTTCTCTTACATAGACTCTTCAGTACTCATAGGATACTCTGAAAATATTTCTAGTCAGCCCTTACTACAATGTACTATGATTACATTTTCCATATGTATCTCTTTTTAAAACCTTGAGCTCCCTAAAGCTCGAGGGACAATGACTAACACAGTGCCTGGCAGAGGGGGTACTCAATAATTTTCTGGTAAATAAATAAAACTAAAACTCCTTTCTCTTCCACTTTTGCTTTTTCCTGAATCCCACTTGTGATATTTCTAGGAAATATACTCTACTGATGTAAAATTGTTGAATCAGTCAGACATCTAAAGGTATACAACATTAGAACCAGATGTTCAACCCATTTCTTGTAATTCTGCAGGGCCATCAGAGTCTCGTGTAAGGGGAATAATCAAGCTCTCCTCAAGCGTGATCAGCGATGTCTACAGTACCCACCATCCCCCATATTACTTTAATGGTGTACCTTCTAGAATCCCAGACTTAGCAGATAGCTAACCCATCTGACCAGCTACATCTTGGTGGTGAGGGTTAGACATGTCAGTTTCTGAAGCTTCCCTCAGACATCGTTTCCAAATCAACAAAGCCATTGAGAGTGCATGGTAAAGCACACTGCCTTGCCCTGCGAGGTGAGTCTTCGAACAACTGTGCAGGGCAATTGGCTCCACACCTGCCAGACACAGGCACAAACAGGGACCCATCCGGGGAGTGACAAAGAGCCAGAAGCCCCAATATCCACAGAGGAGTAGAAGAAATCTCTAACTGTGCTAACAGTAACTTGTCCCCATACCGAAGGAAAATAAATCCTGGTAAGTAATGTTTGCTGGCAGAGCTCAGAGAAACATGAATGAAATATTCCTGCCGGGATGTACGAAAAGCTCCATCATCCTATCTTGCGGGGAAACAAAAGGTTCCAATTCTGGAAACCACATCAGCTGAATCCACTGGACACCCGGGAAAGGACCACGCAGCACATGCTGGGAGAAACAGAACTGCACTTTCTTCTCATCTACCACAGAGCCTTGCACTCAACCTCGGGCTGAGAGCCCAAGAGAAGAAAAGAAATAATAATAGGATTTGAATGCCTGTGTGCTTCAAGCAGAGCAATTTAAGATTTTCTTATTTTGATGTAAAGGCAGGACACAGAAGGGTTGGGAACACACCAGTATGCTGATTGCCAAAGAACAAGCTGTGTTAGTGAAAGAAAAAGAGCTTTTAATACTTTCTAGATGCTGGTAAGGTGAGATGAATTCATCGGAAACCTACTTCTGTTAAAAAGAGGAAAACATGGTGAGGCAAAACCAATTCTTAAGCTGTGTTTGCTGGTATTTGCTTTACACACACAGTAAAATCTTCTTAGCAGTTTTCAAGGGACCAGAAGATTTCATACGGAAATCTTCTAATGGGGTAATGGAGAGATGTGACTTTCAGGAGCTGTAACCTAAAAAGCTTACCAGCCTGAGTCCTGGCTCCACCACCAGCTTTTTGAATTAGGAATCGTTGAAGCCCTCTGATACAGAGGAAGGAATCAGTTTGGGGCATGAGTGGGGCTTCTCTTCTGAGGTAGCTTTCCATCTAAACCCATCAGAGTGACATCTACTAACATGCAAGTGAGTCAGTCATAGCGTGGGATAAGCTGAAAAACATATTTTCATTACATAAAGCAATTGGGAGGTGAGGAAGAAGTCATGCCAGGGTAGGGAACATATTGTGAGGAGTTTAAGCAGGAGACATGGAGCGGAGGGCAGAGCCCCCATGACCCAGAAAGGGAGATAGGGGGAACCATGAAATGAGCAACAGATGAGAGCCAGATAGCCAGCTAAAATATAGGACACCCTGTTAAACCCAAATCTCAGAAAAACAAAGAATAATTTGGAGTGTAAATATGTCCTAAACAGTACATGACACATACTAATACAGAAAATTAATCTCTGTTTATCTGAAATTCAAATTTAACAGGGCACCCTGT
Organism: Plecotus auritus; assembly: GCF_963455305.1. NCBI lineage: Eukaryota > Metazoa > Chordata > Mammalia > Chiroptera > Vespertilionidae > Plecotus > Plecotus auritus. The sequence continues at coordinate 12,750,770 of NC_137775.1, read as the reverse complement.
ATTTTTATTTGCTAAATCTGGCGAAGCTAAATGAGGGAAATGAGACCTTAATGAAAAATGAGCCTTAATTGAGAGAATGAGAGCTGAGAACCTGAGTCCTAACATCCAAATGAGATGGGTTTCTTAGGGGAGAGAACAATATTAAGTTGTCATAGGAGAGGGACTCTGTTAAATGTGTGGAATAGTGACCCCACTTCTAGGACTATATACTAAGAAGCGTGAAACACCAATCAGAAAGAATATATGCACCCCTATGTTCATAGCAGCATTATTTATAAAAGCTAAGTGACCATTAATAGATGAATGAATTTTTTTTAAATGTGGTACATTTACACAACAGAATACTATACAGCTGTAAAAAAGAAGGATCTCTTACCCTTTGAGACAGCATGGAGAGACCCGAAGAGTATTATGCTAAGCAAAATAAGCCAGTCAGAGAAAGACAAGTATCACATTATCTCACTTATATTTGGAATCTAATGAAAAAAAAATAAACTGATGAACAAAATAGATCCAGAGACTTAGAAGCATGCAACAGACTGATGTATTTTAGAAGGAAAGGCGGGGGGGGGGGGGGGAGATTAACCAAAGAACGTATATGCATATATGCATAGCCCATGGTCAGACAGTAGTGTGGGGAAGGCCTCTGGAGGGGATAGAAGCAGGGTGGAGGGGGCCAATGGGGGAGAAAAAGGGACATCTGTAATACTTTCAACACTAAAGATAAAAAGTTTTTTAAAAGAAGAGTGGAGTGAAATACTAATTAAAATATCCAGAGAGGAAAAAAAATCAGTTTCAAATTCTGTACCTTGCAAAATTATCCTTCAAAAGTGAAGGAAAAAATAAAGACAAATCAAAATTGAGGAAATTTGTGTTTTTTAAAAGCATGGAATCTGGCAAGGGAGAAAGAACCATGGGTTCTCTCCAAGGAAAGGTGGCTTAGGTGTGAACCCTGAGAGGAGCAAGAGGAAGGGGCCTGGGAAGAAAAACTGTGAAGGGAAAAGAAGTAAGATTTTTGTCATGAGCAAGTATGGAACTGAGAACAATAACACTAAGACTAAACAGACTGTGCCCCTCCTGATGAGAACGGAAGTGGACAACTAATTCCAGCCAAAGATAAACACTAAGTAACGTGGCATGATTATCTTGGCAAATAGAGCGAGAGAGAGACACTCAGAGAGAGCAAGAAAGGTCGAGATAAAGAAAGAGAATCATTTTCCATAAGGATATTCTTTAAAAGTGCAGCCAAAAAAGAAATAGGCCCTTATTTTTGTGATCTACGAGTTCTAAAGCATGAAAAAATGAGGCATCTCTTTATTGCTTTGGAGAAGATAAGTCCAATAGAAGAGGAAGTGAAGTTCAGTCTAGATAAGTACACCTAAGAAGATAAGACAATTTACTCTGAGGAAATAAAAAGTACTAACTCATTCATTTATTCATTCACTAAACAAACACCTCTGAGCGCTCACTGAGTTCCAGGTACTGTGCACCAGAAAACAACAAAAAGTTTATAGTCAAGTGACTCACTAGAGCTACTGGTGACTCAGGCACCTTTAGAAAACATGGCCTACACTTTATAAACAAGTTGTGAAATTAAAAAGCACTTTGAGGTGTGATCATCTTCATATAATACAAAGAAAGTAAGAAATACTGTAATAATTGCTTTTATTAGCCTACCAGAAGAGGTTTTGATGCAATATGAAGAAAATCTTCCAAAAATTCAAGTAAAATTCTAATCTACTCCCAAATTAACAAAATAATAAATTAGATATTTTTCTCCCCAATATTTATTATCTTAACTGTTTGCTTCTCTTCAAAATGAAGCTAAAATTAAAGTCACAGCTTCTGAAACCTTTCCCTCTCATAAAAAAATATTTTGATAGATTTATCTGAATATTCCATGTATGAAAAAAAAATCATGACAGAAACTACCCAAGTATTCAACAGATTTAAATCCATAAAAACTTAAAACCGCTCTAATATTTTTAAAGCAATAAGCAATTAAACAGCAAAATACACACTGGAAAGTACTCCAAATGTAGCAAAAGAGAATATATTACCCTTATACTATTAAGAACTCATTCGAAAAGATAACAAAATCTTCCACATCATGCAAAAAAATGGACAAGTCATGACAAGATAATTCATAGGAAGAAAATGAACACAGCAGATAGTTAACTTCTCTAGTCATCAAGGGAGTCCTAATTATATCAATCATTAGCTAACATTTTCACCTATTAAATTAGCAGTTATTTTTTAATTAATATATTTAATATTGATGAGGGTAGTTAGTGAGCATCAGGCACTGGTAAAAACCTTTCTAGAAATTAATTTAGCAGTATATGTCATAAGCATTAAAAATGATCACATTCTTCCACCTAGGAATTCTGCTTCTAGAAATCTGTCCTAAGGAAGTCATCATATGTATTGCAAAAGGTTTCTGAACAGAGATATCACACTATTAACAGAAAAAAAGGAAAGCATGTAAATGTTCATTAATGGGAGAATAATTAAAATGGAATATTAGACAGTCATTAAAATTGCATTTAAAACAATTTAAGTGACCCTTAAAAATAAGTGATATAACAGTAAGTATTTCAAAGTAGCACACAAAACTACATTTATATGTCTACAGATAGCATGATAATAATCATATATGAAAAAAGTGGATGAAAATATACTAAAATGTCAAGGGTGATTAATCCAGCTGTTGGATTATGCATAATTATTGTTTCCTTTAAAAAATTTTTTCTTATACATTCTGTGGCTTCCACAATAAATGTGTATTTCTTTGGCAATCAAGGTGGTGGAAAATGAGAACTAGCTTTAGCTAAAGAGCAAAAAGGAAAACAGAAATATGGATTAACCTAAGAATATGCACAAGTCTTAGATCCATACACCTTGGTATTTATTTAAGTAATTATATTTATACTTATATTTATAGATTGCCTATGCCCTGCAACTCTTTATTTATTGTCATCTCAATAATACAATAAAAATTGAACAAAAAAACAAATAAAATCTTTATCCCCCAAATCTATTTTTCCCCTCAAAACTGAGTTTGCCACATACCTGACAAGTATGTGATATTTTATTTGTTTTTTACAGCCTAAGATTTGTAAAATTTAAACTTATTCTGCTAAAAGTAAGAAAATCCAACTAGAAGTTTTCTTGTGCTCAAGATTTTACTCTAGTTTGACCTTGAAGAGATTTGAGAGCATGTATTCTATTGCCACTTCAGGCATCAATATGATCAGCGCCCTCTTGTGAGCATGGGATGAAATTTTAAAAATATATTTAGAGCTGAAAGACTTGTGTCTTATTACTCACCATGGGAGAAAACACACACCTGTGCTCACTAGAGACCACAGTCCTTCGGGTAAAATCATCCCAGAATTCCTGATGATTAAGGTTTTCACATACAATGCATTTGTATAGAAAGGTCCCTGACATTCAATAGAGTGTTTATTGTCTTAAAATTCATGAAAGGGAACCTGAAAGTCCACGTGTACTTTTGCCACTGCTTGTCTGCATTATCACAGTGGAGGACACAGGATCTCCTCTGGGGCAAACACACTATTGTGCTCATGTGTAAGGGTCAGGATGTCCTGAAAAGGAGGTAAGCCTTTCTGAAATGAGAAAAGAGGGTCACTTTTGCACATTCTTAATGCACAGAGTCATACATCATCACTTTAAAAATAAACATGATTAAAACAACTTAGACTAAAACAAAATCAAATAAGAGATCATTTAGAGTAGAGACTATGACATCTTCAGCACAGCGCAGAGTATGTGCAGGACAGAATGAATTGCCCTTTACACTGAAACAAGACCATCTACCAAAATAGAACTGAATTTCTCATCGCTCTAATTTGGGGATTCTTTATTGCATCTAACTACAGTAAAATCGCATCTGACCAACAGGCTGAGATACACAATTAGTTCTAACATACGAAAGTGGAATTAAAATGAAAAGAATTTCTCAAGACACTAGATCTGGCATCTGTTATTCAACAGCACTGCTGAACTTGCCCTAGGATGCCGCCTGCCACTCCCAGGGCACGCCCAGTTACAGGGCTCTAAATCTGAGGATGACATTTATAAGGAAGTTGACTCTAATCAAATTTCTTTGTGTCAAAATAACCTTAACAAAAACATTTTTCTACCTATTTAATGTTCTCATTCATTTTGCGGAAAGACGTCACCACTGAAGAGTGTGTGAATGGCGCTGGAAAATCATTTCAGTCAATTTGCTTCTATACATCAATGGAAGGAAGTAAACATTTCCATCTGTCGAGCTCATTACTGCTGATAAACACAGAGCTGTAAAACTCTGAGGTTGTGGGTTCCTGTGGACTTGGCTTAGATCAGCGGCCCTCAAAGTATGGTCTGGGAGCCGTTGGGAATTCCTCTGGTCTTTTCAGCAGGTCTACATGGTCAAAACTGCTTTCATAATCATACTGAGACAGTATTTGCCTTTTTCATTCTCATTCTCTTACAAGTATACCATGTACATTTTGTAACAGATTGATGCAGAAGCAGATATGTGAATCTACCTGTCTACTATTAAAGCCAGACATGAAAGAGATGTGCAGAAATGTAAACAATACCACTCTACTCACTGAATTTTTTCTTCGCATGGAAAATACATTTAAGTGCCATAAAAATATTATTTTTGCCAACCAAAAAATGGCCTTATTTTTGTTATTTTGGATAATACATAAATATTTTTAAATTTCTTCATTTTAATTTCTAATAAGATAATATGAATTGTTGTAATCCACATAAGCAAAAGAAGTTTAGGTCCTCAATCATTTTAAAGAGTAAAAATGGGTCCTAGACTAAAATTCTCGAGAATAGCTTTCAGATACCTCTATTTTGCCTCAGCATTAAAATGTTGTATTAATGTTGAATTCAGAGGCTCCAGAAAATCTTTCTGGATTTTCAGCATCAAAGCAACCTTCTGCTTTGCCCTGAATGGAAAGGCATTTTTTGTTCGACTTTATACTACTCAGAACCCAAGTTAAATTTCACTTAGGTGCAGAACTAATAAGAATATTTCAAATATCATTCATGCATCAATTCAATACAAATGTACTGAGAACCTATTATGTGTAAATACAACTATGTTTGGTAACTTGCTAATCTGGGAAAATGGCATCTTAGCCTGAAAAAAAATAATGTGGCCATCTCTAAATAATAAGACCTAACATTTATTAAATACATGATATATGCTAGCCATTGTTCTAAGTACTTATTGTCATAATTAATTTACTCCTGACCAGGATTCTATGTGCTATTATTCCCATTTTACAGATGAAGAGACTGAGGCACAGAATGATTAAGAAATTTGAGCAAGGTTACAGAGCTGATAAGTGGCAGAGCCAGGATTGAAATGAGCAGAATCTCTGCGCATGACCTTTATGGTATAACTACACCACCCAGCAAAGTCCTGGAGCTGCATATATGAACTAGTGGCAGAGCAATATCCAAGGCAACATCAAGATTTGCTGGAGTTGGTTTATCTTGACAGAGCTTTAAAAAAAAAAACCACTACTTTAAGTTTACCATTAATTCCTGGATTCTGAAGATTGGATTAAAAAAGTAAACTGACTGGAACTTTTAGTCACGATTCACTTGTGCACAGTTATGAAGTTGTGAAGAAATGACCCTACTATACCAATAACCCTAAACTCTAACTTTTATAAAAAGATATAAAATCTGGAGAGAGGCCCAGAAAGTGTAACATCAGCAAACCAGCTCCCAGTAAAATAATCTGTGCACATTAGTGACATCCATTTTCAGATAATTAATTAATTAATTCAACCAATCAATCATTTAATCAAAAAGCTGTTATGAACTGAATTGTATCCCCCTGAAAAAGTCCCATGTTGAAATCCTCATCCCCAAAACACCTCAGAATGTGACTGTATTTGGAAATAGGGCTTTTTAGAGGTAAGGTTAAATGAGGTTATATGGGTGGTTCTGATCCAATCTGACCTTATAAAAAGTGAGAGGGACACCAGGGGTGTGCATGCACAGAGGCAAGATCAGCGAGGAGCAGAAAGACATCTAGATGCCTGTCTGAGAAGAAAACCAGGAGCAATCCTCATCTCAAAATGGAGATCTAGGTGTGGTGACTCTGCAGTGGACAGCAGGTGGAATTACAGGTCGTGGTCAAGTTTTCGTGTCCTAAAGGAGCTGACAAGGAAAAACTGGAGGGAGAAAGACTAACCTACAGAACATTATTGAGAAAGCATATATAAAAATTCAAGGCCACACATGCCTGTTACATTCTAGAATGTCCTATGGGGGTAGTACCATGAGCTAAGGTGCCATGAGCTATTGTGAAGGACAATGAGGCCATGCCCGGCAGCCGGCGGAGCCACCATGTGCCATGCTAACAGCAGTTCTTACTATCAGGGGAGTTCCTTAGAGAGGCAGTGGATTAGAGAAGTCACTATGGGTCAACTCTCTAGACAATGTGTTCATCTTCAGACACTCCAATCAGCAGAGTCACTGGGATGACAGAAGACGTTGTTCAATACACTATCCTGTTCAATCAACTGATTACAATAACCTCAGCATCAAATAGTGCAGCAGAAGTCACATAATTCAGACGAGCTCACTAAAGACTCATGAACTCCTTAAAAAGTGTTGTTCTTACAAGTTCAAAAAAAGACTTCAATTTGAGCCAGTGAAGTCTGCTTATCCATATAACAGTTAGAATACCAATTAGCTCAACTTTTCTGGGAAGCAATTGAGTAATATATATTGAAAACCTAAAAGTGTCTCTTTTTACAGGAATTACACTTTAGGAATTTATTCCAAAGTAATGATCAAGAATTCCTACAGATTTATGTAGATAATATTAAGAATGGTTATATACATTTTGGAAAGAAAAAATACATCAAAAAATTTAAAAATTTTTCCTCTGAATTTAAAAATTAAGGATGGTTTTGTTTTTATACTTTTTGTTGTATTTCAAAAGTTCTACAATGACCATGTATTACTTTTACGAATCAACAAATAAACAATAAATGTTTTCTTTTTGACAAGATTAACCATGTCACTGGGGTTCTGATCACAAACTGGGCAAAAATCTCTGGGTATCTTCATGTCTCAGTGTGTCCTTTCAGAAAATAAGGACTCAAACAACCAAGTTTTTTCAGTCTGCAAGTAAAAATTTTGAACTACATTACAAAGAAATTTATTGTGAAAGTATAAACATGTTTACAATAAAAGTACCTGTTCCTTGCTCTCTGTTTCTATGAGATGCAATACATTCATCCAAGACAAAGAGACACAAAGGAAAGAAATTTTTGTACTGAAATTGTACAATCACTTTTAGTCAATAAAAAACCATTTCCTGGGCTATATAGGCTACCCATATGAAAGGCTCATCACCTGACCCCTCTCTGGAACAAAATGGTTAGTTAGTAAACTTACACAACAGAGAGAAGGAAAAAGGAGATTAATAGACAAGTAGGCACCAGTGCCGCCAGAATAAAATCTCTGTGAGCAAAATTATTTCCCAAAACAGGAGTTCTCAAACTTCTTTGTGCGTGAGAAACATCTGGAAAGTCCTCTAAAAATTCAGGACTTTGAATGTCACTATATGGAATCAGAATCTCAGGGGACAAGGAAGAGTAGGTTTAGCAAGTACCCTAGATGTTTCTGATGCAGGCAGACTGTGGAGCATATTTTTCAAATGTCTTTAAAATATACAAATATGTAAGTGTTGGATTTCTAGGTATACAACTATCAATCAAATCTCAGTAGAGCGCTGGCCAGGTGGCTCAGTTGGTTGGATCGTTGTCCCGTGCACCAAAAGGTTAGGCGTTCCATTTCTGCTCAGGGCACATAGCCAGGCTGTGGTAGGTCAGCAGAATTGGGACACATATGGGAGACAACCGATTGACGTTTCTCTCTCAGGTCCATGTTCTCTCTCTCTCTCTCTCTCTCTCTCTCTCTCTAAAATCAATAAGAAAACATATCCTCAGGTGAGGATTGTTTTTTTAAAAAACTTAGATTTATAAGAATAAACAAAATGTATTTTGCTACTTATTTTGACACAATTTTCATAAAAATATTTGAAATGAAATATTGAAGTTTTCACATTCCGCAAACCTTCTTTCAAGCTATTTTTTACCTCTCTCCAATGCCTCACTACTGCTTCCCACCATTCAAAAGAGAGTTCATGATGAAACTAATTTTACTTAAATTTGCCTAAAATGTTCTAATTCCTGATAGTACCAAATAAGGTAACTTCTTTCCAGAAAAAGAATAGGCAAATACTGTTAGTGAAAGCTGTTCTCAGTGAGGAAGCCCACACGAGCTCATTTGGTGATACTTATTACTTTTATAAATTAAACTAAGATTCTCATTTTCCTTAGGAATACGATCCAGAAAAGGGACAAAAGAGGGAATGCAGAACACACAAGGAACAAGACAGGTCCACAGGGTAAGGAAACCAACTACAATTTATGTGAGCACATGATGTTCGAATGACTACCAGAAACTGCTAATCTTCCTAGTTATTTCTAAATGAAATGAAAACCGTGAAATGGGAAATACTGAAATGGAGAGATATTTAACATCCTCATGCTTTACTATATCCATTTCTCTTCTATATATAAGCACACACCCATCATTCTTTCACTGTAACTAAGAATTCAACGAATTTTTTTGAAAAGTTTCTGAAATAAAGACAAATATTTCTTTCTTTATTTTGTTCATGCTGAATGGAAAGGGCTCCCCTACACTACTACTAACTCTTTTCTTTGCATGGACTTAAGGCAACTACCTTTGGTACCAGCATTCGCCAAGGTGCAGATTTATTAAACCAACTTCCATTAACTCATTCATCACAGAAGACTGCTTGGCTGATCTTTCTGCTCTTAATGGCCTGTTTCTTTAAGTGAACATTAATAGTTCTCAGAACTCAGAAATAGCTGAAAAGCCAACCATTTGTTTTGGAGACAAGAGTAAACAGTGGCACAATGTGTGGATTTGTCCAGCTGAACAAGCATTATCTTGAAGTGTTAAGCGTCCTCCAAAAAGGCCAACGCAAGAATGAAACTATGAAATGGGTGAGAACAGAAGTGTCAGTAGGAATAATCTACTACCTTGCATGTTACTAGGAGACAATAGCAGTGACATTTGTGGTGATAACATAAGTTCAGAAATCCTTCTCTTCAGCGGAATTGTCTGATTGTGGCACCCTATTCTTCCCACAGAACACTTTGCAGAAATAGGATGTAGGTTTCTTCTATGGTCTCAAAATGAATGTTTGATAATTTCTTTTTTGCCTCTGATATTTTCCATCCCCTTTTCCAGTTGTTTCCTATGCTTTGTAGTTAATTTTTGCTTTCATTTTTTTTCAGTTCCTTCTGCCATGGGCTCTAGTAATTCCTTATAGTGTACATTTCATAGTTTCAACTATTTGGGTAAGGAAGGCAAAGTAAAGGTCTCAAAAATATTCAGCAACCACCATTTATTTTTGTGGTAAGTAGAATTTTGAGTGGGCTGAAACAAACCCAAAATACCAAATTTTCTAAAAAGAAAGCTCGATGACACTGGAGGCCAGCAGAAACAATCCTGCCCTAATGTCATGGGCTGAATTGTGTGTGTCTCTCCAAAATTCATACGTTGAAATCTTAACTCCTTGATGCCTCAGAATAAAGAGGTAATGAAAAAATCAATAAAATTATAGAGGTAATGAAATTAAAACAGGGTCATTGGGGTGGGCCCTAATCCAATATGACTGGTATCCACATTCCTCTGAAATCTAGACACGGACAGATACAGGGGGAAGATGGCGGGAAGACTCATCTCCAGGCCAGAAAGAGGCCTCAGAAGAAACTAACCCTGCTGACATCTTGATCTCAGACTTCCAGCCTCCAGAATTGTGAGAAAATAATTTTTTGTTGTTTAAGCACTAATCTATAGTACTTTGTTATGGTAGCTCTAGCAAACTAATACAACCTCCCCACATCTACCACTCCGTCTGTGGGGAAGGAATGGGGGCTCTGATAGGGGAGCAGTGCTCAAGGTGGAGGATCCATGGGGGTAGGGAAGAAGGGTACTCTCCCTCCCTAATACAAGTGGGAGGACCTCCAGGAATTTCATTCAAAAGGACTTGTTACACATGAGATGGGGCAACCTTGCCTATTTCTGCCTATCTATGCAGATTTCATTAATTATTAAGTATATTCCAGAATTTAAGGTGCTAAGAACTTTACATACATTGTCTCATTAATCCTTACCACAACCCTCTGAAGTAAATTCTCATGCCCATTTTACAGACCAGCAATGATATGCTTGAGCTGGCTACTGAGTTTTTGTTCAATATTCAGGAGTTTTAGCAAGCCACAACCCTGAATAGCCTGAAATCATCATGGTGGCAATTCCTACAAATCAGGGCTCCTTCCCCTTCCCCTTGCCCCCACATATACCCCCAAACTGGTTTATCAGCACCCCACAGCATGAGGAAACAGAGATTTAAAATATTTGCCCATATCACAGAGCCAGGAAGTGGTGGGGTTGAGCCTTGTGCCCAGTGACTCAAGTGCCCCAGTACACGCCCTCACAAACTGTTTTCCAGAATCATGAAAAGTGGGCAGGGCAGCCTATCACAATTAGAGAGTGCCCGGCTGATCTAGAATCCCATGCTATCTCTCTCTCTCTCTATCTATCTATCTCATTTTTCAATATTTATTCTCACACGCATTATACTCTGAGAACACTTTTTTCCTCTGGTCACTCAGGAAGAGCCCACGTGAAGCAGCTGATAAGCGCTAGCAGGCCCTCCAGGGAAGTCCAAGGCCTCTGGCCCTCGGTGGGATAGGAGTGGGGGGCGTTAGCATCGTCCCTGGAGTGTTGCCCTTTCCACCAAAGCTTTGTTTGCCCAGAAAGAGAGCAGCAGCTGCTCTCCGGATGAGTGGATGATTATACATGACGCATGGTTTTACATCAAAGAAGAGTGAATCTTAAAACCTTTTGTGTTTTTCTGTGTGTGTGTGTGTGTGTGTGTGTGTAATGGTGTTCAAGGTCTTGCATTTTTAAAAAGCAAGGAGGGGTCATTTCAAAATGTAAACCTGCTGAAAGATCTACAGAAACAAAGGGAATCTCTAACAAGTGAAGGAAAAAAAATCAATAATTCTCATTGTCTTACAAAACATTATACCTGGCCCAGTGGCTGTGATTCAGCATTTGAGCACTGACCCAGGAACCCAGAAGTCACCAGTTTGATTCCCGGTCAGAGTCGATCCCCAGTGTGGGGCATACAGGGGGCAGCTGATCGATGATTCTCTCTCATCATTAGTGTTTCTTATTTCTCTCTCCCTTTCCCTTCCTCTCTGAAATCAATGAGAATATATTTTAGAAAACATTATACCTGACTTTATTTCTCTTTATTAAAATACTGGGGGAATATTTCATAAGCTGTGTGGCTTCCTCATCCGTACACCACAGTGGAAAATGGAGACTGGTAAATAGGATGAGAAAGCAAGCCTGGCTCGGCAATGAACTGATCCTGTGTTCTAAAGAAATGTGTATCGAGGACTCTGAACCTCTAAATGGAAGCTAAGTGGTTCAGTCCATAAAACAAGAGTTAGTAAACATCCAGATGTTAGAAACATAACTGAGTAGTATCATCAGACACAGTCCTCACACACGTCAAGCCCCATGTTCTCCCTGCTTCTCCAGGCACCCACCTTCTGTCTCTCTCATGCCTGTACTAGTAATTTGTCCTTTTCCATCAGGCATGAGTTGACACACAGCTTTTCTTTCCTGCAAAGGTACTTCATCTATACCCCATCTACTTTCTTTGGGGACATAGCAAAGGGATTGCTTTCCAGCTCATCCTTTCCCCTTTCTTCATGAGCTCCACAATATCAGGACAAATCTATTTCAGTTTTCCTGTGCCCCTTCGAAGTCAGAAAACTTGTATAATCAGATGTCTTATTTTAACATGAAATTCACTGTAATGTGCTAAACTATAATTCTCCCGTTGATCCTTCACAATCTAGTCTAAACTACCATGTCAGGTGGCAACATTAGGTAATGAGGGTGAGAATTTGAGATGAACACATTTTGCACAAATGGCATTTAAAAATATTATCTTCTTCGCCAAAACCGGTTTGGCTCAGTGGATAGAGCGTCGGCCTGCGGACTGAAGGGTCCCGAGTTCGATTCCGGTCAAGGGCATGTACCTTGGTTGCAGGCACATCCCCAGTGGGGGGTGTGCAGGAGGCAGCTGATCGATGTTTCTCTCTCATCGATGTTTCTAGCTCTCTATCACTCTCCCTTCCTCTCTGTAAAAAATCAATAAAATATATTAAAAAAAACAAAAAACAAAAAAAACAGAAAGTTTTAAAAATATTATCTTCGCCCTACTGGAGTGGCTCACTTCACTGAGCATTGTCCTGTGCACCAAAAGGTTGCCAGTTCAATTCCTAGTCAGGACACATACCTGGGTTGTGGGTTCAATCCCCAGTAGGGCACATATGGAAGGCAACTGATCAATGTTTCCCTCTTACATTGATGTCTCTCTCTCTCTCTCTCTCTCTCTCTCTCTCTCTCTCTCTCTCTCTCTCTGCATATCCTTGGGTGAGGATTTACATACATATAATCTTCAAGAGAGCACAGTGCCTTAAGAACCATCTAAACTGTACATGCCAGGAAGGCATCGAAAGAGAAGCAAATATAGATAGCTGTTAATAGCTGTCATCCCATCCGTCACTTTCTAGAAGACAGGGAGCATGGCTGTGTGACTTGCCTGGGATCCGCCGTACCCTCCTCGGTGCCTAGCACACAATAGAAACTTGGTTTTCCACTGGACTGAACTAGATTATCCTTGAAAGACAGTAAGATTATCATGGAAAGTATGTGGATTTAGAGTCAGAAATTCCTGGATTTGAATGCTGCCTTGTCAGTCATTACCTATATATAACCTCAAACAAATCTCTCACAATTTTAGTTTTCCTCTCCCTAAAAAATGAAGATGGTACCACACAAACCAAGTCTGTAGTGAATATTTATTGAGGAAACGTGTGAAAATTTGTAGCACATAGCAGGTGATAAAAATAATTGTTTCACTCTATAATTATTCTTTATGCAATTATATATGTCAGGTATTATATATTCTTTGAATCGGTCCTAATAGTGTCTCTTAAAAACCTCTTGGTTTAGCAAACTATTCTTCAACTATACATACAGGAGAAGAATTTCTATTGCTCTCATGCTTTCTGATCTTATTCCATGCATTATTTAACCGAAAAGGTTGAGCCCTATTTTTAGATCTATGTATTTATGTAGAAATTTAGTTTATTTACTTTTCCTGCATCTCGGGTATGACAAGATATGTCTATTTCTGGATGCTGGAATTGTTTTCCTCCCCTCAGAAATGACATGCTGGAGCCTAGATCGAAAACACTTTGTTGTAGAGCAATCCTGAGTACTGGGGAACTTTGCCTCAGGCCCATAGACCCAGATTCAGTTACTGAAATGTCAAAAGGCCTTTGTTACATGGAAGTCTCACTTAGAAGTCCTGGGCCCAGAGGACAGCATCTGGTACAGCCGCTTAAAGGAGCAGGGTACTCAACTCACAAACAGCCTAAAAAAATAGCGGTGACGCTGCCTCAGTCTCTTCTGCTTGCAATTCCCCATCCTTCTTGGAGAGCTTTACAGTACCCATCTCGGGGACTCACAATGTTAGGAAACCATGAGCATTCATAGGTTTACCATGTGCCACACTCTTCTACACACACTACTCAGATCTGCTCCATGAACCTCAGAGGAGCCCTATGAATATCCCCACTTTATGCATGAAGGAATAAGTGCACAGAGAAATTAAGTGATTTACCCAAGACCATGAAACAAGCAGGTAGAGAAGCTGAAATTTGAACTACATACTCTGTCTCCGAAGCCCATGCTCTAATTCCACTAGACTACCTCTCCAGAGTATAAATGACAATGTAGTCAGGGATCAGAAATTCTAGAAAAAAGAATTCTACCAAATAAGCGAATTTGAGCATAGTCTTTCACTGAAGCTTTCTTTGTACTAAGAACTGTCCACTAAATGAGAGAAAAACTGTTCATCTTTAAATGGCAAAAGGTTTACAGCTATTTGTATGGAATTAATAAATAATAATATGAGAATAAACTGTGTTTTTGCGTATTCACAACCTGATATAACCCTCTATAAACCTTTTAGGTTTCTCAATAAATATTCCAAAGGGATCATGTATTATACAACAAAACTACTTTTCTGATGCTTCTATCAAGGCCCACATCTAAAAGTCAAGCTGTTTGGGATGTTGGTGGAACCTAGTTTGAAAATTATAATACTATTAAGTACCATTACGATGCCTCACAGTTCGACACTCTCTTTTTCTCTTTAATTCTCATGGTTTTCTCCAAAGCAGCAGCTGCCAACTGGTGGTCTGTGAGGTCCGAAAGGTTGGGGACCGCTGGTTTAAGAAAAGCTTTGGAGCAGCGGTCGCCAATTGGTGGTCCGTGGACCACTGGTGGCCTGTGAGATCCGCAAGGTTGGGGACTGCTGCTCCAAAGCACAGAGCCCAGGGACCTAGGCTCATGGACCACTGAAAACTGAATATGACAAAGGTAAACTGACCAAAAAGGCATTAGAGTCAAGAAATACTGAAATAGCCCTAGCCAGTTTGGCTCAGTGGATAGAGCGTCGGCCTGTGGACTGAAGGGTCCCAGGTTCGATTCCGGCCAAGGGCACATGCCAGGATTGTGGGCTCGATCCCCAGTGGGGGGCATGCAGGAGGCAGCCAGTCAATAATTTTCTCTCATCATTGATGTTTCTATCTCTATCCCTTTCCCTTCCTCTCTAAAACCAATAAAAATAATTTAAATAAAATAAAAATACTGAAATATTCACATGGACAATTAGGATCATTCTTTCTTTTGATAAATGTTCATTTTAGCTAGAAATATGTCTGGAGAGAAGATGGAAGGAAAAATGATGACACGCTGGATGCAGAGGCAGAATCATAAATCATTTAGGGAACCTGAGTCATGAGGAGAGAGGCTCCCCGAGCATAACTCTAAAGGGAAAACCTGCTGCCCAGGGCCCACAAGGAAGCCGTTACCGTAGGCGTAGAATATTGCTCTGTGAACAGAAGTGGAGGGAAATAGATGTTCGTATTCCTCTTCTTTTCTTTTTCAGCCTCCATTTTGATGCTAAGAGTTATGACAAATGTCTGTCATTGAAGGTAGATATTTGCTTAAAGAAAATATGCCCTTAAGATAGGGTTCCCTTGTTTCTTCAAGATTTAAAGAAACTTAACCTCCCACGGTTTCTGCTGAAATCCTAACCTATCCATAGGGGCCTCAGTGACATTTGGCAAATCCTAAAATTTCCCAATGAGAAATTAAAAGCTTCACTTGTAGGCACGTTAAAATGGCCTCTGCAATGCCTCGGATTGCTCAGCGCTGGATCAGATGGCAGAGTTGGGCTGTAGCCCATTAGTGAGGCCTGGATGCACTTACACAAAGGAACAGTCATGCTTTCAACCTCGAGTTTTATCAATGAACTGACTAGATTCCAGGCACTGTCCCTCCGTTGCCTAGTGAAAGAGTGTTCATTGAGGGTTTAACCATAATTTCCCATCCACAGCAAAGGGGTCAGAATCCTTCACTGCACAAGACATCAGAAGACAACACCAACACCGTATATTTCTCTGTGGCTGCCAGGGCCAAAGGACCAGGGCTTGCTCACCTGTGGGAAAGCTTGATGCCCACAGTGCCCAAACACAGCCTGTCTAGAGGGCCGGGATTCTCACGCCAGTCACTGACAGCAGACAGAGAGCTTGAGGTGCTCCATTCTGCTCACCAGAAAGACACCCTGCTTGTGAAATGAAGACCAGATATCCTTGAACTACTCTGAGGTGTCCAGCACAGATGCAGAAAGGACATATAATAGTGGGTCTAGAAGCAGAAACTACATTCAGCTCTGGCCGGGGGCTCCTGACATTCCTGTAAAGCAGCTCTTACATAGCACCAGGGTAGTGTACTGCTGCTCTCCGCACAGGCCATTTCTAAACCAGCACAGTTTTCATCTCTCACACCATTTCTCTTAGTGATTATCGTTGCACTGTCAGATGAACTTCCACAGTTCTAAAATGCCTGCAGATACGCTTTTTTAAAATATGATTTATTGATTTCAGAGATTAAGGGAGAGGGAGAGCGAGAGAAACATCAATGATGAGAGAGAATCATTGACTGGCTGCCTCCTGCACACCCGCTATTGGGAATCAAGTCTGCAACCAGGCATGTGCTCTCACTGGAGCTCGAACCGTGACCTCCTGGTTCATAGGTCAATGCTCAACAGCTGAGCCACACCAACCGGGTCAAATACACTTTTCAGTCTTTAATTTTATGCTACTAATTCTGCTGTCTATTACTTTGGACCACCCTTGGGCAGTGTTGATATCCAATATGAAACTTTCAGTTGAGTAAGGTAACAAAGACAATAAGCAAGTCAGCACAAATGAGAGAATGGACTGGGGTTCCACTGAGATTGAGTCCTCACACAGAACCCTCTGTTCTCTCATCCTGTCTAGTTCCTGATTACTCTAACCCAGGGGTGGGCAAACTTTTTGACTCGAGGGCCACAATGGGTTCTTAAACTGGACCGGAGGGCCGGAACAAAAGCATGGATGGAGTGTTTGTGTGAACTAATATAAATTCAAAGTAAAGGAGCAGAGGGGAGAGCAAGAGAACCCTCCGCTCTTTCGGCTCCGCGGGCCGGATAGAACAGCCGAACGGGCCGGATCCGGCCCGCGGGCCATAGTTTGCCCATGGCTGCTAACCTCTTCCTTGACCTTGGGTCTCTGGTGAAAGGAGAGGTGGAGAAAGTTCTTGGGACAGCTTTGGAACTTTGTTGACTGTGGAGCATTAAGACTCAATTTAAGACCCAAAGAAGCAATAAAGAACTTAAAGCCAGACACAAAACAATCCTGCACTCCAGAAAGTTTCAGAGTCGCAACCATGTGCAAAGCTCCTACCACATGCCAGCGGCTCTGTATGTGCGTAACCATAGGCTGGGACAGTCCTGAGGGCAAAGTGCAGCCCATGTCTCAGACCACTTTCCAGACTATGCATTGGACAATCAGTTCTAAGTTTAGCTTTGGAAATAAAGTCACTATTGTAAGTATTTCAAAATGCAGTTCAAGTATTAATTTTGCCTGCAATTCCTAAAAGGTACTTCTCCTGGCAATAGCAATTTAACAATCACTTAAAAATCAGGAGTTATGATTTTTAAGTGATTGTTAAAAATCATAAAAGAGCCCAAGAATTCTACAACAGATTAAGTGGCATAAATGCCATGTTCAGATGTTAGTCAACTTAATGCTAAAAAAATATATTAGCTATAAGAAAGGATTTTCTCAAGATAAATTTTAAATATGAAGTACTAGCCCATAGGTACTTGGAATACTCTAGGAATGGATTGTGAAGCTTAATTTAGTATTAAGGCTAATGAACAGTTCAAAATAAATTATAGATGAGTTAATATTTTCAAACGTTATACTAAGCACATATTAATATTCAGTGAGTAGAAAACCTTGGGGTCATCCGTATATTTCTTGCATATTTAACAAAGTGCATAGATGAGAAAACTGAGGTAAAGACAGACAGCCTATGGTAAGGCACCACCAGACTATCTGAATACAAAGTCTAGACCAGGAGTGGTCAGATGGAAGTGTGGAGCTACATATTCCTGCATATTCAGATGTTGGGATGCAGTAGAATATACATCTGGTCAAAAGAATGATTTCTACCTGCCACATTCATGCCCATTTCTATCCGTTATATCTCCACCCCTACTTCTTCTCTGTGATCTTTTAATTCTGCAGATCTAGCTTGAGTGACATAATCATAAGGGCTCCCTGGGAACCCTTGTCCTCTTGGTCACCATATTCATCACTGATAGATGCTCACCTGGCTCTGTCACTATACGACTTTCCTAATCCATGACGAAGTGAAAGCTATTATAACCTCTTAAGATTGCTATAGAGCATCAGCTGCTTTAACAAAACTCGCTTTTATTTCTTGAGTTGTTGAGATCTTCCTAATTGCTTATAGAACTTAAGAAGGTTCTACTTTGAAGTCTGTGGGGCTGGATGTGCTCTTCATGCACAGAGGCCTAGGAGACATTAAGAACTATTAGTAGCCCTAACCGATTTGGCTCAGTGGATAGAGTGTCGGCCTGCGGACTGAAAGGTCCCCGATTCGATTCCGTCAAGGGCATGTACCTAAGTTGCGATTCCGGTCAAGGGCATGTACCTAAGTTGCGGGCACATCCCCAATAGGAGGTGTGCAGGAGGCAGCTGATTGATGTTTCTCTCTCATCAATGTTTCTAACTCTCTATTCCTCTCCCTTCCTCTCTGTAAAAAATCAATAAGATATATTTTTTTAAAAAGAACTATTAGTAGGGTGACCACATGTCCTGCTTGTTCCAGCATCCCATTCAGTTAGAGATTCCTTTCACTCTCAGACTGATCCCAGTTTTACCAATAAACTATCTGCTTTATGCCCTCATGAGAATGGCAGGTTTCCCACTGACCCAGATACCTCCTTATAGGACCTAGCTAGAGATGTGAATCTCCACCACTACCACCCAGGACTTGGAAACATTCTCATATAAAACAGATTCAAACGCAACGGGAAATGCCTACCTCCTAGGCCTGCTCTTCTTGTTCCTGGCTGACCCTTAAATGGAAAATAGCAACAACTTATACATTTTATAAGGCTTTCTTAATGCCTCTGTAGAAAGGGTTTTCTAGGATTTGGTAAATGGATTTGTAAAAAGGAAATCCAGGAATGCTCTATATTGCTATTACCACTGGAGATATGTGTGTCTCTCAGAATGAACGATGCAAGAATTACATAGATGTGTCTTCTATGTACAGTACATATACATAAATAGGTATGTGTGTATATAAATACATATGTAGGATATGAAATTTTGTAAAAAATAAATCACAGTTCTTACAGTAATAAAATACCTAAGGGTAAGGTTATGTGGCAACTAAGTACAAAATTTTCAACATACATTCACAGTAAAAGTAAAAGTATAAATATTGCCATTTGCCTCTGATTTTTAGAATAAAACAGGTTTTTTGTTCCCATTTATTCTATTTTCTGCCTAATGTAGCCAAATGGATGGGAGGGAAAAATATATCGTAGCATTTCTGCTAATAGTTAAAAGGCAGAATAACAGTACAAATAAATACCAACAACTGCTCTCTACTATAGTTTAGCAGAATTCTACCCCAAAACAAATGAATATCCTGATTGAGTAGCTTCATAGACTCTGGCCAGCAGAGTCTTGTGGACATGGGCTACTGTGGAGTACAGCTGTGTCTCCGTCCTTCCCACGCCTCTGCAACTCAACCAGCACAGTTACAATTGTATCCGGTCTGTATGTGAAAGTTCTGAATAAGATTTTACTTGAAATACTTTTTTTTTCCTGAAAACTAGAAACTACATGAACTCAATGAGTCCAATAACCAATGTTCACAAGTCTTTCTCCGAATTAGCTTCTCCTTCAGTTCTGTTAGGCTAACGATTTAACCACAGGACCATTATCGACAGGCAGCATAAGAGTTTCTAAGGATGATTAAACCAAAGACCAAATCAATCTTTTCCTGGTAAAGTTTTGGATTTGTCTTTGGGATGTTCTTTCTCTCCTGTTATTAAGAAGACCGGGACTCCAGTTTGACAAACACCAGAGGGCAAAGAGATTTTGCTGGGATGACAGAGGTTCCCTCCAGGGCACTGCATCAAAGGAAGCCAAATGGATTTACAGACACCAGACAAGGCAAGAGGGACAGAAGGGGATTAATCAATCCAAGTTCATGTTGGGTGACTTAAAAAAAAAATATATATATCTGCTTAAATATTTTATTCCATAGACCTGTACTTCACCAGCATTTCCTGAAAGAAGTGACTCCATCCTTCAATGTTTAGGGAGGAAACTAAAAGCTGAGGAAAGGAAATGTAGAGAAAGAGCAGCAGCCCCATTGTCCAAGTCTTCAAAGGAAGAGTTGGTTGAGCGTTCCTATTAAAAACAAACCTAAAGCATTAACCTTCTCAACAACATCCACCAACTCCCCACCTGAGAGGACTCAGACATACACCATCTCTTCACAGAGAGAGAGAGAGAGAGAGAGAGAGAGAGAAAGAGAGAGAGACGTGTGAGCAAAGGACCCAATCCACCCATCGGAATGCAGATCACACCACAGAAGCTATTGTTCTGTCGAGAAAAAAGAAAACTCGAGGGAGATTCATTCATTAAAGCCACAGCAGATGGCTGCTCTGCAGAAGGGCGCAGCATGAGGCGGGCCACCGGCTGGCAACGCGGCACAGGCAATATTCACTCCCAGCTGCACTTTAAAGTTCCTTTCAGAGGCTCTGCCTCCTCCAGCGGACGCTTTGCAGGGAATCCCCTGGACTTAATGGACATCCTTAGGCACAGTCTACTGCCAATCAGGACGGAATCGCTTTCCATTTCCCCTGGCTTTGTCTCCCACCGCCCTGCCTGCACCACTGTCATTCTTTGGCAAGGGTAGGCTTCTGGCAAAAAGAGCATTCATGTGGGGTCCATGAACACTGCCCTAGGTCTGTACAGGGGTCTTTTCCCAGTCTCTTATCCTTAGCATATCCCTTGACCTACACAGCACTAAGAAGCAAACTTATTCACTATTTTTTTAGAGGCCAGAAGTATAAAAAGAAAGAATAATTAGATCATGTATTCAACTTGCAGAGATGTTTTCTTTTACCTTTTTCTTTGTTATTTGATATTGAATCTTATACATACTCCCCATTTTCCCCGGATCATTCAATTCCACTAAATTCACTAAATTTCATTTTGCTCATTTTTTTTTATAAAATAAAATCACATTGCTAACATTTCTAGTAAATGAGGGTTTTTTTTTTCCCATCTCTATAACAGTTTCATGTCCATATGGTTACCAAGACATATAACTTCCAGCCTCAAACCCAACAGAAAACTCTTCACTCTTTCTAATATGACTTATTTTTGTTGTTGTTGCTTGTTTTCCTTTCTAAGAAAGAGGAGATTAATTACGCTCTTCCTTTTGGCACTGAATTTTGTATTAAATCTTTAGACTTTTCCAGCCTTGTTCCAAAGCTCTCTCAATTCATTCTGAAAAGATTCTGGGCTCTGAATAAACCCTAAAAAAACATCTTTTTTTCATAGATCACATTCATGATACTGAAATAAGTTATGAAGAGAAATATTCCTGTTCAGGTCTAAGAATAGAAGATCCAGACATAAGTGAATAAGAAAATAATCATTCAGTTGTGCATGTCTGTGATTTTTATTTTAGTTTAGACATATTCAAGAAAGTATTCTTAGACTATATGTTAAAAATTTTTTTAAATTCTTTCCTTTTTTTATGAATGACTGCAACTATTTAAAAGTCCTTTATTTGTTAACTGATGTCTCAATACCAGCTTTTTTTAGTGACTAAACTGTAATTTAGGGAATTATAATTCCAACACTGCATATTTCAAATATAAAGGCTTTGAGTATGTTTATTGCTAATGTTTAATAAAATTATAAGAGATGACTTCCCTATATATACCATCTTAGTTTTATAATGGAAATCTTCTATTTTACTTTAATTTATGGCTATATGTACCAGGAATGTTTGGAATAAATCAATGACCAGAGTCACACACATTGATTTTGAGTCACTCGCTCTTGAGAATGAGGCCCCTTGAAAGGAGAGACCTTTGTATGCCAAAGATCTTACATCTAGCACAGAGTACTCAATAAATAATAGTCAGTAAATGTTTCTCGGACAAAAGTAGCAAAACCAAAGAAAACCATGTGGGAGGCAGCAGAACACAGCCACCCAGAGCGTTGTCTCTAGCGTCCAGCTGATGAAGGTTCAATCTGCCTACCTACTATGGCACCATGTGCTATGGATATTATTTAATCTCACCAAGCATCCGAAAGTTAGTGAGGGCCACAAGAAATGCCAGTTCAGCCATGCCGCTGGTAGGCAACAGTGTAAACGAGCTTGATAAATACTTCTCTGCCATCTTATTAGAGAAGATGAATAATCCCAGAGCAGAAACAACATCCAGAATAAGAAAGAAGAAAATGGGTAGCTTGGAATCAAGACCCAGTTGAAGGGCTGTGAAGGAGAGGCTGCAACATAGAAGAAAAAGCTACATCTACCAAAAGGGTTACTCAAAAATACGAGACTGCCGAAGGAGGGGGACTCCGGACTTGCTAATGGAGAAGCATTTCATTCCACAGAACAATAAAGAGGATGCATTATCAAATACAAGGACTCCAATTATCCCCCAGAGAGAGACATATGTTACCAAAAGTGAACAGTGTAAATCTTTGACTAACCAGGAGGGTACCACCTTCTTGATCCCATGCCACCCACACTACCATTCACAACTCATTCAGTAGAGATCTACAGTGATAGGTCAAGAAACTGAAAGCCTCAGGGACACAAGTGAACAGATGATATTTTCAAATGCTGTCCAACCTGCAGGTGATAATTACATGAGGGAAATGAGCCTATGAAGTGAGAACAGTAGGTTCCACAGATACTGTTCAAGGATGGAAAGCTTTTTCTTTTTCTTGTTTTCTTTTTTCTGAGCTGTGGCTTACAATGCCAGGATCTGGGTTCTTAGAAGGGGTCAGATGGCATCTCACATAAACCAAGCTTTGGCAGGAGGCTTGCCAACCTAATAAAGAGACTTTAAATTCGAATTTGTGAAAAGAGGAGAAAAAATTAAGGCCTTTGTTAAATATCATATGATGGAGGACAGCAGGTATGCCTTGGAGATGAATAAGCAATAACTCATAATGGTGAAGCTTCCTAATAATTCCAAGAAGAAAATAACAAGGAAAAAGTGTTAGGATTAACCAGCTAGTACTTTTTTTTTTTTTATCATCAGATGCACGTACTATAACTCTCATACTCTAGCTTAACTTTAAGAAGTGATCATCTTGAATGTTTGTAATGCTCTCAAATAATCACAAGTAGTTTACCTTTCATTTTTCAGAAAAGCTGTGAAGACTATTTTACTTATATATATATACACACACACACATATAAATCTATATATATAAAAGCCCAGCGACAGAAACGGCAGAACGACCTGAATGACTGGAGGCTGTGACACGCACTGCGGCAGCCAACCAGCCTGATCCAGGTCCTGATCGGCTCCCCCACCCCGCGCTCTGGCCAGTCCTGCCCCCAATCAGCCCCCAACTCCCCGATTGGGGGTGGGGCCGCCTGCGGCCCCTCACCCCCTCTGGCCAGGCCCAATGGGCTGCCATCAGGGCAGGCTGGCCGGACTCCTCCCATGCACGAACTCGTGCACTGGGCCTCTAGTGTATGTATATGTATGTATATATGTAATTCCACAGAACAATAAAGAGGATGCATTATCAAATACATATATTATATACATATATAATGTATATGTATGAATATGTAACTCATATATAATATGAGAGTTACACTCCCTAAATAATAGTCTCCTCATATGTAAAACAGGGTAATAAATTCTGCCTATGATGCAGGATGTTATAAGGATTAAGTGATATAATGTATGTAGCAAGTACTAAATAAATAGTAAATGTGTGACTGTATGTTTAATAAAAAAACTTCAAACAACTAGAAACATACTCACTATTGTAGTAGATCTTTCCAAATAAAAACAAACCAGTCTATACATGATTTAAGGAGAGCCAGTAGTATATCCTCCTGAGATTGGTCAGCATTAGGGATGGACTGGGCAAGTGCCAAGTGACCCGTGGATAGGAACGGTGCTGGCCCTGGGAGCCCTGGCAGCTTACCCAAGTGCCCTGCCAAGAGGGATTTCTCAGCTCTGCCTCCAACCCGCAAATCCGCTGTACCTTGTCAGAGATGGAATCGGCTACATTTCTTCGTGACTACAGACCATGTAGGAACACTCAGATTAGACAGCATAACTGAAATTAAGTGTAAGAATAGCTGCATACAAAAATAAGAATCACATCTCAAAAACTGCTTACAAATCACTCTTTAAAACTGGAATCCAGTACAGTTTCGTTAAATTTGCCTTGTTTGTATGCAGGCATTCTCTCTCCAGAGCAGATGCACCCATAAAGATGGCAGGCAGTAAAGTAAACTGAAACAAATCAACAAATACTTACCATGTGCTTACATTTATAATATATTCTCACCGTGTGCTTGTGTTTACGTGTGTGTGTCTGTGTGTTGGTAGAGGTGGATCATAAGAAACAAAATTGACAACCTTTTTTTTCCAGAAAATAAAACAAAAATAATAAACTAGTTTGTCAGTATGTAAAATTTACGCAGTATGTTTCTCAACATTTTGAACTTTTCAACTACACATAGCATTTTCCAATTGCAGTGCAGCAACAGAATTTATACTAGATTGGCAATGAAGTGGAAGAGATGACCTCACAACTTTGACCTCAGAGGTTTGTCCCTTCCCTCAACCAGATCCTTTATCTTTTCCTTACTAGTGCCTTTCAACTGCCAATAATTGATACAGACAGCGTGTAGTAAGCAATGTGTTAACAAAGAGACCGGAGAACTGGACTAAGTTCATTACAGAAATAAGTCCCTATCATTGTCCCTGTTCAATATCAAACAACAAGACTACCAAACATAATTACAGAAAATGATCTTGTGATGGCCATTTATGCTACTTTTCAAAAATAAACAACAATGAACACATCAATTTTCAGGGCATTTCTCACACCTGCAAAGGTAGACTTCACAACTCCCTGAGGAGACTAGATCTGTGGACGGTGAAGGAACATTCTCACGGAGGTGTTGTGGGCCAAGTTTGTGTTTCTATGACTGATGCTTAAAGAGTCTGAAGCACCCTCTTTACTTCAGATTTATGTTCATCGGGCCACTTGAAAGGGAGGCAAAAGGGATGACCTGAAGGCAGATGGATGACCAAATGTGATGTAAAGCTAAAGGAACTCCTTCCAGTATCAGTACAACCAATGATTTGACACAAACTAGAGTTCAAGAACATTTCCAGACCTACCAATATGGGAAGCTTTACATGGTTTGGATGTGGTAAGTAACCTTCATGTTCACTGCAATAATTGAATGAAAAGATTTCTACTTGATAGAATATTATAATAGAGCCAACTCTTTTGGCAAAGATTTAGGTCATTTCCATCACAAGATGATTTCAATGATCTACCTCTGATGTATGTTTAAACCCATAAAGAACTTTACATAACATTTCACATTGACATCATCGTCCATAGTCTTAACAAGTGGTATTCATTAAATCTGTTCAATTTTTCCTGACATTAAATTTTCCAATTTTTTTAATCCAATTAAAGGTAGAGCAGAGAATGTTAACACCACATCTGATAACAATATGAATTTTGCTCATGTGACGGAGATAACTGTGTCACTTGCCTAAATTCCAATTTGTAAGCTAGGACTTCATTGGAGACCCTGGCAAGTTAATATATTAGAAAAATTAAAACCACTTTTAAATTGGTTCAGTAAACATGTTTAGGGTACCTCCACAGATATGGTCCCAACATGAAATATCAACATCTGTAATGGTTTATCAAATAATTTTCTTAGAGTTGCATTTATTATATTCAAATGAAATTTGAAATGAAGCACTCTGAATTTTAGAAATCCATTAAAAGGATCTTCAAGACTCAATCCAAAATGGATCAATTACAAGATCAGTATATTTGACAGAAAAGGTTGTTTTAGAGGCACTTGACTATTGATTGTGCAAGAATTTGAAAGAACTTGAGACTGGTATGATATTTTGACAAAGGATAAATTGTGGACTAAGAGAAACTTATCATAATTTTCTCATGGATTGGCTATAAAAACTAAAGGTTTTTATTTGTTCCCAAATTAACTCATTACTAATAAAAATAAGTAATATCTATATATATAAAACCCTAATATGTAAATAGACTGAACGGCGGAACCACTGAACAATCGGTCACTCTGATATGCGCTGACCACCTGGGGCGCGCACAGAACATGGTGGGTGTCGGCCACGGTGGGATGCTGGAGCAGGTGAGTGGGGTTGCCAGACCAAGGCAGGGGGCCACTCGCTGTCATCAGGGCGAGACTCTGGTGGTTACTGAAAATTCTTTGCTCCCGGGCACCACAGTCCCACCCGGCTCTCGCACCTGCTGCTGGCGACAGCCATGCTCTCACCCGCTGCCGGAGCTGATCGCCCCTCAGGGCTTCTCCTCCTCCCCCTGCTCCTGAGGGTTGATCAGGGCCAGCAGCCGCCACTCACACCCGCTGATGGCGCCGGCCCCGCTTGCACACGCTGCTGGCGCCAGTCCCAATTGCTCTGCACCGTTAGCAGGTGTGAGCAGGGGGCGGGGCGGGGGGGGAGCGCAGTGCCGTCAGTGCATGGGAGCGGCAGCGGCGGGAGCGGAGCTGCTGGCAGAGAGGGCACTGGGGACCGCCACGAGAGGGGGCGGGCGGGGGTGTGGAGGATGGGCCGAGACCCACCCCTGTCCCACCACAGCCTTGCGGCCCACAGGTCCTTTCAAGGTGCACGAATTCATGCACTGGACCACTAGTAAAACAAAAATCACAATGGCTAAAACAAACCTTAGAAAATAAGATTTAGTAGAAATAATCAAACAAAACTGGCAATGACTAACCATTGATAAAAGAATTAAATCTTCCTGGTGAAATTTCAATCATAACACAAAATTTTGATTCTGTGAAATAACAATTTCAGTGACAGAAACTATAATCATTGACACTTTAATAGATGCCAGAAAGCTGAATAATACATAAATTGTCCTTAAATTATACAAAATACTAGAGGCCCGTTGCACGAAATTCGTGCACTGGGAGGGGGGGTGTCCCTCAGCCAAGCCTGCACACTCTCCAATCTGGGACCCCCTTGGGGGTTGTCCGACTGCCAGCAGTCAGACATCCCTCTCACAATCTGGGACTGCTGGCTCCCAACCACTCACCTGCCTGCTGCCTGATTGCCCCTAACCATTTCTGCCTGGCAGCCTGATCACACCCTAACCACTCCCCTGACAGCCTGATCGATGCCTAACTGCTCCCCTGCTGGCCCGATTGCCCCCAACTGCCCTCCCCTGCAGGACCAGTCACCCACAACTGCCCTCCCCTGCAGGCCTGGTCCCCCCCCAACTGCTCTCCCTCCCCTGCAGGCCCAATTGCCCCCAACTGTCCTCCCCTGCCGGCCTGGTTGCCCCCAACTACCCTCCCCTGCAGGCCTGGTCACTCCCAACTGCCCTCCCTTGCTGGCCTGATTGCCCACAACTGCCTTCCCCTGCCGGCCATCTTGTGGTGGCCATCTTATGACCACATGGGGCGGCCATCTTGTGCGAGGGCATGATGGTCAATTTGCATATTACCTCTTTATTATATAGGATAAGTGGTCCAATGAAATTAAATTTTTTAAATAAAAATAGACCAAAAAAATGGAATGAGCTGTTCTATGTAAAATGGAAGTTGCATCAAGAAAAGACAAAAATTAATTGATGCTCACTATTAAAAATTTAAACTCCCTCACATGAAGTCCTAAACACCCTCAAAGATCAAAACATTCTATATCAAATTGGTGTGGACCTCTTGATAACACATATAAAAATTTATTCTCTTTCTTTTTCCTGGATATTACAATACTTAAACTCATAGTGCTTATATAATTCATGTTAAATATTCATATTCTGTAACAATAATAGAATTAGATCCAAATCCCAGATTGAGAGCAGGTGTTTTATTGTTAGTGAGACTTGAGTTCAAAATCCTCACCATACCACATACTAGTTGTGTGATCTTAAACAAGTGATTCAGGCACTATTGGCAAATAACAATATCTGGCAAAAGATATATCTCAAAAGTGTTGCTGAAAGGATTAAATGATAATTTTATAAAATGCACATGTTATTAGCCTTTCTATCATTTTTTTTCCTTCTTGATGATAATGCTTGAGAATGAGGTATGCCTGGCACACAGTAGGTATTCAAATATAAGGTAACTTATGCAAATGATATGATGATGAGGAAGAAAATCTGTTTAGCTAACTCCTGGGTGATCAGCAATAACTATTGAGTCATGTTAATTTTATGAATGATTCTCAGATATAGACGGATATGGAATGCAGCTGGGGGGGGGGGGGGGCGGTGGTGCTGTTTTCATTCAGAAAACTCCAAAAAAAAAAGGAATAGGATTAAATATCTATGGTTTAAATAGAGACTCAAATCTTCAGTGCTACTTGAACAACTCATTCCATAGAATGAATTTGTTTCTGAACCGAAAGCTAATCTGTCGCATTACTGGCAACAGAATCAATAATTTCCAACAGCAAATAGAGTATTGTATGAAAGAAAGGGATGAAAATCACTGGCTTAAAGGTAAGTAGGCATTTCACAACCAGATGAGCTGCTCCTGGCATCTTTTTGATTCCTGGTTTAGATTCTTTGATTCTTAAAGGGTCATTATTGTGGTAGTTGCTACTGGCTTTGCTATTATTATTGATTGGTTTGGACTCCAGGGTTTCATCAAGGATGTCACCCCTACTCTGCAAACATTCTTCACTTTGTCTTAGAAATAGAAGAAGAAAAATAGTTAGGGCTTTACCTTGAATGTAAACAACATGGTGAGACTAATTTGCTTCTAAACATTTTAAAATAGCAGAGAGTCTTTCCAATATGTTTTCTCATCTGAAACGTAAAAGCCTAAAAATAAGATTCTAAAGACAGAATTTCTCAAGAGGCACTGGGGCTCTCGTTTTACTTTAGGAAAAACTTTTTTTAACATAGAATTTACAAATCAGAAAGATATGTCTAGATTTTTAAAAACAAATGTAAACAGCACAGCCAGCATGTGGATGGATATCAGGTCTTAAACTATGGAAGGAGAGAAACTGTGACCAGGGACCAAGTTTGATGCCCTCTCTTTAGGTCAGTGGGCACCGTACAAGTTCAAATACAGGTGGCCAT
Source organism: Plecotus auritus (assembly GCF_963455305.1). Taxonomy (NCBI): domain Eukaryota; kingdom Metazoa; phylum Chordata; class Mammalia; order Chiroptera; family Vespertilionidae; genus Plecotus; species Plecotus auritus. Next base: position 12,721,725 of record NC_137775.1, on the reverse strand, counting down.
TATTGTATTACTAAGAAAAGTTTACAGATAATGACACATAACCTAAAAATAATCAAGACACAAAAACAACAAACACAGTCTTAGTATAGATGAAATGTCCCAGATGACCCTCAGAAATAAAAGAAAACTCCACCCTCCACCAACATTTCAACAGCAAGTGCCTTCTGCCTTCTCCTGATGGTGAATAGAGGCTGCATCCCTTTATTTGTCCCTCTGGATATTCAGCAAATCCATTTAAAAGAGATCAAAAGCAATGAGCCCAGAAAAAGAGCTATGTACTGTTATGTATTTCTCTCCCCTACTGCACTCATTTTTGGAATGAAAAATGATTTCCCTGCATCCTCCCTCCATGCCATTGCCCACCTCCTCCCTACTTGCTTAAACTGCCAAGGCTAATTGCCAGCAGGGGCTCTTCAATCAACAGAGTTCAGAGAAAAGGCTGACTTAAAGAGCACCCACTGTGCGCTCCTGGCCAGGCCAAGACAACTGAGGTGGCGCGTGCTCATTCCACTCTGCTCATCATCCCTCACGTGGTGGATGGAACCATGGGTCTGTGGGACCCAAGGAGAGGTGTGTGAGTTCCCTCGGCCCCTTGCCCCTGATACAATGACCGATACCCACTCAGCTTGCTTGGTCCTGCCTGTCTGGGCTAATTTAAAAGGAGAACATTCCTAATTTTAAAGTAGGAAAGTAATGTGAACATAAGTACAATCTTTTAGTTACTTTATAAATCATCTCCTCCCTACTTCTTTTTTTCTTCCAGAAACTCCACAGTAGGGCATCTGTTATGTTTCCAGGTTTATACACTGTAAATCTGTTCCATCTGGCACTTCTCGGGAAACTTATGGGATAAAGATACTTTGGATTCCAACTGGCTCCAAAGTCTTTGAGGAACTTTCAGTCAGTGTCAGAAGTTGAATTGGGCATTGTGGAAGGTCAAGGGCCTGATATCCATGTAATCTTAGCACACCGTAACTTGCTGTTTAAACATAAGAACACCAGAGGAAGAGCCCCTGAGGAAAAGAAATAAATGCAAAAAGTTACATGCAGTACGTGGCTGGGTTGAAGTGAGACTCGGATCTGTCTGGGAAGTAGAGCTAAGTGATACTTGTTCTCACAAGTACCTTTTTGCATCCACTGATTTACATTAAAGCAGAGAGGCCTTCTTGGAGGGAAAACACACTTGAATCAAATCTCCATTTAGAGTTCAAGCATCTCCGGGCACATCTGGTAGAACTCTAGAAGTAAAAGAAATAGATGCCAAGGTTCGGGGAGTACAGTGGGGACTGGCGACAAAAGAAAATCCTGAAGTTGTCTAACACAGTAAGCCAAGGTGCCTTGGCGGTTGGGAGGGGAGGTGACACAGTTATCAATGCAACATTCAGAACGTAGTACTTAAATCCACTCAGACAAAGCTACCTGGAGATATGTACAAATCCCAGCTGGGGAAAACACTAAATGTGACCTGGCAAAGCCATCACTCTAAACTCTGCCACAGCTTGACCCTACAACCCTTGTGCTGGGGCCTTCTGATCTGAGTATTACCTAGAGGAGGAAACATCCTCCTTCTTCCTTCCCGAGAGCTGGCCAAGCTGTGGGGCAGGTGGAAGCTTGTAGAAGGAATGCTAAGGACTCGGCAGGAATCTGCTCCTCCATCTGGGCAAGTGCATCATGGAATCGGGGCAGGTGGAGGGTCAGGAGCCTCGCTGTAGAATGGACCAGGAAGCCAGCAGCAGGAGGGGGCCTGAGAGAGGGTGAGGCATGTGAGACAACTCCTGAAAGTTTATTGGAAGAGACTGCAGCTTCTTTCAAAACAAGCAGAGACTTAGAGCAGAGATTTCGTTAATGTACACATGACCTAGTGTGCACTATGAACCAAAATCGTACGAGTTGACTTTTTTCCTGGTCCTGTGAAACCAACTTATCCAACTGAATTTCAGCGAGTTTTCTTGCCAGCGGGCTCTGTACCGTTAAATGGTAACACTGAATGGTGTATCTTATTACTGAGTGAAACATACAAATTTTGTTTTAGATTATAATATCAGAAAGAATCGCTTTCATTTCAATGAAACCATTAAATATAATAGCTTATTTTACTCTTGTGTAACCAAATTATTGCCCCAGCATGATAAATTTTAATTTGCATAATTGGGCAGTGAATTCTACCAAAAGTAACTTTACCTTTATTGAAACCGGAATTCACTTTACAAGTGACTTTTTAAGAAAAATGTCTTCTACAAATTGAGGTAAACTATACATGAACTATTAAGGCTTCTCTTTATGACTATTAATTCTATTTTAAAATGTAACCTTAATAATTATCAGATAATCACTTACCAAAATTTGTCTCCTCAATACTATCACAGAATATCTTCTTAATATAATTCCTTGAATTGTCCTAGTTAAAACACCTCCACCATATAAACCTGCTTCCTTTAGCCTGTTTTTATCCTCATTTGAGGATATGTTTCTTGATTTTAGAAAGGAAGGGAGGGAAGGAGAAAGAGAGAGAGAGAGAGAGAGAGAGAGAGAGAGAGAGAGAGAGAGAGAGAAAATCATCAATTACTTGCCCAGACCAGGGATGGAACCCATAACTCAGGTGTGTGCCCTGACTGGTAATTGAACCCACAACCTTTCTGGTGAACAGGACAATACTCCAACCAACTAAGCCACCTGGCCAGGTTTCCATTAGCTTTCCTATAAGAAATCCTTTTGATCAGGAATGGTTCTGTATGCCTGCTACACCGAACTGTACCATATTTCTAAATGGCAGTTTTTAAAAAGGAAAGCCAATAAAATATATATTTAAAAATAAACAGAGAGAGAGGGGGAGAGAGAGAGAGAGAGAGAGAGAGAGAGAGAGAGAGAGAGAGAGAGAGAGAGAGAGAAAGGATTGGAAGCTATGGGCTTTGACCTACAAGAAGCAGGTTAAATGGCAAATTCATTCCCAGGTGCCAAATGGCACTGCTCAACATAATTTAAATTTCAGAAATCACCCTTTAGCTCCTCACTCCCTTCTGAGCCCTTTCACTATAGTTCATGAATTTCCTTCCACAATGCCTTGCTCTGTCTCAGCAGAACCCTGATCAACAGTCAACCTTTCAAAATAATTTCCACTTTTGTTATTCCTACTGAATAGAAATCGGTGGCAAATTCCACCTCGATTTGAAAAAAGACCTAGGTCAGGACACGCAGTAAAACATCTTCCAAAGCAGCGAGCACTGAGCCCCAAGAAAGTGCACAGGCGTTTTGAATCTGAATGCAGAATATTCATAGAGTGGTGGACCCCGCCATGCCCAAGTGTATTTTGCAATTAGCGATCACAAGAGCCCTCTCTGTCAGCTAGAATGAAGGCCTCGCTGCCCCACAACCTTCTGGCGCTTGCCAGGGGAAGGGAGAAGGCCAAACAATCAGAGCACAAAAGCAGCTTTCTCCTTCCCTTTTTCCATGGAAGAGGAAACACCCTTTTTTTCTGAAATCCCTCATAAACCAAGGTGCCCAGGGGGCAGCTCTAACTACAGTTCTGGGTAATTTACATGGGTTTATATTCTCCACTATTCTTTTTGGGGGGCGATTAATTTCTATGGCAACCACTACATCACAAGACACGTATGCTTACTCAGAAATACTGTGAGTGTGGTATACCTTCTTTAAAAAAATTATTATATGTATTTTTGAGTTCAGTTTGTCCTTAGAGTCTGTCATTATTATATATATTTTTGTCATTATTATATATATATATTATATAATATATTATATAATATATTTGTCATTATTATATATATATTATATATATATATGCTTTTATATATATAATATATATATATATATATATATATATATATATATATGTATATATATGCTTGGAAGAAAATGGGCATTCCTTTAGTATGATGTTGTTTTGAAGACAATTTGCTTTTCTAAAATAATAAAATTTAGAGTGCTTCTAGGGCTTGCTTTTGTTGGTAGGAAGAAAGTAGAGGAAGAGGAACCTATATACTAAATATGGTATGCACTGAGAAATAATTTAAGCTATAAATATGCAGGGTTTGTAATGCCCAACACTGTCTGCAGATCTTGCAGATCTAAGAGGCATTACGAGTGAAAGGCAGAAGGAAAGAATTGATTTTCATTAAGAAGTAAGTGTTGCATCTCAATCTCTGCCATATCTATCATATTCATTTCACAAGCATCAGTAATGTCTCTGCAAGACCTAGTTATGAAGCACAAAAGGCAGAAATCAAACAAGTTCTGAGCTTGCCCTTAGCTTTAGTGGGAAATCAACATAAGAAATTGGTTTTGTTACAACTAGCTCTCCCTCCAAGCAGCACCTTCTGAGAAGCAGAGCAGGGAGGCTAGGGATGTGGACCTGAGGGGGTGGGCCTCACTCCAACCACACCGCTGGCTTGCCCAGCCCAGGAATCCCAACCAAATAGGAAAAGAAGAGTCTCCTGAAGTTCACATTTGCCAACTGCCACAGAAGAAAAACATGTGCCAACCTCAGTTACTCTAAATTCTGGAAGTCCCATGTGATCTTTTCACTTCCTAAGAACTTTGTATCGTTCTTCAAAAGACACGGTTCACACAGCACTCAATTAGACCACAAAGTAAGCTATTACAAATGAGCGTTTGAATGGCCTGGTCTTACCAGAAGAAAAGCCTCAATCTGTCTGGGATTTGGTTCTTCCATCATTGTTCATCTTAAATTGGGGTAAAGTTCATTTATCCGGGTAGAGACCACAAGAGGCTTTCAAAAGTGTTCTTTTTTGCCATTTTTGTAGGTACAGTGTCGTGGTTAAGATGACAGACTCTAAGGACAAACTGAACTCAAGTCTCAGCCTGGCTCCTTGCTCTGTTGCATTGGTTTTCTTCTCTGTGAAACAGATAATGACTGTTGAAAAACTTGAAAATGTTTTGGGCAACAATAGTAAAAAAAAAAATAATGTTATTTTTCCACCTACATCAAGAGGCACCTCTTCATCCATCGTTTCTAAGAAAATAGCAACCATTAAGCAGATAACTGCCTCTAGACACAGTTCCTTTGACTATGTTGTATGTGGTGAAGCTCAAGACCTCCTCAGGCAATTCCCACCTTCCCCACTGTGGAAATCCAGAGAGGATTCCAGAGCGAAATCCAGAGAAGCCTGGCACACTCCACTGTACCTTCTCTCCCTCTCAGCCTTCATTACATCTACCTGCAAGTGAACGATCCCTCCAGGTGAGTCAGATGCATTTGGGCGGTAAAGATGATCAAATGGTATGCCAGGAAGTGACTGAACCATATGAGAATGAACAGGGTAGGGATTAGCTATTAATCAACCATGAGCTTAGAGAGAAATGGGCCACGGGCACCGTGAAAATCAATCTGGTGATTTGAAGAACATTTCTAGGGATCATCAAAGTAAACCAGCCTCAGCTTTAGCATGCTAAATTCCTCAGACTGGGGTCCTTAGAAAACCACTACCTGTACAGGACCACTGTTTTGTGTTTGTTTTTGTAACAGCTTTATTAAGACACATGATAACGCTGAATAAAAGAAAAAAGAGCAAACTCTTTTTTGAAAGTCATTACTTTTGCAATGCAAGCAAGAACAGACTTACGTGCTGCTATGTGATAGAGACACAGTGATGAGCATAACTAAATCAAATGCTTGCCAGGTTCACACCGGCCTCGGTAAGTCTCCAGCATCAAAGATAACCAAATAACAATAATTATAATAGCTAATGTTTACTGAATACTAACTGTAGCCAGGTACTTACAATATATCTTCAAAGATCTCTGTGGGGTTGATACTATGATCATCTCCTTGATAGATGGAAGTATGAAGGTTTAGAAAGGGACGAAGGGTGGGGGTAAAGGATTCAAAGCCAGGCCATCTGACCCGGACCAGTGCCCTTAACCTCTATTCTGTGCCATGCCCCTTTAAAATTTTACCCCGGAGAACTCTCTGAGTACAGCACACAATGGAGTATTTTACTCCATAATGACTTATATTCATTCACTTGCTCAAAAGCGCTTACTGAGCACCCACTGCAACAGAAATCTGTGAGGAAGTGTAGCGAGTTACTAAAAGAGATAAGCTGGGACCCTGCCCGCTAAGAAAGGAAGATAAGATTGTAGAAAGATAAGATTGGAATACAAACAACCATATTTCAAGGTGGTCTGTGACTTGCAGTTAGAAAGGGTGAAGTGATGTGAGTATCAGGTTGCACCATTACCTTCCCGAAGACACCTTTGATGTTCAGGTACCTACTGGGAAGCTAATTTAGTATTAAAGCTTGAAAAGAATTTTGCCTAAGTCCTGTGCTTTGAATCAAAGGGAAACATTTAAAATTCCATATTCAAATTCTAAATACTTTGGGGCTGGATTTCCCTTTAAACAGGCCAAGGCACTAAAAACAGTGTTCCCACAAGATAGCTTCAAGGGACTGCTACAGCTGGGAAACTTGGAAAGGCCACATCTCGTCCAGTCCAAGGAGCTGTCCCCTGGGGAGTTTCCGTTCCATGGCCACGTGTCAGTACGGGAGGCCCGAGTGTGGCAGGGCCCTCACCCCACCTGCTCTAGTGTGGCTTCCGTCATGAGGCCCTGACTCACCAACCCCCAAGCCCTCCAACCCAGAGTCTGACCTGAGACCTAGGAGGTACAACCACATGGCTGAACATTTTGGACCTAGGACTTAGCCCAAGAATACCACATAGCCCAGCCGGCGTGGCTCAGTGGCTGAGCGTCGACCCATGAACCAAGAGGTTAGCTTCCCAGTCAGGGCACACGGCCGGGTTGTGGGCTCGATCCCCAGTGTGGGGCATGCAGGAGGCAACCTATCAATGATTCTCTCTCATCATTGATGTTTCTATCTCTCCCTCTCCCTTTCTCTCTGAAACCAATAAGAGTATACACATTTTTAAAAAGAATACTACATAACCCAATCAAGGTCAAAGTCATTTTGTGGGATTGCTAGAGGGAGGTTAAGAGCAAAGCCCCTTTCTATGGCACTTAACTGAATTGGAGGATGTGAGCCCTGCCTTCCTCAGGGAGAGACCCCGTCTATAAAATACAGTTCAGAGGAAATAATGAGAGCCAAGAGATGATGCAACAGCCAAGTCCTGACCACAGCCTTTCAGCCCCGGGACCCAGCTGTGCCTAAAGCCGATCACCTTGGAACTCCTGAGGACGAGAAAACTCACTGCATCCTACCTTGAGTTAGGATTCTGTCTCTGGGAGCAAACAAAATGGTATCAACTATATCTGCTGCACAGAATGCCCCATAACAAGGCTTCAGCACCAAGGCCACACAAGGCCACTCAGTATCTGAGATTTTGAGCAATCCAGCAGCCTCTCCGACTCAGTATCTTCAGCTTTAGAATGGAGATAAAGGCTTAAGAGCATTTAACAGTACAATAATCATAAAGCACTTGGCACAGTGACTGACACATGGTAATGCCAACACATCGGAGGGCTATCGCCGTCATCATCACTATCGCTGCGACAGTCAATTTTATGTGTCAGCTTCTTCAGGTTATGGTGCCCGGTTATTTGGTAAAACACTAGTCTAGATGTTGCTATGAAGATGTGCTTGACATTTACAATCAGTAGATTTTAAGTAAAGCTGATTTACCCATGATAATGAAGATGGGTCTCATCTAATCATTTGAAGGCCTTAAGAGCAAAAACTGAGGTTTCCTGGAGAAGGAATTTTGTCTGTAACAGAAATCCTGCCTGAGTTCCCATCCTGTTGTCCTGCCCTACAGATTCTGGACAAGCCTGCCCACAACTGTGTGAGCCAATTTCTTTAAAACCTAAGAGGGGGGCGGGGGGAGAGGAGCTAGAGAGAGAGGAGCTGTCTAACTGCTCCCAATCCTTTTGCAGTACTGGGGTTATGATCCATAGGCCCAGATGATGCACAGCTCCCTGAAGCAAGCCATTCGTGTATTTGATTGACTTCCCCTGCTGTTCTCCAGGAAGCAAGAAAATACCAGGCTTGTCTTTATCAAAGACCGAAGCACGGCATCTCATGGAGGAACAGATATCTGTGGCTTACATTGTATCCATCTCTGGCAAAAATCTGATGCATGATTAGAAATTTATCAGAGGAAATAATTGCTCTGGAGGCCCAGTTCTCATCTCAGAACTGAGCGCTGTGGTGTTCTCCGAAAGCCCCATTTTTAAGTCATTGTATTTCCACCAAATGATGTGGAGGGGGGTTGTTTGTTTTTAAGCAATGCACAAAGAAAATTGATTGCCTCTTCCCTAACTAATCAGTATTGACATCTAAAATGATAAGCCGAGGCTCCAAGCCCAGGAATTGATCCAGACTGAGGGAGCTGAAAGCCAGGCATTCTCTCCAGGAATGCAGAGACATGTCCTCCCTGTGCGCAGGAGGCAGTGCCCCCCGCCCTAGCCTTCCTCCACCCATGCTCTGTGATGCCATGTCTAGCTTCTCTCTGATTTAGCATCCATTTACTACGGGGCCAGGTCTGTGCTAAGCCCTTCATATATTTTTCCTGGATTTTGCTTTCCCACAATCCCCTTTTCTACTCAGAAAACACAAAGCAGCATGTTTCTGGAATGAAAGGGATGAAAGTTACATATTTCTGATGAAATAGAAGAAGAGAAACCCTGCCAAACGCCTCATAAAAGCTGCAACACCTGCTGACTAAAAATAGCTGCTTACGCAGTCCACGGAAAAAAATCTGTTCTTTCCTTTCAAACTCTGGCTGGAGAAATCTATCTCCATGAATCAGTTCATCAGCCATTGATTAGCTTCTCTAATTAGCTCCTTTAATGAGTGCAATACAAAGACAAGGCTTCTTTATAGGTGGAAAAGGGAGGGAACCCAACCCAGCATGTGGCCATGCTTCAGGCAGAAATTCTGATCCCAGAATTCAAAATGTGTTGCCTGTACCGTAAATACAAGTCCTGCTCCTAAATAAAATATGATAACACCATGGTTATAATTGCTTCATCGTTTTCATGTAACTCAACTCCCAAGACTGCAAAGGAACTCAGACAGAAAGCTCTTCCTCTGCCTTCATTCTTATGCCTCTTCCATGCATACTTAATAGGCTAAGCATTAATTATTATCATGGCTAGCATGCTTCAGAGGCAGGTATCAAGAGCTGCAAATATATCTTATTTCATTTTCTTCAGTGACCCTATTGGGTAGGGGTTCTTATTGTGATTTCACAGACGATGAAACTAAAGCTCAGAGAGTTTAGGTCACTTGTCTGAGGTCATGCAACTGTCATATCAAATAAAGTCAAACACTGACCACCATCATACCCCCCATTCACCTTTCACTTACGTAGTGCTTACAACCAAAACCCCTGGTTATGAGAAGGAGAGGTTAAGTGGGCATCACAATTCTCTGTTTCTCTTCACCAACCATCTCCTAGCTGGGCTCCCTGCAACCAATCTTGCTGTACTCAAATTCACAGAACCTGCTAGAGGCAGCCAGAGCTCATCAAAATGTAAACTGGTCATGTTATTCTTTTGCTTAGAGTCTCCAATACTGCCCAATGCTCCCAAGATAAAGTACACACAACTTAGCAAACTTCCACAGCCCTGAATGATCCAGCCCCTACCGACTCCTCCAGCCCCTAACTAACCTCTCTCTCCTTCTCACAGAGCTGCGGCCGTCTGAACAGATCTCACTTCCCCGCATGCACCATGCTTTCCACCTACTCACAGTCTTCTGATGTGTTGCCACCTCTGCCTAAGACAACATTCTCTTCTCTCTCTCTCTCTCTCCCTCCCTCCCTCCCTCTCTCTCTCTTCTACGTCCTCCTCATTCTCCACTTGTCAGCTTAGCTGTCTCATGCTCAGATGCCTCCGCCTCTCCCTTATATCAGGTGATCCATGGTTCTCCACTATACTTTGGGAGATCTTTCACATATCCAGGGACTAACACCAGCTTGGCACAAAGCAGGCTCGAAATAAATGCTTATCGAACCAATGAAAAAAATGGATGGGGAAGCCTATCATCCAACATTCCAATCTCTGCCCGGTACATGAATTTGTGCATGGGTGGGGTCCAGCCAGCCTGGCCAGGGAGAGGGGACATGGACAGTTGGACAGCCTGCCTGCTGATCGGACTCCTGGTCGAGGGGACAATTTGCATATTAGCCTTTTATTATATAGGATATACACTGAGTGGCCAGATTATTATGCATTCAAGGATAGTAATAATCTGGCCACTCAGTGTATATACTATATAATAAAATTTTTTTTAATTTCAGGAGGAAGGGAGAGGGAGAGAGAGATATAGAAACATCAATGATAAGAGAAAATCATCGATCAGCTGCCTCCTGCATGCCCCACACTGGGGATTGAGCCTGCAACCCAGGCATGTGCTCTGACCAGGAATTGAACCCATGACCTCCTGGTTCATAGGTGGATGCTCAACAGTTGAGCCACTCCGGCTGTTATACTCCATATTCTTTTTAAATGTGTGGTTGTATTTCTTCTTGCTGATGCTAGCTTCTCTTCCAGTTAATCATCTTCTGCAGACATGCTTATGTTGAGTCAGCATTGAACATTTTGTGGCTTGTTGCTCACAGCGGCTATAGAAACTGCTTCATTCAACCTTTCACAGAGGCAATACAAAAGATATCAAGAATGTAAGCCCAAGGACTTCATTACTCTTTTGTATGCGGGCAGATCTTTGATAATACCATAAAGCAGAAGTTCCCATCACTTCACATTAAATAAAACATCCCACCTTAATGATGAACCAAGGCTGCAGAGGGGGAAAAGGCTGTCACAGTTAGCAACACTTGGGTACTGCCCTGCTCCTCAAGGTGTCACACTTGTGAATTCTGAAACAAGAGTTTAAAAGCCAACTAGCTTTTAGCCCTAGCTGGTTTGGATAGAGCGCGGCCTGTGGACTGAAGGGTCCCAGGTTCGATTTCAGTCCAGGACACATGCTTGAGTTGCCGGCTCGATTCCCAGGGGGAGGGGCGTGCAGGAGGCAGCAGATCAATGATTTTCTCTCATCATTGATATTTCTATCTCTCTTTTCCTCTTTGAAATCAATAAAAAATATATTTTAAAAAAGAACTATGTCAAAAGATTTTTTTTAAAGCCAACTAGTTTTTAGAAAAAAAATATGTATGCTAACGTCCATTCTATTCTATTGCAGATAACCTTGCCAAGTTATCCCGAGTCCATCTTTGCAGGGTTTATCTAAATATACAGAGGTATCTAATAATTCCCTGGTTGTAACTCTAATCTAATAAACAGGATCTTTAACTTCTAAACTGTCCACATGGGCTGTTTGCCCCTAGGACACAAGCACATTGGAACCACTGCTGAAATGATTAAGCTATCATTTTATGCTGAGGTCCCAGCTCATGAAGAATGAAGACAATATATATGCTTTTGAAATAAATTTCATTTGATTTGTCAGAAGATCTTTGGAGATCTTTATTGTCATGTATAATCATATACCATAGAGCTGGACAGGGAATTAATGACCATGTATTTCAAATGACTTGTCAAAATGCTCATAGCTATCACATAGATACATTCTTAGTGATTTACTGACCAATCCATATATCTCTGAAAATCTCCTAATGAAGTGATACCTGGTCCCGCTGATAGAAAGTCCTAGACATACTTCAAAGCTGATCTCTGGTGGTCTCCCATGCTTGTGTGTTCTTCTCCTCTAGCCCAAAAGGCTTGACGCTTTCACGTGGCACCATTTTCCCATGTAAATATCCAGCAGACCTGCCATGATGGCCAAGAGCCCATGTTCCAAAGATGCCTGAAAGCAATGCCCCGCCCTTCACTGTGATTGACTCCAGCTCTTCAAAGGAAAGCAATCTAGTTGATTGACTGAAGTAATAACTGATTAGCCAGACTGAAATATACTTCCGAGCATAAACCCAACCTCATTATGTGTTTGTACCCCCTAACCACACTGAGGACTATGCTATCCTTGCAGCAGGCTTGCAAAGGATATAAATCCAATCCTGTTTCATTTCCCCAGGTTGATGTATTTAAAGATGAAATTTAACTCGAATTAATTTTTAACTGGAAGAAATTATCTAGGAAAATATTTATGAACAGGAATAAAAAATATCCTTCCTTCTCCTTGCCTACTTTGAGCTACTTACTACCATGACCTTCTTACTTTTCCTTCCCAGACCACCGTAAGTACATCATTAACTCATTAAACAAGTATTACCAACATCTATTATGTTCAACGGCCATGCTGGGCACCAGACAGAAAACACTAAACAAGCTAGACTTGGGCACTACTTTCATGAGCTTTCTCGGCAATCGGTTTCCTTCCTCATTATTTTTTCCTGGGCATTTTAGCTGCCATAGATGATGATGATGATGATGATGATGATGATGATGATACAACATTGAGTAGGGCTTTCTATATGTCAGATTCTGTTCCACGTGCTACACAGTCCTTACAACCTATGAACAGATAAGAAAGGGAAGCCCCCAAAACCAGAAAAGTAAGTTGTTAAACGAGGCAGTCTAGATGCTAAACTAGCCCTATTCTTAACCTCTGCTGCCTATAATGAGCATTAAGTGACTTTTATTTTCATTTCTACAATGGATTATCCCATGGGAAATTTCTTAAAAGATAGCATTGAAAACTTTCTATTAGGAAAAGAGGTTGATAGAAATGTCTGTTGAGTTTTAAAAGTATGAATAGGACTTATACAGCACACAGCAATTTTTTTCCTAACTCTGGCACCATTCAAATTATCTTTCTATACTTTTCTGTATCTTCTACCTTTCATAGATCAATTTTTTAATTAAAATTAAATTCATTGAGCTTTAAAACTCTGTGCCAGGCACTATCACATACATTATTTGATAATAAAAATCAGAGAATATTAACTTGCTGAAAATAATTTCTCTTTTTGAAAGGGCCACTAGAAGATCATTTGCCCCTTCATCAACAAATACTTATTGAGCACCTACTTGATGCCATGTTCTGTGTGAGATGTTGGGTAGAGGATACCCTGTGAAGTAACAACTCATTGGGAGGGTTCAGACAAGTAACTAATGTTGACTGGGAATGACAGAAAATGGCCTGAATGTGGAAGGGGCATCTAACCCAGACTTGGGGGTTGGGTCAGAAGGTTGTCAAAAACATAAGTGTCTTTGTATCTCGGTTGAAGAGTTACAAAATCTTGTAGACTGAGCTTCTATATCACAATTTATCTTTAGAGAATACTCTACAGCACTCATAGGTCAGCCTACCAGCATCTTAAAATTGAGGATCAAGGCTTTATGATGACATTCACTGCTTACTTTATTCAGTTCTTAAATCCAAAATACTTCCACAGAGAAAATTAATAACTCACCAAAATGGGAATTTTGACTCAGAATAAGGGTGCCTTTGATTCATTCACATGTCACATGCCTTCTGTGACTTTTTTCTTTCTTACCTTGCCAGCATTTCCCTTAGAAGTGTCAGGAATCAACATCCTATGCCTAATGATGCCAATAACTTTAATGTTTAAAATAGCAGAGCAGTACTAGAAATACAAGGGTAGTTCTCTGTGAGGCTTCTCTCCCTAACACTCCTCCCCGCCCCCCTCACCCCCCCGACTCCCCAGCATTTCATTTCGTTATTTATTTCATTTTAAAGTGTCTTTATTTCTTGTGTATATCTTGTGTATGTCTTATCTCCCCCAAAGAGTTTGTGGTAGAGCATACCAAGTTGTGAACATTTCTTTTTAGAGAAAGAATGTATCATAGACTTTGGCTCGTTCACTGGCTCCTCCAATAGAAACTAAAAAAGAAGAGAATCCTCAGGTTTCTAAATCCAATGAACTGCTTTGTAGCTGTGAAAAAGGAAAATAGGAAAATGACAATTGTGTTAAGAATTTTTGTTGTTATATCTCAATTCATCAATCCATAGCCTAACGAATTGCAGTTCCTGGTACACTGGTCCATTCTGCGTACATTCTCATTTGCATCCTTTCAGAATCACCATTTTCTTTGACAATTTGATGACCCAAAATGAGCAATCTGATACCCATTGTTGTAAATGCTTTAAATAGTGCTTTTCGTCTGTCATCAATGAAGGCATATTCTCAGGTTACAATTAACTTTGAGGCTAGGGAGGTAGTAATTACAGTCTCTTTGCATTGGAAGCAAATGAGTCCATTTATCAGCATTAGAGTCGCAAATGATCAATTTGCTAAAACTAGTGCAAGCAAGGACCTCATTGCCTATACTTCTTTAGGCTTGAGAGCACCCAACTTTCATTAAGAACGATCCATCCAAAATGCATGTATCCCATTAGGGACAGGAAATAAATGGGAAGCATCAAGGAAGGGAGAAAAAAATTTTAATAAAGAAGAATTTTGCCTGAAATGCACTAAAATCACACAAACAGTTAGAATCAGAGAAGGTAAAAGAGGGTAAGATTTTAAAGTCAGGTCACCGGGCTCATTATCACCAGGATCTGAAACATAACAAAACTATATATGGCTGAGGACAATAGGGGGACAAATTTTTACAGGGTGGTTTGTCCCATCGGTGCTTTCACACTTGCAGATTCAGCTAGCTCAGAGTATTTTTATTTTCATTTCATAAGTGATACCAATTCAATGTGGTTTCAAAATAAAACATTAAAAAACAAAGCATTCTTCTTGAAACAACCCTGAGCAAAAATAAATAAATAAATAAATAAATAAATAAATAAATAAATAAATAAAAGCATGGTAAGGAAATTTGAGGACTATCTTCAAATAAGGAAGACAAATTATTCCAAATGGAAAACTATCCTCTACCTATCTGTATGTGTGTGTGGGGGGGGGGGGGGCGGTGGGGGGGAGTGCCGAATAAGGCAAAAAGAGACAGTCAAATAGATCATTACCAATAATATATAATATACTATTTGGGAAATAATACAATAATATAGTTATATATAACTACTAGTATATATCCTATATAATAAAGGTGTAATATGCAAATAGTTGTTATACCATGTAACGACCGACCGTGTAACGACTGGATCACCCATCAGCAAGAGGGTGGGGCAGCGAGCTACAAGCGGGTGGCCGAGAGCTACAGGAGGGGGCAGGGCAGCAAGCTATGAGGAGGGGCGGGGGAGCTACAGGAGGGCAGGACAGCAGGCGGAGAGCTACTGGAGGGCAGCAGTGAGCTACTTTTGAGCTACTGGCACATGGATTCATGCACAGGACTACTAATATATATATACACACACTCATATAGATAGATATACTCAGATCAGACACACACATACTAGTATATATCCTCAGAGAGATTCAGAAAGCAAAAGTAGGAGACAAGTAGG
>NC_137775.1:12336432-12701432 GCF_963455305.1 Plecotus auritus | reverse complement strand
CTGCTAAAACCTTCATTGCTCCCTATTCCACTTAGAATAAAACCCAAGCTCCTCTCTTGGCCTACAGGCCTAGCTTTGGGTTATAGTGGAACGTGCTACCGCTCAGGGTTTACCAAGAAGGGTCAGTGTGAGTAACTAGACAACTGGTGTGGCTTCACTTCTAGCTCGGGGGTCGGGGGGGCACAGAGTGGGATCTATTCAGCAATTCAACAAACAATTATTGAGCAGGTAAGATGCACCATCTTGCTGTTGTGGATACTGCAGGGAACAAGACATGAAGGCTGCCACTCTTATGGAGGCTACATTCTAGTTGGTGGCAGGCAATAAACAAATATATAAGAAAGATGTTCAATTGTGCTAAATACTATACAGAGAATTAAAGTGGGGTGATGAGATAGAGAGGTAATGAGTGGTACTTGCTTATTTCACTTAGCATATGCTCTCCAGGTCCATCCATGCTGTCGCAAAGGATAAGATTTCCTCCTTTTTTATGGCTGAGTGGTATTCCATTGTGTAAATGTAGCATAGCTTTTTTTATCCACTCATCTACTGATGAATACTTGGGCTGCTTCCAAATTTTGGCTATTGTAAATAACATTGCAATGAACATAGGGGTGCATATATTCTTCCAAATTAGTGTTTCAGGTTTCTTTGGATATATCCCCAGAAGTGGAATCCCTGGGTCACAAGGAAGTTTCATTTTTAATTGTCTGAGGTAACTCTATACTGGTTTCCTCGGTGGCTGCACCAATCTACATTCCTAGCAAATGTGCACAAGGGATCCCTTTTCTCCATTCTTGCCAACATTTGTTTGTTCATTTATTATGGTTCTAATTTGCATTTCTCTGATGGTTAGTGACATTAGGCATCTTTTCATATGTCTATTGGTCAGCTGTATGTCCTCTTTGGAGAAGTATCTATTCAGATCTTTGCCCATTTTTTAATTGCATTGTTTGTTTGTTTTTGGTGTTGAGTTTTATAAGTCCTTTATAAATTTTGGATATTAACCCCTTATCAGATGTATCATTGGCGAATATATTTTCCCATTCAGTGGGTTGTTTTTTCATTTTGCTGATTGTTCCCTTTGCTGTGAAAAAACTTTTTAGTTTGATGTAGTCTAATTTGTTTACTTTTTGTTTGTTTGTTTCCCTTGCCCAAGGAGATATACCAGAAAAAAAAATAATGTTGCTACAAGAAATGTCCGAGATTTTACTGCCTATGTTTTCTTCAAGAATTTTTATGGTTTTGAGTCTAACATTTAAGTCTTTAATCCATTTTGAGTTTATTCTTATATATGGTTTAAGAAAGTGGTCTAGTTTCATTTTTTGCACGTATCTTTCCAATATTCCAACACCATTTATTGAATAGACTATCTTTACCCCATTGTATCTTTTCCCATCCTTTGTCGACTATTAATTGACTATAAAGGCATTGGTTCTCTATTTCTGGGCTCTCCGTTCTGTTCCATTGACCTATATGTCTGGGAAACAAAGCAATACCTGCACATTCATTTCATTGTAGCTTTATTCACAATAGTCAAGAAAGGGAAGCAATCTAAATGTCCATCAACAGATAAATGGATAAAGAAAACATGGTATATACATAAATGGAGTATTATTTAGCCTTAAAAAAGAAATTCTGCATTTGTGAAAATGTGGATGAACCTTGGGGACATTATGCTAAGTAAAATAAGTCACAAAAAGACAAACACTGCACAATTTCATTTATATGAGGTATCTCAAATAGCCAAACCCTCTTAGAAACAGAAAGTAGAATGGTGGTTGCCAGGTCCGGTGGGGAAAGGAAAAAGAGAAGTTGTTGTTCAATGAATATAGAGTTCCAGTTTTGCAAGATGAAAAATTTCTAGAGATTTGTTACATAACAATGCATATAGTTAACACTGCTCTACTTTACACTTACAAGTGTTTAAGACAGTAAATTTTATGGGGTACTTATTTCCATGTGTCTATTGGAGTTTGACTTCCAAAGCATACTGATTTAGAAACATAATCAAGAATTAATGTCTTTGAACAATATGCAGTGAATGCTCATTGGCCTGAACTTGAATGAGAAAGATAAACTAAAACCAGGTAGTGGTACTTTCATATTCTGCATTCTACTTATATGGGAAATGACAAATAAATAGTAAATCAGCTCTTGCATTGGGCACCCAACTGAAATTCCTATATCAAGGTAGAGTAAAAAATAGACTTCTATTATGATGACCCTTAAGCACTGAAGGATCTTGAGTGTTTCAGTGCTTCAAGTAAAGGTAAAAAAGAAATACACTAAGATATGTCTATTTTATTACACATTAATATTAATTACTTGGACATGCATCATCTTATCTAATAAAAGAGTAATATGCAAATTGACCATCACTCCAACACACAAGATGACTGCCCCCATGTGGTCAAAGATGGCTGCCCCCATGTGGACACAAGATGGCCGCCACAAGATGGCCCCCAGGGGAGGGCAGTTGGGAGGGACCAGGCCTGCAAGGGAGGACAGTTGGGGACGATCAAGCCTGCAGGGGAGGGCAGTTAGGGGTGACCAAGCCAGCAGAAGAGGGAAGTTGGGGGCAACCAGGCCTGCAGGGAAGGGCAGTTGAGGGGTACCAGGCCTGCAGGAGAGGGCAGTTAGGGGTGACCAGGCCCACAGGGAAGGGCAGTTAGGGGCAATCAGGCTGTCAGGGGAGCAGTTAGGTATCAATCAGGCTGGCAGGGGAGTGGTTAGAAGTGATCAGGCTGGCAGGCAGAAGTGGTTAGGGGCAATCAGGAAGGCAGGCAGGCAAGCAGTTGGGAGCCAGCAGTCCTGGATTGTGAGAAGGATGTCCAACTGCCTAAACGGGCAATTGGACATCCCTCAAGGGGTCCCAGATTGGAGAGGGTGCAGGCTGGGCTGAGGGACACACCCGCCCCCCCCTCCCCCCATGCACGAATTTTGTGCACTGGGCCTCTAGTCTTTAATATAAACATTCATCTCTCCAAGCTTTGTGCATAAAAATGAAAATACTTGATGTTTTATTTTTATAATTTTGTCCTTGAGTTAAAAATAAATGCACCCTTCAGACATCCTTTGTTTACTACTGATCTTAGAAATGTCTGTTTTTAATCACACCATCCAGTTCCATTTGGCATATTTTGTATCAATTATTCTCATTACTACTTGATCTTCCCCTTTCGTTTTGACATCTGTTAAAAGGAGCAGCTTGAGGAAGAGCCTCACTATCATTTTTTTCACAAAAGCTTTCCCATTTGATAAAAAAGGGATCATATAATTATATGTCGTTATCAACTGTACCTAATAGTTAGTTCAGCATAGCCCGGTTCCCTGAAAGCAATTTTGCTGGTTCACCATGTTCTGTCCACCTTAATTAATGACTCAGAAAAGCGATATATACATGTGGTAACTTCCTGCATAGACGTTGATTTTTATGTAGGCTTGCTACCAACTCTCTCATCTAGTCTCCTTACTGCTCCTTGGTCTTCAATTTTTTAGTTTCAGAAATTTGAAAATTGATCAAAATAAATCAAGATGTACGTTGGAAATAAATCAGTTAGTTCCAAATCAAATGAATAGATAACCCGGTTCCATTCTAATGATTAGACTTCCCCACTACAAGACTCAAAAAGGCAGAAATCCTTTATAACGAGAGACATCCCAATGTATCTCTTAGTGGGAAGAAAGTGGGTCAAAACTAGAACTTCACAGTTATTTTTGTTAGTGTTTGAAAATAATACTCAAGTGGGAAAAGATAATAAAACTATGCACATACAAAACACAAAAGAAGCTGTCGCATGTTTTCATAAACATTCATTAAGTAATCATTGTAGAGGAGAAAATATTTGGATACTATACAGATCAGAATCTGCTTCTGTATGTTTCTTAAAAATCTACAGGTATCAGCAGTTTTTGTGAGAGGGTCATCACCTGTCGCCCTTGAAGTATTTTCTTTTTTGTTATATCTTGCTCGCCCGTGGCAGGGTAATAAATACTGTTCTACACTAAGAAGTAAGTAGAGTTTACCATAATGTGTTCCTTCTTTGAACCAATACATTATTCTAAATCTATGGGAACTAAAGAAGTAACGATTGTCCCAGCGTTTAAGTCATCTTGTATCTCTTGCATTTTCACTGCCAAAACAATTTTGAAGAGAATGGGGTGGGGGGAGGAAGAGATGCCCAATTGTCATGTACAAAATGCAGCATTCCAAATTTACAAGCCTTTAAAGAGGGGGAAATAAATGATGCAGGATAATGTGAGACAGATTTCATTAAGGTAACACTGCACTTTCATTCTAAGCGTCTTGAGAACAAGCACTTTTAATTAATTATTCATCAGTACGTCTCTCTGTATCTGTTCCTAGGTAGACATGATATAGCTAGCATATGTGTTTCCACGTCTTCCTCTTAGTTGGCAGGAAGCTACTGCTATAGTCTATGACTAGCAGCAGGTGTCCACCAGGCTTGCAGCGCTCGCAGTCTAACACTCCTTTTTAAGGAAAAAGGGAAGAGAAAAAGAAGAAAGAGTGATCGTAAGCTTT
This sequence comes from Plecotus auritus, assembly GCF_963455305.1. Taxonomy (NCBI): domain Eukaryota; kingdom Metazoa; phylum Chordata; class Mammalia; order Chiroptera; family Vespertilionidae; genus Plecotus; species Plecotus auritus. The sequence goes on along the minus strand of NC_137775.1, from coordinate 12,696,886 downwards.
TAGAATATGAACAAAGATGCTTATGGTTTGGCCACAAAGAGCCAGCCTTAGAATCATGACTGATTTCCCCAACACACCTGGATGGTTCAAACCAGAAAGGAACCACACCTAAGCGCTGGCACAGGAGCTCCGGAAGTCACTCTCCCACACTCCTGAGCCCACTCGCTCAGCAGCCACTACTAACTCTGTCTCCTGTTGAACTCATCATGGCCCAAAGGCCAAGCACATCAGCATGCTAACAAAACTATCCCATCAAGACTTCTCCATTTATTCTGATTTTTTTCAGTCTCCTTCCCAAAGGAGCTCCTCCTCAAAAGAAATATTGTCTTCTTATCCTTCAAGGTTAAGAAAAGAGTGTTCACTCAATACAAAATATTAGATTGACTACTCTGAAGAACTCTGAAAGACAATTAAATATTTTAGTGGAAGTCTAAAGACTGTAACCCTAAGGTTCCATTCACAGATGTACCTGTGATTAAATGTCATTGACCCAACCTTTCAGTCTAAGTTCCTCCTCTATAAATTAGGAATAGTGAGAATCGTATCACAGATCACTGAAGGTTTAATCAAACACAAAGGTCTATCTATCCATGATGTATCATGACTTAACTTAATTTGCTTATGATATTCCCCAGACCCAACTCAGACAACAGAAATCAGTTGAATAAATGAATTGGTGTCAAGCCTTATACATTGCCAAGTGCTTTCTTTGGTATAATCTCATCTAAGTCTCAAAACTATGTTAAGCGGGGTAAGAAAAGTATTATAAAACCCACTTTGCAAATGAAGCAACTGAGGTCCAAGCTGATGAACAGCTCTGCCCCAAGCCACATGGCGAGTGAGTGGTGGCGGAGTGATGACAAACCAAGCCCCCTCACTCCTACTTCAGTGATCTTGTCATTCTGCACTTTAAGCTCATTAAATGTCAAGAAATAACCTGCACAGAATCAATAAGACATTATAATCAAGCAAAGATAAATGAATTATTGCACATTTTCCCAGTTTGATGAGAGAAATGAATAATTAACATGTTCTGCTTAAAATTTTAAACGACCAGTGCCAAGACATTTACAATTTAAAAACGCACAGGTAATCAGAAAGAATAGGAAACCCACATAATATGTACGGAGCCGGCGTCTTCTTGACTTATGCTGCTCATTAGTTTTTTAAGTGTACTATTTTGGAAGGCGTCCTTCTAAGCTACAAACCAAAGTTAAGGGAAGGCTTGCCTTTCTAGTACCAAGCCACGTCTCACTTCAGAGTGAATGTCTTCTTGTTTGCTAATAAATAGAAACATACTGAAGCCCCCACAAGGAAGAGAATATGCATGTGCAGTCTTCACAAGGGACTCTTGAATGGTTTGGATTTGATATAACTAAATTAAACCATACTCTTAAAATAAGGAGGTTTTCTCAAGCTTCTATTTCTGTACATATTTTGTGCTCCCTCTAGAGCTTTTAGCCTCAAAGAGCTCAATGTCAATTTCTTGAAGAATCTCAATTACCCAAACCAGTGCCACACGGAAACCTGTAAGAACAGAACAACCTTAAGAGTTACCCCTACAGATGCATGGAAACGCACACACGCGCCCAAATAAAAATACACACAACCAATTCTCTACGCGATTTTAAAGTGTCAGTTCTTCCACCATTTCAAGTTCCTTAAGTAGAAAAAGTCCCTTTCACATCACAGTCGAGTTAGGGGCGCCAAGAGGGGGCCCCCTCTTCCCATCAACCAGGTTCTCATGCTAACACTCCTCATCCTTGGTCCAGGTACTGCGCAGATTCCAGCACTGGAAGTGCGGGTGCCAGCGTTTGCCTCTGGCTTCCGCCGGCTTTGCAATAACCTGGCGCCTCCTTCGCACACCCTTCCCGCAACATTTTTGCACTTTGCGTGGGTCTGATCCGGGCCTCCCTCCCCTGCTACCAGCCAGCCAGAATGGCAGCGGCAACTGAAGTGTCGGGCAGAAGTGGGTCCTCCACCTGCCCGCCAGGACTGTCGCTGCCACCCCATCCCTGGCAAAGCGGGGGAGAGGGGGTCAGAGACAGCCGGGCGGGGATGGCGACAGCTGGAGGCCGCGACTTCCACGCCATTCGGGAGCCCCACGCCTTCCCGCCTCCGCCCCTGCCACCCCCGGGGTCCCCTCTGGCTCTTAAGCGTAAAGCTGGGGTATGAGTGGGAAAGGGAAGTGAGGCAGCACGCGTGTGCGGGGGCGTGCGGGGGGACACACGGCGCTAGGCAGGCAAACCCCGCCCCTCCCCGAACTCCTAGGACGAGCGGGCAGCGAGGGATCCCAGGCTCGCTCTGGGGTCTGGGACAAAGCTGCGCGGCCTCTCGGCGAGTGCGGGGCCCCTCTGTTCTCATCTGTCTCCCCAGCTACGACTCTGCCTCCGTCCCCAAGGGCCTCCGGTCCGCCCTGGGGGCAGAGGGGACCCCGGGTGGGGCAGAGGGGGCCCCCGGGTCCGCGCCCGCAGCCCTGCCCCGCGCCCGCCACTGCTCACCTGTTCAGCACTTTGCGGATCCTCTGGCGCACGCCGGCCCGGGAGGAGGCGGACAGGCTGCCGCCGCTGCCCTCCGCCGGCAGGTTCTCGATGGTGGTCACCACATGGTTCGGCAGGGCTGGCAGCGGCGGCTGCAGCTGCTGCGGCGCCGGCTCCGGGGGGATCATCGCGGCGGAGGCGGCGGCGGTGGCGATCAGAACGCAGCCGGGCACATCGTGCGCCGGCTCCAGGCGGGGAAGGCGCGGAGGACCCGGCGGGTGGCGGCGGGGAAGGCGGTCCTGCCGGGGAAGGAGCGCGGAGGGGAGGCACCCCCGGCTACGGCCGCTGCGCTGCCACCGCCCAGCCCGCCACTCACTCCTTCCCGGTCCCGGGGCGCGCCCTCGCTCCGCTGCCGCCTGCCCTGGCTCTTTCCGAGACGCTCCCCAAGTCCTGGCACGCCCCGCGAAGTGGCCGTGAAAGGTGTCGCGCAGGGACGCAGAGCTGCCCGCGGTCTCCGAAGACTCCCGGGGAGAGAGGGGCTAGGGCTGCGGCTTCGCCCTCTCGCCCAGTGCCCAGGTCTCCTGGGGCGAGCGTCTCCTGCGCCTGTCCCCGCTCGCCTCGCCGGGAAAGCTGCGGTCTCGTGGCTCGCGGAGTGAGAGCCCGAGAGTGAACCCCAGAGCCGGGAGGGGCGCCGCAGCGGCAGCGGGAAGAGGGGGGCCAGGGCGGGGGACACGCGCGTCCTGTTCTCGCCAGAGGGCGCTCCGAGGTACCTCGGTACCACTCACTCTGAATGGCCTTTCCTCCTCTGATTCAGCTGACGTGCCTTATTGTTCACAAACTACCCCAGGAGTCACTCCTGCAGAAGCCTTCCCTGACCCTGTGGCCCCATTGGATGACCCATAGTGCAATCACTGCACCCCTGAATACACCCAACAGCATCAGGGTTCCAGGCTGTAAGCTTCATGCGCTACAGCACCTTGCCTCATTCAGCTTCTAGCGCAAGCCATGGGCAAACTATGGCCCGCGGAGCCGAAAGAGCGGAGGGTTCTCTTGTTCTCCCCTCCGCTCCTTTACTTTGAATTTATATTAGTTCACACAAACACTGCATCCATGCTTTTGTTCCGGCCCTCCGGTCCAGTTTAAGAACCCACTGTGGCCCTCGAGTCAAAAAGTTTGCCCACCCCTGTTAGCCCATCACTCAGTATAGTGTCTGGCATGTAATAAGCATTTGTCAAATGATTGACTGACAATGAAGAAATGGACTTAGAAATTTGTCCTACATATTCTCAAAAAATCAAGTACTGTTAAAAAATATATAGGTAGATAGCCTGGCCAGCATGGCTCAGTGGTTGAGTGTCGACCTATAAACCAGGAGGTCAGGGCATATGCCTAGGTTGTGAGCTTAATCCCCAGTGTGGGGCGTGCAGGAGGCAGCTAATCAGTGATTCTCTTTCATCATTGATGCCTCTCTATCTCTTTTCCCCTCTCCCTTCCTCTCTGAAATCAATATATATATATATATATATATATATATATATATATATATATATATAAACACATAGATGGGACAAAGCCCTACCTACTAGAGAAACTTCATTTAAAGTTAGAGGGGAAAGCTGATATAGAAGGAAATCTCTACTGAACAAAATATATTGCCTACCCAAGCTAGAAAACACTTTAAGAAAAGGTCAAGAGCTTCTAGAAAGTAATGTAGTTAACATTTTATTCAAACAGAAATTGTTCCTATAAATCTTGACTATCTTGTATATTTTTACTGTCCTAGGCATAAGTAAGTGACTCATTCACATAAGGAGGCCTATAGAAAGTTTATTATATTCAGATATTCTTTGTCCATATCTTATCTGAGTTTGAGAACAAAGAGCTATGCAATGTTATATTCATAATTCAGCTAACCAGACAAAATAAAAAGGTGAGTTAAGCAATTACTTGGTGAAAGAAATCAATATAGACCAGGCTCATAATTGAACCAAAAGAAATCTCTTTTTTGTTCAGTGAAGCAGGGTATTTTTTAATAATGCATGATTTGAATATAAAATTCTGTATGAAAACTACTTGATAGCAAGGGCATGAGTTATTTTTTAAATGGTTTTGTTTTAGCTTTGGAAAGCTTTGCTGTTTTTCCCTCACAAATTTAAAATATTGTATGTGTTTCCTCTTGGCTAATACTACATGGAACTTGCCGTTCTGAGCATTTGCTGGCCTTGTACGGCCAAAGGCTGCCTGCAAATATAATGAATGTAAGAGAAGGGGAAGTGTGTGGTTCAAATTGACTTCACGTAATTAAGTTTAACTTAAAAATCACGTTTGTCCCTTAACAAATATTTCATAAACACTTGCTATGTGCTGGACGCTGTAATTGACTCTACGGTGCAAAGATAATAAAGGAAGTGTCTCTGCTTTGAAGGGATTCTCAATTCCAGAAAGCAAAACAGACCCACATACAAGCAAATAAACTATCAAGTGGTAAGTGCTACACTGGAAGAATGAATGACCTACAACGAGGATAAGGAGGTAGGTGAAGTTCACTTTACGAAAGAGCGGAAGAAGAGTGGCACGGATGGTTTCGGTGAGGATTGATCTGGTATTGGTGACTGTAGAATTTCACCTGGTGGAGAATGAGTGGTCCAGAGCAGAAGGGCAGTCCTGGCAGAAGCAGCCAAATAAACAAAGGCCTGATGGAGAAGTGCACAGCGGGTGTGCAGTTGATGCGAATAAGCTGAAGCTGAGAGAACGTGTGGGAAGGGTCATGAAATGGAGCTGAGGGAACAAGTTTAGTTAACGGCCACTAAAGTTTCCCAGAGTTCAGCCATTTTTAAATAAATTAATAAGTTTTTCCATATCTGCATACCACCTGTTCTACTATTTACTTAATATTGTTTTAAATGAGTCCCTAAAATGCAAAGGTCTACTTTAGCTTCATGCTAAGCAATAATAATCCATAAAATTATACATTTGAGGTGCTAACCACATTTTTCCAATAGTCATTAAAATAAAAATAAGTAATAAAATTATGTAAATGCTTCGCACTGTACCACCTAAAATTATCTCTCATGCCACTAGGGGCACATGCTCTACACTTTGGGAAACACTGCTTTGCATTAATAAGTAACATGGAAGGAAACAGCTTTTACAAACTATTATTTTCATTTTTCAAATATGGGGGGGCGGGGATGAGGAAAACATTGCTTCTATGAAAAGATTTTCCAAAAAAGCAGTTTTAAATTTTCTGCTAGAAGCAAGCAGGTAATTGTTGAATAACAAATGATAAAAGAGAAAATTAATTGAGTGAGATGAGAGCCGGAAGGAATGACATGATTGTAAAGGAACAAACTCTGTTGAGATAATAATTCAGTGGAAACAGTCCAATGTGTGACCTGAAACTGATCAATTCCCTTTTGTCCAATATGGTAGCTACTAGCTACATGAGGCTATTGAAATGTAGCTGCAAGTTAATTTAAGTTAAATAAAATTGCATTTCAATTCCTCAGGCACACTGGCCACATTTCAAATGCTTAATAGCCACAGGTGGCTAGTGGTTACTATATTGGACAGAGCAGATATAGGACATATCCACTAACCACAGGGCCTCAAGGAGTAGACTCCTAAAATCAAACTGAAAACACAGAACTGAGTACATTTCCCTCAGCAGGGCCATTAGAGGACAAGGCCTCAATTAGTAAGGGAAACATGGCTTTTTATGATCAGGAATAAGGCTACTGTTCTGATAGAAGCTTTTGGTGCCTAATTTGAGTGGAATTAATAATGAGGAGATGTAAAATGCTAACTAGTCAGAGAAGTTCCTAATTCCTTTACGCTGCTGCTCAAATTCCCTGGTGTGGCTTCTTCAGAATAAGGAGAGCAAAAAGAAGAAAACTTAGGACTCTAAGTTAAAGTTCCAGCTATTGACAAAGTTCTATGCTTCTAGAACTCCAGGTCTCTATTGAATGACAACTATGTCCCCACCCAGGCTATCTCCCCAGCAGACAGATATCCTGCTTTTCCTCTTATTTTAGGAATTCCTCCCATACATATAAAGCTTCTGGTTTTTCCTTTTCCGCTCCCAGAATGTAAATTTATGTAGTTCATATTTTTCTATTTACTATGACTGTAAAATTCATTTCTTCTGGCCCGAGTTTTTCTCTTAGTAAAAATGAAATAGTGTAGTTGTAGTAAAGACTAAATTAAGTCAGATGGCACATAGGAGGCCCTTACTACAAACATAAAAAATATCAAAAAATACATGTAATACCTATAGTAAGTCCTTCTCCATTCACACTATGGTTTTCCAGTGGCTTATAGAACTGCGATTCAGTGTCCCAATCTGTGAGCCTGCCACTTGACACAGCACAACTTCAGCCTTAATGGTAATCAATCAACCAACGACCATCAAGGATTTCCTCTGTGCAGGACACCAGAGTGTATAAGTGGTCCGTGTACTTCTTCCAAAGTATAGGGCGTAACTCCCACATTCTAAGAACTTAGAAGTACTTCAAGAACAGTCACTAGTGAGGAAAATGGAAGTTGAGACTGCCATCAATAAGGCTTCAGACAAACTCTGAAGGGAAACATTATTGGGCCACCACCATTATTGGAAAATAATGGCCCAACAGAGAACAGAGGACCTCAAGGAAGGTGGGATAATTTGAAAACTTACCACCGAGCCTTTTAATACCTTCTTGAAGGCTGGTAGGATTTGTAATGGAAGTAGGGGCATCAGAGTCCCAATACTGTAATGGTAAAGGCTCAAAGCTTGAAAGTGTGCCTCCAAATTAGAGAATCACATCATTGAAACATGACGTCTATGAATGCCAGTACGTACTAGTTTGATTCATATCTGCATGTATATGCCACATTTAGATAAAAACCCTGAAAAATACTCAAAATATATCATGTATATAAATAATCATTAGACCTTTTAAATTTCAGTTCCATCATGATCTCTTTAATTTCCACTAAAATATTTCCCCCAGAAACACACAAAGAAAGATGTACATATTTCCAAAGCTGCAACTTAAAAATGATACTAGGTTGATCTGCAGAATTTTAAAGGAATTTCTTCTGAGTGTACAACAGATAAAACTAACTACATGGAGAATCCACATAATAATAGGGAGTGTGAGCGCTTTACTACCCCCCACTGTTTAATCAGTGGGTCAGAAACACTTCAATCAGAAAGCTGGGCAACTTGCCATGTGCCTGGTGCTTCCTGAGAAGCCAGAGTCCCTCCTCCACCCCAGTCTCCCTCGGGGGCTCTCTTCTTACTGTCACACAGAGATGGCCACTTCCAGAACACAGGCATGAAAAGGGAAGGGGTGAAATATGTGGAGGTGTGGTCCCCAGAAAGTGTTTAGGTAAGGGTGGCGGGAAGAGCTCATGACAGCATTCATGGGGACTGAAGTTCTTGTGTGTGTTATTCCCTCGGAATATTAGAAAGGCAGGAAGCAGGGTTAGGAGAAGATCTCATTTCAGTTCAACAGCTGCACTAGAAGAAAGTCCACTAAAGATCTCATATGGGGCTCTGAATTATTACCATCCAACTGCATTTCCGAGAAGGGCTGTTAACTAGTATCCAAGGGTACATTGAGATTAGGATAACTAACAAACTCTGTCTGTTGGCAAATACTGAGTTTGGATTAAATTCACCTTCTCATAAAATAAGATACATTTTTTTTCCATTTTTTTAAATCTTTATTGTTCAGATTATTACAATTGTTCCTCTTTTTCCCCCCATAGCTCCCCTCTACCCGGTTCCCACCCCACCCTCTGCCCTTACCCACCCCCCACTGTCCTCATCCATAGGTGTACAATTTTTGTCCAGTCTCTTCCCAAACCCTCACACCCTTTTCCCCCCAAGAATTGTCAGTCCACTCCCTTTCTATGCCCCTGATTCTATTATATTCACCAGTTTATTCTGTTCATCAGATTTTTTATTCACTTGATTTTTAGATTCACTTGTTGATAGGCATGTATTTGTTGTTCATAATTTTTATCTTTACCTTTTTTTTCTTCTCATCTTAAAGAATACCTTTCAGCATTTCATATAATACTGGTTTGGTGGTGATGAACTCCTTTAGCTTTTTCTTATCTGTGAAGCTCTTTATCTGCCCTTCAATTCTGAATGATAGCTTTGCTGGGTAGAGTAATCTTGTTTGTAGGTTCTTGTTATTCATCCCTTTGAATATTTCTTGCCACTCCCATCTGGCCTGCATAGTTTCTGTTGAGAAATCAGCTGACAGTCGTATGGGTGCTCCCTTGTAGGTAACTATTTTTCTCTTGCTGTTTTTAATATTCTCTGTCTTTTGCTCTTGGCATTTTAATTATGATGTGTCTTGGTGTGGTCCTCTTTGGATTCCTTTTGTTTGGGGTTCTGTGCGCTTCCTGGACTTGTAAGTCTATTTCTTTCACCAGGTAGGGGAAGTTTTCGGTCATTATTTCTTCAAATAGGTTTTCAGTATCTTGCTCTCTCTCTTCTTCTGGCACCCCCATAATTCAGATGTTGGTATGCTTGAAGTTGTCCCAGAGGCTCCTTACACTATCTTCATCTTTTTGGATTCTTTTTTCTTTTTGTTTTTCCGGTTGAGTATTTTTTGCTTCTTTGTATTTCAAATCTTTGACTTTATTCTTGGGATCCTCTAGTCTGCTGTTGGATCTCTGTATAATATTTTTTATTTCAGTCAGTGTATGCTTAATTTCTAGTTGGTCCCTTTTCATATCCTCAAGGGTCTCGCTAAGTTTATCGGCCTTTTCTAGGAAATTCTTGAAAAACCTTATAACCGTGGTTTTGAACTCTATATCCAGTTGTTTGTTTTCCTCCATTTCTTTCATTTGTGATCTGTTTCTTTGTCTCTGCATTTTGGCTGCTTCCCTGAGTTGATAGAGTGGCTTTGTGTGCTAGGTGTCCTATAGGGCCCAGTGGCTCAGCCTCCCCAGTTCCCTGAGGTGGACACTCTTGGTGCACAACTTTGTGAGCTGTGTGCACAGTCTTGTTGTAGTTAAGCCTTGATTGTTGTTGGTATTACTGGGAGGAATTGACCTCCAGGCCAATTGGCTATGAGGATCAGTTGTGTCTACGATGGGAGAACTTCTGTGCTGGAGACAACCTTATGAGACAAGACTTGCAAAAGCCTCTGTGCTCAGCTTGAATGGGGCGGAGTCTCAGGGCAGAGCAGACAGCATTGGTTTCCCATCAGCCCTGCCCTATGAGGCCTCTGGGTCTCAGTGTCCTTTGGTAATCACTGCAAGCACCTCTGAGAGAAAACCGCCCTCGAGTTTCGCCCTCAGCCAGACAGTCCAGTTTCTCCCCAAATGAGTCTGGGTCCCCAGAGTCTCGCCCGGAACTGGAGTTCAGAGCTGTCGGGAGCCTTTGTCTCCCTCTGGATTGAAAAAACCAGCCGTGCACTCAGTTGCCAGCCCTCTCTGCGTGTGTCTCCGTACCTCTGCCTCCTGCAGCTCCTCTGAGTCTCAGTGTGTTTTTCTCTTTCCTTCTAGTTGTAGAATTTCCACTCAGCCAGCCTTCCTGTGGTTCTGGATGATGTCCGTTTTGTCTTTTAGTTGTAGTCTTGAAATTGTTGTGCAAGGCAGCAGTTTAGGTGTTTACCTATGCCGCCATCTTGGTTTCTCTCAAGATACATTTTTAAAGGAATTAAATTCTTTTACAGTTAGGATTAAGAAATGCAAGCACCAAAAACCAAATCTAATTATCTTAAGAAAAAAAAGAGAGATTTACTGCAAGAATAGAAGGAAAGGATGGGGCTTTTCATTCATTAGTTCATTTGTTCATTCAACAAGTCTTTATTAAACCACTAGTATGTGGCAGACACAGCATATAAATAAAATGATTGGCTTATAGTTTATAAAAGCCTTTTTATAGGACACATTTAGCCATCAGCTGACTTTATTCTCCCCAGTGTATTCTGTAGGAGCTGCTGACCCAAGTGTTGTTTGTTTATGACCTTGACATAATAGATGGCTGGTGTGGCTTGATTAGGTGATTGAGCATCGACCTATGAACCAGGAGGTCATGGTTCCATTCCCAGTCAGGGCACTTGCTGGCTTGATCCCCAGTGTGAGGTGTGCAGGAGGCAGCCAATCAATGACTCTCATCATTGGTGTTTCTGTTTCTCTCTCCCCCTCTCTTCCTCTCTGAAATCAATAAGAATATATATTTTTAAAAATAGATAGGCTTATGGGCTTTTTAATTTAAAAATATCAAGACTAATTTACTAAAATTTATTCTAAAGGGATATTTACGCTTTTGTAAATTTTTAGGTATCTATATTTTTAAACATCCTACAATTTAATGCCTAAGTTTCTCCTGAAAATAGCAAATAAAATTGCATATTTATTAAAAGTATATATATATATATATATGTAATATATATATACTATATAATATAGGATATTACATATAATAGTGCATAATTGTATGTTCCACTATATATATGACCATACATATAGGTGTGTATGTATACTATACTATTTATATATACATTAGTAGACTATTCTAGACATACACATACATATATGCATGTGTGTATTTCTTTTTTTTTTAATATTTCTAGATAGACTTGCCTAAACTTTAAAAAAAAACAACAATGTGCTGCTGAGTAAGACGATGGATCCTGAGCAAGATAATCCTGTGAGTATGGCACAGTTTCTGAAAGATGGATTCACATGGCAGAGATTAAAACAAGAGGGTGTGCTAATGGCGCATCTCAGACTTAAAAGCTCCAAGACCATAAACTTTAGTGCTTCCCTCCCCGCCCCCCCCACCCCCCGCTTGAACATAGAGAAAATCATGTTTAGTATGAAGTTTTAAATGTTTTCCTGTTTCCAATTCATTCCTTCTGGTTATGCCAAAAATCTCAGTAGAATCAGATAAAAGCATGGTGGAACTGTGGAATGCTGAGACACAGTCAAGCTGGTTCTCATGCTGGTTCCCATGGGAGGGAACAACATTCCCTGAAAGGGACTGCTCCCAGGAATGTCCGAATGCGACTAGAAGCAAGGTGACTAGTGGACCACGGTGGAACTGAGAGCAACAGGAACTACCTATGACACAGGGGAGCACCTCTGGGGTTCAGAGCTCAGGAAGGACTTAGGCAACATTCCTCCTTTCTCAATATACACTAGACCAGTGGTCGGCAAACTCCTTAGTCAACAGAGCCAAATATCAACAGTACAACGATTGAAATTTCTTTTGAGAGCCACATTTTTTAAACTTAAACTTCTTCTAACGCCACTTCTTCAAAATAGACTCGCCCAGGCCGTGGTATTTTGTGGAAGAGCCACACTCAAGGGGCCAAAGAGCCGCGTGTGGCTCGCGAGCCGCGGTTTGCCGACCACTGCATTAGACCCAGGGTTTTTCTCCCTGGGCACTTTCATAAGGCTGTCCTTCTCTCTCAGGATTAAGCACAGCTGCTACTGCCGGCTAAATACTGATCACTGAGCATCAATCTACTTCAGACATCTCGCTCCCAGCCACCACTTACTTCACAAAAGATTTCTGTAAAATAACTTTCTTCCCTGTGGGGTTTCACCAGGACCAAAGCATGTGATCATATTGTCAAAGTGTCAGTGACACCATTGTTTACTTGTCAGTGTGCCTGGAAAACATCATCAGCCAAAGACAAATGGCCTAGCCAAGGGACAGTGGGAGGACCAGCTGAGTTAGAGCAGTCAAGTTCAGTGTGGAGGAAGCTGTTGTTTTGGTTCCTAAAGAGAAGATAGGCTTCCATTTGGGGAGGGCATTCTAATGGCTAAAGTGTCAGCACTTGAAAAATAATTGGCATATTTTTTTTAAAGACGGAAAAGTCAAATCTTTTCTAATGAATTTTTATCCAAGAACTCAATGCCTGTTGGTGGACAAGATAAAAGAGCATAATCAGATGTTGGCTGTGGTACCTAATGATTCATTATGGAGATGCTCTTCTGAGTGCCCAGCAGAACTGGTACGTGTGGGCATGTTTAGTGAACGGGAGGTGGAGAGAATGAACAGAAAATGAAAAGAAGTTTAGATTTCCCAGTTATTTAACGGTGTCATCTTATTGAATACCCGTACATACCACATCTTTTTCTCTCTACCAGGAGTAGAAAATTCTGCTTTTGAAACTTTCAGAAAGAAATGAGTAAGAGAGACAGGTAGACCTTTACTGCTACAGAACCACCACTCGATTATGTTAGGCTAGTTTTCCATTTCTTCAGAAATAGTAATGAAAAAATGTCCCCACTGTTCTCTTGAAAGGCTTTTTGTTCGGTGAAGCCTATCGGGAATTATAGGATAAATCAAAGGGTCAGATGGTTACCTCTTTCTTTGGAGAAAATACATGTGTGGGGAGAACCAAAAGAAGGCCTGGGTAAAAAAAGAACAATGAAAATACTTTGCTCCTTTATTTTGAAGAGCATTATCGTTTGCGTCTGCAGAAAAACATCAAGGCAGGTGCTGTGGGAGGCTCTGGGCAGAGTGCATATACTCGAAGGTGCGCGCCCAGCTGCCGCTGACTTGGCATCGCCTCATGTCCCGCACACAGACCGACTGAAGGGAAAAACGCCCGAGAAAGCGATCTGTTCACAATAAGGCTGCTGTGGGAATGGCTGCTGTTTTCTAATAAACTACTATAATAGTTTCTGAAGGCAAGAGACAGAGGATCAAAAAGGAAACGTGTGCACTGTTACAACAGAGTGATTGCACGGCATAAGGGTTTCGTCTTTCGTTAAAGATGCAAACAAAAGAACTGATGAGTTCCTACGGGCATGGAAGCAGAGATGAAGCCTCTCTCTTTACAGTGTTCAGGCCCTAAAGAATCTGAACCACTGGGATGCCATAATGCTCCAGAGAGGTGATTTAAGACATTCATTCATCAAATGCTCACACAGCTCTTGGGCCTCCAAATTATTTCTCACTGATTACTGGATAAGTATCTTTGTAGCAACTAACATAAATTAAGACTTCATTTCATTTACATCTCTTTCTCTTTTCATAGAAAAGAATAAAAGGCTTGTAGTCAATGACAGCCAATAAATTTGGACTTCCATAATTTACATAAGTCTTTCTCTTCCATAATTACATAAGTTTTTTTTTCTAGAATGAGAACATCATGCCCAACAGCAATTTCTATTAACATTTGCCAAACTATGTGGATGAGTAAAAAATTTAATACTGTATAAATATTGACACTCAGTGAACTCTTTCATCTTCAGCTAATATTAATCAGACTTTGATGTTTAGTTATAACAAATGGCCATGAATAAAAAATCTCCTTGTTGTACATTGCATATTGGATCTTAGCATAAATCAACTGAAATACAGCTTCACTGGCTGCATTTTAATATATACTTTAAAGGGTTTAATAATTTTCCACGACATATACAGGTATGCTTTTAATTTAAGATATTTACTTTAGAGAATTCCACAAATAGACATCAAAGCTTCATTACACTTGATGTTTGCTTTAAAAAAAATTGGAGAATTTGCGCTTAAAAGGTAACTTTTGTGGTTTACCCAAGCATAACTGATCCTTGAATTTTAATGAGCATTATACATCATTAATGTGGATGTTAGAGTTAAGGAAAGAAATCTAGTTAAGGGATTCCCACATGCCATGGTGAATCATTGAGAGTACTTTTTTGATAGGGTCATTTCTTCTGCTTAAAAGTAATATGTGGGTCACGTGTTATATGTGATATCCACCTGACATCAGGGAAAAGTTTGGTCAGAAGTCAGGACAGGCTTTGTTTGCTTGGTTGTTTGGTCTTTAATTTTTTCTCAGCAAAAATTGCAAGTAAACATACATGTTTAACTTATTTAAATTATACAATTTATCCTGTCAATAAAGAGCTTTAATTTTGAGAATATTTGGTTATATAAACATTTTCTCAGTATTTTCTCAGATGAGTTTGCCTATGCCTAATATTTGAATTCTATATGAATTCAGCAATTTCAGAAGTATTTGTATTGACCAAGTACTATTCTGTTCCAAAATAAGGCCTTCAGGTTAAGTATAGTTCAGATTGTCCCAAAATGAAGGGTCATAAGAGCAACAAGTATAAACCAGTACTGTCCAAGCAGACCAGAATGCATGGCGTGTGGTCAAGCACACAAGACTGTTGATAGTAACGAGGCCGATGATGAAGTTCTTAGAGGAACATGTGCCCAGCGTATTTCAGCATTTGGCATTTGTGGCTAACCCCCATGTCTGTGAAGCTGCTGTTTATATTCATCCTGTCTCACACTCCTTAGGATTAGCCTTAGTTCAGGAAAGTTTTCTGCCTGATACAACAAAATGCTATCCTCGATCACAGGCCCAAGGGACTGTTTCTGTTACTTATTTATTTTCAGGTAAATGCTCTGTCACCAGCGTTCAATTTCATTTGCTAGAGCAACTTGTAAATATAACACCATCTGAGAACGTCAAGCCTTTTCTGCTTCTGTTTACTGAAATTCATCTATTTCTAGCAATCTATCTGTAATCCCCAGCTTCCCAGTCTATTTCCTCAGCAGCCCTTTGCGACGGTGTTGATGAAGAACTGCGACTTTGAGCTAGCGGTTGCCCAAGACTTCTGGCTGCCAGCACTTGGAAAAGATGAATGCAAGTCTTTGCAGAGCCTTAGTGCTGCCTCACAAAAGGAGCATTCTCCATCTTCAGTATTGCTGCGTGGCCAGAAACTTTTCTCAGATAGTCTTTACAATCAAAAAAATACAATACAATAGCAACGCGATGGGGTTACACTCCTATCGAGCAGCATAGTAATTACTTAATACCTTACATAATAATTTAACATACTCAGCTCGGGTCTTTATACTTAAATGGGCTATAGATTCATAAATGTCTACTCAGCCATAGTTTGGATTCCCTTTATAAAATGTTATCATTTCACCACAATGTCTCAGTTTCCTGTCTTGTAAAATGAGACTTCAACTATATTGTTGTTCTCTAAGTTTATTAAAGCAGAGCATTGAGGCAATCATTCAGGGGGAAATTCTGACCAAGAAAACACATTCAAATGTCAACTACCATAAACATTAGAAATGCAGATCAAAATCAAAATGCATTTCTTTTTAATTCCTGGAATTTCCAAATAATTGTCTCTTCCTCTTTTGCTTTGGAGAAGGGTTCTCAGATCACCAGCAGCAAATACAAGGCTGGGTGAGAATTTCCAGCCTTACAGTTCGGAGCCTGCTATTGTTCACGGGCTTTGCAATTTCCTTCACCGTGGAACAAAGGGCATATGCATAGAATTGGCAAAGAGTTCTAACCCGAAGGCACCGTCAGCATCACACAGGCAGGAAAAACCATATCCAAATGCAGCAGACAACTCGGCTCATCCTTATTCAATGTGTATTATAGGCCCCGTATTCTGCCAAGCACTTTACATATATTATCTCTGACTATAGTTGCAATAATATTATGAATAGGCATTATTGTTATCTCTATCTTAAAGATTAGGAATTTCAGTCTAGGAAAGTTGAGAAAGTGGCTCAAGGATACACTGTTAATAAGGAGGAAAGCCAGGATAAAGCCAGCATGAGACCGAGAAACCATTTTACTCTATACTCCTTTGTACCCACAATACTAAACGTCTACAATAGGAACAAATGTAAATAATGTGCTTTGAAAGAAATGGTAAATAACACGAATATGCTGAGAAAAGACTCTAAGTAATATTCTAGTCAGGAAACACAATGATCTAGGCGCATAAATCCATGGATATATGCACAAAGAATATACCACAGCCAAGAATGTGTTTATTGCAGAAATGCAACTTATGGCAAAACTGACATATACATGAACTAGCTCTTTGACTGTTGAAAATTGTTCATAACTTCTTCTCCTCTTTAAATCTGTATTTTAATTCCACTTTCTCCACACGATTTTATCCTAAGGTAAAATACTTCATGCTTCATAGTATTTTATTCATCTTCCAAAATTACTTCTTAGCAACACACACACATACGTATATGTATTTGAATATTGTTCCTTTTATGTGACTATTGATTCTAAGTCAGGGGTTAGCAAACATTTTCTGTTAAGGGGTCAGATAGCAACTATTTTAGGCTTGAAGCCATTTGATCTTAGTCCCAACTACTCAACTCTGTGTTTATATAGCATGAAGGCAGCCATAGATAATACATAAGCAATTGAAGATGGCTGTGGTCCAGTAACACTTCATTTACTAGTACAACAGGTGTCATGGGCTACATTTTGCTGATCCTTGCTGTAAATGATTTAAAAGTATATATTTTTGCTAGAATAAGACAATGTTTAGAGTCAAATCCACTTTCACTTTTCATTTTCATGAATGTTAGCACTGAATAATTTTTGTAGATAGATAAGTATATGGGAATGGAAATTATTTTATTAGAGTAATATCACCCAGTTTTCTGGTGATTGAAATAGCCCAAGAAGTTAGAAAAAAAAACAGTATATTAAACCCAAAGAAAATGGAAGAGAAATAATAGCGATAAGAGTAGACACTGATGAAATAGAGAAAGAAATATACAGTAGAGAAAATTATTGGTACCAATCATCTAAAAAATGTAATACTTTATCAGATAACAATGTGATTAAGTCCTCTTTCAATATGATTGAACACAAACCATGAAAGGTACAAAGAAATTGTTATCTACTCAGTAAAGTCATTTACTTTCTTAACTCCAACACGAATATTTAGAGATATCCCTCTGTTTGGCATTGTGGAGGTTCTTAATACCACAGGGCAATGCACCATAGTAAGATTATCAGAGAATTGGAAGTAAATCTTTCTTTAGTAAAATGAAGAATAGAGATTAAGAAGAAGGAGGCAGGAGAGGACAATCGGCACTCAATCACAGGGACTTTCTTACTCATACTTTCGAGGACAGTTTTATTTTAGCACATAATACCCAAAGAGTTTGAGGAACACAATCAGATGTACTTAGAGTTTTCCATGCCTGCATATCTCCTGGGTTTTTCTACTCTCAGGGGCACACATACTCCAGTTTGTTCTAAGTAAATTGATTCTTTCTTTTTCAGGATCCAAATCCCTTTGAGAAACTGATGGAAGCTCTGGACTATCTCCCACAGAATATTTCACATATAATTGTACATATACTCAAAAATTTGCATACAATTTTAAGGAATTTAAAGACCACCCTGAATTCTATGCCAGGATGATCAATTAAGGAACCATGGCCCAGATCCAACACCTTCATTTGAAGGGGAGGGATTAAGTGACTAGAAATAGTATGATAGAGTAGCTGGTAGAATATATGAAGAGTCCCTGGCCCAGAGACTAGTTTAAAAAAAATTCTTTCCTCTTCCCCTTCAGAATCAGAATGAAAATTTGGGTCTCCTGAATTTCTATTATATAACAGGTATTTTTTAAATAAGATAGTTTATTTAATTTATCTTAGCAAACCAAATGTCTATATTTGTAGCCACATCTTTAATTTGTCACTCTAGCATAATATTTCATAAATCTGTTTCTTTGTGTCTTAACTTTTGAAACTTTCATTCTCACAGAAAATTCTTGATGTTGTGCTTGCAACAAATGTTTGTTGAGTCAGAAAAAAATTTTATTTTGACAGCGTATTTCAAAATTAATTATGATTTCTCAGGTCTCAGAACTGCTCCAGCAACCCTGAAGCACTCTCAGACCCAGATCATAAAACATACAGACAAACAATGGTGACAATATAGCCCAAGGGCCACTCCACATGGTTTGAGAATGGAACTCAGGTAAACAGTCATTTTTCTTCCAGCTGCTGAGAAATAAAGAAAATGATATTTCATTCTACCTCCCAGACTAGATTCCAACTGCTGAGAGTATGCCCAGGAATTAAAATAAAAACTCCATAGGCTCAAAAATGAATCACAGGTAATTGGCAGGTGTCTGCAGTAACCTGTTGTTGTTGGTTTATTGTGTACATATCTGGCATTTTTGTCTTTATCAAGTTGACAACTTGCTCATTTAGATCTGATATAAAGAAAACCCAACTTACCCTGGCCGGTTTGGCTCAGTGGATAGAGCTTCAGGCCTCAGACTGAAGGGTCCCAGGTTTGATTCCTGGTCAAGGTCACGTACCTCAGTTGCAGGCTTGACCTCCGGCCCTGGTCAGGGAGCGTGAATGAGGCAACCAATCAACGTATCTCTTTCACATGGATGTTTCTCTCTGTCTCTCCCCTTCCCTTCCACTCTGTATAAAAAAAAAACAAAAAACACAAATCAATAGAAAAATATCCTAGGGCGAGGATTAACAACAACAACAAAAAACACACCAAAAAAACAAAAACAAAAACAAAAAACCTTAATGTCATGAGTACAACAGTGAAAAAGTGGATAGATGAATCCATTTCATTACAAGCCCTTGATATGATATGAACATGCTATTTATGGTGCATATTTCATGCATGAAGGTGTTGGTCATCAAGATCTTGAAAAATATTGCTAAATGTATCATTAGAAATTGCATCTACATTTTGTGTCTGTGTAAGTCAGTGGTTCCCAAGGCAGGGGATGGGGTGGGGTGGGGTACTTTGGCCACCCAGGGGACACTTGACAATGATATTTTTGATTGTCACAAGTTAGAAAGATTAGTGCTACTGGCACCTAGTGTAGAGGTCAGGGATGCTGCTACCATCCTACAATGCACAGGACAGTCCCCCAAAAGCAAAGAATTATCCAACCCGAAATGTCAATAATGCTAAGGTTGAAAAACCCAGGTGTAAGACTACGTATGTAAATCTGTATTTATTTCTGTGACAATTACATATTGCCTGTGTATTTTATCCATTTCTTCAAAAATAAACAAAAATGTTTTGAAAGTTAGCTTACTTTGCTTGTATAAAAACATTTATTCATAACAAAAAAATCACTGAAATTAAATGCTTTATTTCCAATATTTTGATGTTTTCTATGTGGGATGAAAATCTGCTCAAGGATATATGAAAATGCATGGAGAAAAACAAAGTTTATTCTTTATGCTTTATTGATATAGAAAAGAACTCCTATAAGTAACATCTAAAATAACAATTCCCACTTCTTGATGCTTTAATCACATCCCATTTTGGAATGTCAATTTTTTGATAGCCAAAGAAATACTTTTAAATGAACAAAATTCAAAGCTAGGTCTTTAAAATGCACATATTTATGATGTTTCCTCACCTCTATTCTTAACCAAAAAATAAGTTTCCACAACATTTTAACTGAAGATCCAAAAAATGGCATGCTAGCAAATGTAACGTTAATATAATTGATCAAATCTTTGGTTGTTTCTGAAAATATTTGCAGACAGCAGAATTCTCTCTAGCTGGTTTATGAATAAGAAAGTATTTTAGAAATATTACTTAGTTTACTGAATATCTTGGAGTGTTCACGTATAGTGTTTGAATACTACACAGCTTGGAAATATGACAGGAGAAACCCTAAAAACACCACTAAATCTAAAGGTGAAATGCAACTGCTCTGCCCCTACTGGGCCACACCTGTGACCCCAAGTCAGAAACTTCACTATAGCTGAGTCGGGAGGATGGGCCACCTCTGACATCAGTCACTCCGGGAGACACACTCTGTGCACAGCCAGCACCCATGTTGCCCATGCTCCCTCCAAATCAAGGGCAGGTGCGTCGGCTTGGTGAAAGCTAAATAGTTTGCAGGACCTTGGCTGCCAGCAAGTGTGAAATGTAGATTTTAGCTTTATAGTCTCTATAGGTCTAGAAGTCAAGATAAAAGGGATTGGAATAGGAGCTGAGCCAAAATATAGTATCTGCCATAGTCACCAAACTATTTTACAACATCAGCATTTTTTTAAATATTTATTTCATGGCTGTCTAATTTTCTTCTAAAGCTATTTATAATCCTGTTCGTTTATTTGTTACAACTCTTCATGTTTGTGTTCTTTCTACAAATATTAAGCTTAAATGCCATATCATTTATTTATATAGCCTAGCAATAAATATTTATTGAATGCCCACTATGGAATAAGCACTGTTCATTCTGTTGCATACAGCTGTGAATTTAAAAGGCGAAAAGTCCCTGCCCTCATGGAATTCACATTCCAATGGGAGATCAATAAATCAGGTAGGATTAGGGTCAGCTGCATATAACAAACACAAAACTAAAGTACAGAAGCTTTGACAAGACAGAAGTTTGTCCCGTATATAAAAGAAGTTTGAAAACTTGAAAGAATGGGAAAGTGGTCCCAATTCTTCACTCTTCCCTGTCTCACCCCCTTTATATGTAAGAGGTGAGACCCACGTCCTAGACCTGGGCTGGCCTTGGGACATGCTTTGGCCGATAGAATGAGGCAGAAGTGCTGGTGTTCCAGTTCCAGGCCCAGACCCTAAAAGCCTTGCATTTTTCCACTTGCTCTTTAGTGCCATTGCCGTTATAGAAGGATATGCCCAACGGCTCTGCTAGAGGATGACGGACACGTGCAGCAGAGCTGAGGCACCCGAATGGCCCCCTTTGAACCCAGCCTAGATCAGCCAACCCCCCACTGTCCCCTGGAAGCATGAGGGAGCCCAGTCTCAGAGAAGCTGAGCCCCACAGGAGTGAAAAGTAAGAGTTTTTGGATGCCACTGAGGTTCTGCGAACGTTTCTTACTCAGTTTTACTAAAGGTCACAGAGAGGTGATGTAGGAACCAAGCAGCCTGGGCAAGTGTGAGAGCTCAGAAGTGTTAGCAACCCAACCTCCTTTCATTTTGTGGCCCAGCATCCTCAGTGTTTGGCTTCTATTCCATGGCCCAGTACTGCTGCTGAGCCATCTCATCCAAATCCAGCCAGTGGGGACGAAAGAAGGGTGAAGAATGGGATCAATGCTTCTCTTAAGGAAACTTCCTGGAAGTTGTATAGACACACTTAGTTATAGTCCTGTCTTGCTGCAAGGAATGAGACCCAGAAAAATGTAGTCTTTATTCCTATTGCCTGTGCCTAGATAAAAATTTGGGGCCCTGACACTAAGGAAGAATGGAAGAATAGATACCGGGGGACAAATGGAATAAAACATATTGTGTGACAATAAAACATATTGACAGGGAAAAAAAAGTTACCTAAATTCCCACTTTTATTCACATTTAGGGCTCTCCACAAAATGAAAGTAGTTTCTAAACTTAAGATACATGTCTTCCTGGATAGACTGTGAATTATAAAACTTCATAATTAAAGCAACATTAATATTCATACAGCCCAAAGGGAATTTTTTCCTATGTCATTTTACTGCTATATGCAATTTTGCTTTTTGCCAAAGGGACAAACACTTTTCTAACAGTGTCCAACTGTCTAAATAATTCAGCCAGTGTTAGCAAGTGATAGAATAAAGTAGCATTCCTTTTCATCTTAAGTGGCCATTAAGTACAACACATTCCATCTGGGCTGAAAGACTAACTTTAAAAGCACATTTTGGGATACGGTAAAAAGAATGGAAGCAGAAGACAAATAGCTTTAGCACATACGGGTCCATGGTCCACCGGCTCTTGTGGAATTCACCTGACAATACAAATTCAGCTATATTTTTGAATAAGGAATCCAAACTTAGTAAAAGAATATGCAATGATCATTTAAATTATTAATTTAAACTATAATTCAAAATACAATTTTTCTAATCTATGGTTTTTTATCTTAAAACCAAACCCTAAATTCACTCAAGCAGAGCTATATTTTTAAGGTTGTTAAGTGAAATTTGCAGATTAAGTTTGGCTAATTGGCATGCATGAACTGCACACATACACACATTTTCTAGAAATTGAAATCATTTCACCCTCAACTTCCCATGTTCTTAAAGGACCTGCTCCCAAATGCTCATCGAAGATTCAGTTTTCACAATTCCTGCAAAGTGAGCAGCGGGGCAAATTACTGGCTGTAGGTAACTGCAACAGTGGTAGACACCTGACCTCAGATGAGAAAATCATACAGTTCTTTCTTCCAGAAGTTTATACTTGAGGCACAGCAACTCTTAAGGTGATGACCTGAGAGAATTATGGTGGAGCCATTCCCTGCCATCTCTCTGCTTCAGTAGAGAATGGCAGACTTCAGAAAGAATGGAGAATGAATTAAACAAGAAGAGTTATGAGAAACTATGAAGCTCAAGAATCAGAGGGAGAAAGAGAGAGAAATGAGCTGTTTCTGGTGACTCTCCCGACTTCAGTTCCTCATGAAGCCAAATCCACCAACCTAGTTGCATCTGGGCCAAAATAGTATCCCCCTTCTTGTTATAAACTCCTGTGGTCAACTGTACAAGTACTACTGAGGCCAACCTCTCCCCTTGTAAACTAGATCACATCTTCTATCTCTTATTCAAGGCTATCATTCCAAACACAGCAGTTCCCCCTTTTATGAGGGCATACATTCCAAGACCCACATCTGTGGATGCCTGAAACCACAGATAGTACTGAACCCTATATCTACTGCTTTGTCCTATACATACATGCCTATGAAAAAGTTTATGTTAGGCACAGTAAGAGATTAATAACCACCTCTATATATAAAAGCCTAAGCGACCATTGCAACCAAATGGATGACCAAACAGGCTGCGTGGGATGACCAGGCCAGCAGGGGGGGGAAGTAAGGGGCGACCAGACTGGCAGGGAGGGAAGTTGGGGTTGACCAGGCCAGCAGGGGGAGCAGTTAGGGGTGATCAGGCAGGCAGGCAAGTGAGTAGTTAGGAGCCAGTGGTCCTGGATTGTGAGGGGGATGTCTGACTGCCCAGGATCGGGCCTAAACCGGCAGTCAGACATCCCCCAAGGGGTCCCGGATTGGAGAGGGTGCAGGTTGGGCTGAGGGGACCCCCCCGCCCCGTGCACAAATTTCATGCACTGAGCATCTAGTAACTAATAATAAAATAGAACAGTTGTAACCAATACTGTAATAAAGGTTATGTGAATGTGGTGTCTCAAAATAACTTACTGTACTGAACTCACCCTTCTTCTTCTTGTGATATGTAAGATGATAAAATGCCTTCTTAAGTGGAAAACCTTCACCTTTTCCCTTAAAGGAAGCGCTGTTTGGCATCTCTTTAGCTTATCTGAATTGCCAGCACCACTCCTCTTTCACTTTAGAGACATTACTAAGTAAAATAAGGATGACATGAACACATCACTGTGATACCACAACAATCAATCTGGTAACCAAGACAAGATGGCTACTAAATGACTAGGGGTGGGTACCTCCAAAGCTCAGACATGCTAGACAAAGGGATGCTTCACCTCCTGGGTGGGAAGGAGCAGGACAGCATGTGATTTTATTACCCTACTTGGAATGGCATGCAATTTAAAGCATTAATTGTTGATTTTTGGAATTTTCCATTTAATATTTTCAGACCACAGTTGACCATGAGTAACTGAAGCCATAAAAAATGAGACTATGGCCCTGACCGGTTTGGCTCAGTGGACAGAGTGTCAGCCTGTGGACTGAAGGGTCCCAGGTTCGATTCCGGTCAAGGTCATGTACCTTGGTTGCGGGCACATCCCCAGTAGGGGGTGTGCAGGAGGCAGCTGATTGATGTTTCTCTCTCATCGATGTTTCTAACTCTCTATCCCTCTCTCTTCCTCTCTGTAAAAAATCAATAAAATATATTTTTTTAAAAAATGAAACTATGAGTAGAGGAGACTGCTGTATTATCCTCAATTTCTCCTGAAACGCCCATTATTTTTCTCAATACTAAATCACTCCCCAGTGCCGAAGCAGTATGAAACATAGTATGTGCTGAATAAATATTTTTTTAAATATATTTTATTAGTTTTTTACAGAGAGGAAGGGAGAAGGATAGAGAGCCAGAAACATTGATGAGAGAGAAACATCAATCAGCTGCCTCCTGCACACCCCCCACGGGGGATGTGCCCGCAACCAAGGTACATGCCCTTGACCGGAATCAAACCCGGGACCCCTGAGTCCGCAGGCTGACGCTCTATCCACTGAGCCAAACCAGCCAGGGCATGCTAAATAAATATTTGTTGAATGGACTCACCTAAGGGGAAAAGCATAGTCAATGGAGATCGCTGCTTCAGAGAAAGAGCTTGGCAATACTACAGTGAGAGAAGCGAGTGTGTTGGTGGCGGGAGGGGAGACTACACCACAGGAGAAATACTTGGGAAGGTCACAGGCCCACAAAAAAGATTGAGTTTCAAGCATGAGATTATAGAATGCTATTTGTCTTCCACACCTTATCACAATACCAACTTCAATATGAAATGGATTACAGCTGAAAGAGCTGCAGCACACAGACCCTCTGAGAGGGAGAGTCCGAGTCAAAAAGGGAGACAAGCAGAGGTCACTGGAGGAATTTTAAGGCTCTGACACCTGTAGCAATAGCCCAACTTCTGGCCCAATTAATGTAAGCCCTCCCACTAAATACCTTTTACCTTAGTTTCTATCACTTGATACAAGATATCCAGCTTTCAAGACTAGCCTAAGGAGACATGGCTGAATGTGATGCAGTATCCTGGGTGAGGTTCTGGAAAATGACAATAGGAAAAACTAAGGAATTTTGAATAAAGTATGCACTTTCGTTAATAATAATGTATCAAAATTGATTCATTCATTGTGACAAATGTACCACACTAATGTGATGTTAATCACAGGGGGAGCTAGGTGAGAAGTGTATAGGAACTCTGTAGTATCATCTGCAATTTTTTCTGCAAATCTACAACTATTTTAAAATAAAAAAAGGTTTTTAGAAATCATAGTGGAAGTTGAAAAACACTCTTAAGTAATTTACCCTCAACATCCTAATGGTTCATTCTTTATTCACTAAAAATATCCCTTCTGGGATCTGGTGATCATGAAATATCACCACACAGTTTTCACACAAAATGAAATATTTAGAGGCAAGTGTCCTAATGACAGAAAATACTTATTTTAAAACATGTTTCCTCTTCCACAATAAAGCTGACAGTGGGATGTAGGAGAGGACATTTTCTCTCCAGTGCTATCCTAAAGACTATTTAAGCTATATTTACTGGGGCCGGGGCAGGGGAGGGGGGGCGCGGGGGAGAATTGAGAAGAAAAGTCATTAACCTCTATGGCTGTTGGCTTTGACAGTTCTTGGCTCTTTCTTTTATTTCACAGAATGTTCTCCTCAGGGCAGAAGGTAGATGTAAGCATCTATGTTGGAAGTCTACAGCCCAGGGCAACAGGAATAAACATTCATGCAGACTGATCTGGTTTCCATGCCAAAAAGTGGTATGTCATTCTCTTGCCTTCCATAGTCTCATGGAAGACATCAACACCTGCGCCACCACTGTTCAATTTTGCTGTTTTTGTAGCTCAACAAACATTTATTAAGTAGTTACTAAATAAAATGTGATAACTAAGGATGATTAAAGTTCAAGCTTTAAAGAAGTTTATAGCCAAACAGGATTAAGTAATATACCTAATAGCTATAACGAAGTATGTAAAAGTCTTACTATGTAATGATGGATGTGGGAATAAATAAAGGAATTAGAAAGTATGATTCCTGAAAGGTAATCATTTCCATATTATTGGAGGGGTGGAGAGGGAAGAGCTCAGAGACATAAACTTGTGAAAAGGTTTTAAGGTCACATTTGCATATTTTCAGAGGATAATTCTAATGATTACAATCAAGGCATTTCAGAAATGCATTTTCTGAAGTACAAACTCTTTCAGCCACACTTTCCCTCCAACATTTCCCGCTTCTAATTGAAGAAGGTCAGTTAGAGCCACATTGACCCTAATAACGTTTCCATAAGTACATGAAAAGAAATTGCTAGAAGTCTAGGCATCTCCAAAATAGTTTTTCCCTATAGCTCATGTTCTAACCATGAAGCCAGTCAATTCCCTTTGCATCAATCATTCATTCCTACCTAGCTGGCCTTCCATGTTCTTATCTTCTCACCTCTGAATTTCACTGTCAGCTGTTTCATGATGCCTTTTGAACCCCCAAATCTTCGGTAAATAAGCTCTTCTATCTCCAGAGTGTTTCCCCCAACTCCTTTACTGTAAAGTCTTCCCTACTGGCTCCAATCTGTATTAAACACTTTGTCTGTGCTCGCAAATCTACTTTCTAAATTACTCTTCAGCATGTTACTCTGTTACAATTCCTACTCATTTTTGCATTCCTATGACCTAGCAAAGGCCTTACTAAGTGTTAAATTATTTAACGCACACAAGAATAACATGTAGTAAATGCAAGTTTATATGGTGAAAATTGTAAATGCATATGGTTTAGAGAAAGGGTCAATTTGGATTAGAGTTAATCAAGTTCCCAGTTAAGTGAAATGGAGGATTCGTTTATAAAAAAAAAATAGCATTTAAAACAAGACAAAAAAAAGTAATTAAATTTTCTCTTTTCTTCCCTCCAACTTTCCTAAATCCCTGAGGAAATGTAACAATGTCATGACGGTGACAGCTTCTCTCTATGATCCTTCTACACTTACATGTGCAGGATGACAGAGGTGGATGAGGTCAGAGGAAACAGCAGTTTTCATAGGACCCACACAATCAGTAAGAGGCAATTCATACCCTGGGAGGTGTGGTCCTTATCACCAACTGCACTACTAAGATGAGAATAAAGAACCAAAATATGGGCTTATGTCAGAGAAATCAACAAATATAAAAGCAAGCCCATCATATTATTTTCCTCATCAGAATTTACACTCTAAACAGGGGATGTCCAGTGATAACTCAAAAATTTCAGTACTTCAATTCATGCTGGTGAACAGTTACATTTTGTAAACTTTTCTGTATAAATTTTATATAATGATTTTTTAAAAGTAAAATCAATCTACATGGCTTAATATTATGGAACAAGGAAAACTCATTCATAAAAGTCACAGTTAGGAGAAACCAAGATGGCGGCATAGGTAAACATCTGAAATTGCTGCCTCCCACAACCACTTCAAAACTACAACTAAAAGACAAAACGGACATTATCCAGAACCATGGGAAGGCTGGCTGAGTGGAAATTCTACAACTAGAAGGAAAGAGAAAAGCACACTGAGACTCAGAGGAGGTACGGAAGTAAAGTGTGGAGGTACGGAGGTGCACGTGAGTATGCAGTTGTCTTTCTCAATCAGGAGGGAGACACAAGCTCCTGACTGCTCTGAACTCCAGTTCCAGGTGAGACTCTGGGGACCAGACTCATACAGGGAGAAACTGGACTGTCTGGCTTCGGGCAGAACTTGAGGGCAGCTTTCCCTCAGAGGTGCTTGCTGTGATTACAGAGGGACACTGAGACCCAGGGGCCTCTTAGGGCAGGGCTGAGGATTAGCCATAGCTGTTTGCTCCACCCTGAGACCCCGCCCCACCCAAGCTGTGTGCAGAGGCTTTGCATATGAATGGCCTGGCCCTTTGCAATCTAAAATTACCTAACAAACTCCAGCTGGGTCAGAGAGACCCAGAGCCACCAAAAGAAGGCCCAAGGCCCCACAGCAGTTTGCATTGCTTCACAGCTGGGCCTTATCTGGGCACTGCCAAATCCCAAACAAAGAAGAGGAATCTGCAGATCTCTCCATAGCTCCTGCTGGGTGGCCTCAGGCAGAGGCTAAATTTGCACCTCCTAGGATCTCCCAGTGGTCAGAGTGGGACCATCCAGATTACAACTCCTCAGAT
This sequence comes from Plecotus auritus, assembly GCF_963455305.1. Classification (NCBI taxonomy): domain Eukaryota; kingdom Metazoa; phylum Chordata; class Mammalia; order Chiroptera; family Vespertilionidae; genus Plecotus; species Plecotus auritus. The sequence continues at coordinate 12,668,843 of NC_137775.1, read as the reverse complement.
CCATAAGGGACACACTCAAGGGGCAGACTCAGTGAGCACCAAAGCCCCACTGAAGCAAGTCTTGCCCCATAAGGATATCTCCAGCACAGAAGTTCTCCCAGCATAGACACAGCTGATCCTCACAGCCACTTGGCCTGGAGGTCAATTCCTTCCAGTGATACCAACAACAATCAAGGCTTAACTACAACAAGACTGTGCACACAGCCCACAAAGGGGTGCACCAAGAGTGTCCACCTCAGGTAATTGGGGAGGCTGAGCCACTGGGCCCTATAGAACACCTAGCACACAAAGCCACTCTATCAACTCAGGGAAGCAGCCAAAATGTGGAGACAAAGAAACAGGTCACAAATGAAAGAAATGGAAGAAAGCAAACTACTGGATATAGAGTTTAAAACCACAGTTATAAAGTTACTCAAGAATCTTCTAGAAACCGCTGATAAATTTAGTGAGATCCTTGAGGATATGAAAAAGGACCAATTAGAAATTAAGCAGAGTTAGGAATAATGGCGGCGGAATAGACAGACGTGTTCCGAGCCTTGTCCCGGAGCAGAAAGAAAGAACAGCTGAGGGTCGCACAAGGAGTGTTTGTTGGCTGGTTGGGAGACAGCTGAATTCCAGAAGGAGGTGGGGGACTGCTGAACGGGGTTCCCCTGACCTGGCAGCACCAACTGTGGCTGGGTCCCCTCCCGGAGCTGCGGGGTTGGACGCGGAGTCTGCGCCATCTTGATCCGGAAAGTGGAGCTTATCTGAAGCCTGAGAATCCACAACGGCGGCACCCCAGGAACAGCTGCGAGCCCCAGAACAACGCTCCCCAACTGGCGCAAGCACACGGGTTCAGAGGAGCTCTACACTCCACCACGGAAAGGTCAGATTTCGCCTGGGATAAGGAGAGAGAGAACTACATAACCAGACACCCAGAGAAGAGAGACCATGGGGAGACAAAGACACAGCCCGCATATGAAAGAAAAGCAGGCATCACCAGAAAAGGAAGTAAACGAAATGGAGGCAAGCAACCTTCCAGAAAAAGAATTCAGAGAAATGGTCATAAGGTGGCTGAAAAGAATGGAAGACAAATTCGACAATATGAGCAAGAACCAAGAGGAAATGAAGAAGAACCAAGAAGAAATGAAAAATGACATCGCTGCCGTAAAGAACTCAATAGAAAGCATCAAGAGTAGACTAGAAGAAGCAGAGGACCGCATCAGTGAGCTAGAAGACAAGATGGAAAAAAATACCCAAGAAAAGCAACTTCTAGAAAAAAAAATTAAAAGGCAGGAGGAGAGTCTAAGGGAACTTTGGGACAACACGAAACAAAACAACATCAGCATAATAGGGGTTCCAGAAGGAAAGGAAGCTGAGCAAGGAATAGAAAACCTCTTTGAAGAAATAATGACAGAAAATTTCCCAGATATAGGGAAGAAAAAACACACACAAATCCAAGAAGCTCACAGAGTCCCAAGCAAAATGAACCCCAAAAGACCGACACCAAGGCACATTATAATTAAATTGGCAAACACCAATGACAAAGTAAGAATCTTAAAAGCAGCAAGAGAGAGACAGAAAGTTACATACAAAGGAACCCCCATCAGACTAGCAACTGATTTCTCAACAGAAACTCATCAGGCCAGAAGGGAATGGAATGAAATATACAAAGTCATGCAAAGGAAGGGTCTGAATCCAAGAATACTGTACCCAGCAAGGCTGTCAATCAAAATTGAAGGTGAAATCAGGAGCTTCACAGACAAAAAAGGACTAAGGGAATTTATTACCACCAAACCAGCAATGCAAGAAATGCTAAAGGGTCTGCTGTAAAAAAAAAAAAAAAGAAAGAAAGAAAGAAAGAAACAGGAAGCGAAGAAGTAACACAGGGGTAAAGAATAGGTATGGCGACAAATAAGTACCTATCAATAATAACTTTAAATGTAAATGGATTAAATGCCCCAATCAAAAGACATAGGGTAACGGATTGGATAAGAAAACACGACCCATATATCTGCTGTCTACAAGAAACCCACCTCAGAAAAAAAGACGCACACAGACTGAGGGTGAAGGGATGGAAAAAGGTTTTCCAGGCAAATGGAACTGAAAAAAAAGCTGGGGTAGCAATACTTATTTCTGACAAATTAGATCTCAAACTGAAGGACATAACAAGAGATAAGGAAGGCCATTTCATAATACTAAAGGGAGCAATCCAACAAGAAGAAATAACTCTGGTAAACATATATGCACCCAATACAGGAGCACCCAAATACATAAAAAAACTCCTGGAGGATATCAAGGGAGAGATTGACAGCAATACAATCATAGTAGGGGACTTTAATACCCCACTATCACCACTGGACAAATCCTCTAAACAAAACATCAGCAAAGAAACATCAATCCTAAATGACTCACTAGACCAGATGGAATTAATTGACATCTTCAGAACATTTCACCCCAAAGCCACAGAATATACATTCTTCTCAAGTGCACATGGGTCATTTTCAAAGATAGACCATATGTTGGGACATAGGCAAAGTCTCTTCAAATTCAAGAAGATAGAAATCATATCAAGCATCTTCTCAGACCACAGTGGCATAAAACTGGAAATCAACTACAATAAAAACAACCCAAAGAAATCAAACACATGGAGACTAAACAGCATGCTATTAAACCATGACTGGGTTACCAGAGAGATCAAAGAAGAAATAAAAAACATCATGACAACAAATGACAATGAAAACACTACAATCCAAAATCTATGGGACACAGCGAAAGCAGTCCTGAGAGGGAAGTTCATAGCTCTACAAGCCTACTGCAAAAAACAAGAAACAGGGGTAATAAATTACCTAACCCAACAACTCAAAGAGTTAGAAAAAGAGCAACAAGAAAAGCCCAGTGTAAGCAGAAGGAAGGAAATAATAAAGATCAGAGCACAGATAAACGACATAGAGACCAAAGAAACAATACAAAAGATCAACAAAACCAAGAGCTGGTTCTTTGAAAGGATAAACAAGATTGATGAACCTCTAGCCAGGCTCACCAAGAAGCAAAGAGAGAGGACCCAAATAAACAAGATCAGAAATGAAAGAGGTGAAATAACAACAGATCCCGCCGAAATACAAAGGATTGTTAAAAAATACTACGAACAACTCTATTCCAACAAACTGGACAACCTGGAGGAAATGGACATATTCCTAGAAAAATATAAACTTCCAAAACTCAATCAGGAAGAATCTAAACATCTCAACATGCCAGTAACTATGGAAGAAATTGAAGCAGTCATCAAAGAGCTTCCAGCAAACAAAAGCCCGGGGCCAGATGGCTTCACAGGAGAGTTCTACCAAACATTCAAGGAAGAACTAAAACCTATCCTCCTCAGACTATTCCAAAAAATTCAAGAGGAAGGAACACTTCCAAGCTCCTTCTATGAAGCCAGCATCACCCTAATACCAAAACCAGATAAAGACAACACAATGAAGGAGAATTACAGGCCAATATCCCTCATGAATGTAGATGCCAAAATCCTCAATAAAATTCTAGCAAATAGGATCCAGCAGTACATCAGAAAGATCATACACCATGACCAAGTAGGATTATCCCAGGAATGCAAGGATGGTTCAATATCCGCAAATCAATAAATGTGATACATCACATAAACAAATTGAGAGATAAAAATCACATAGTCATATCAATTGATGCAGAAAAAGCATTTGACAAAATCCAACACCCTTTCTTGATAAAAACTCTCAACAAGGTGGGAATAGAAGGATCATACCTCAACATAATAAAAGCTATATATGATAAACCCACAGCTAACATCATACTCAATGGGCAAAAACTAAAACCATTTCCCCTAAGAACAGGAACAAGACAGGGATGCCCACTCTCACCACTCCTGTTTGACATAGTACTGGAAGTATTAGCCACTGCAATTAGACAAGAAGAAGAAATAAAAGGCATCCAAATTGGAAAAGAAGAAGTAAAGCTGTCCTTATTTGCAGATGACATGATATTGTACATAAAAAACCCGAAAGACTCCATCAAAAAACTAACAGACTTAATAAATGAATTCGGCAATGTAGCAGGATACAAAATTAACACCAAGAAATCTATGGCATTTCTATACACCAACAATGAACTTACAGAAAGAGAGACTAAAAAAGCAATCCCATTTTCCATCGCACCAAAAAAATTAAGATACTTAGGAATAAACCTAACCAAGGAGGTAAAAGACCTATATGCGGAAAACTACAGGACACTGAAAAAAGAGATAGAGGAAGATGTAAACAGATGGAAGAACATACCATGTTCATGGATTGGTAGAATCAACATCATTAAAATGTCCATACTACCCAAAGCAATCTATAGATTCAATGCACTCCCCATTAAAATACCAACGGCGTATTTCACAGACCTAGAAAGAACTCTCCAAAAATTCATCTGGAATAAAAAAAGACCCCGAATAGCCACAGCAATCCTGAGAAAGAAGAATAAAGTAGGAGGGATCTCAATACCAGATTTCAAGCTGTATTACAAAGCCACTGTCCTCAAAACAGCCTGGTACTGGCACAAGAACAGACATATATATCAATGGAACAGAATAGAGAATCCAGATATCGACCCAAACCAATATGCGCATTTAATATTTGACAAAGGAGGCATGAGCATACAATGGAGTCAAGACAGTCTCTTTAATAAATGGTGTTGGGAAAATTGGACAGATACATGCAAAAAAATGAAACTAGATCACCAACTTACACCATACACAAAAATAAACTCAAAATGGGTACAGGACTTAAATATAAGACGGGAAACCATAAAAATACTAGAGGAATCCACAGGCAGCAAAATCTCAGACATATGCCAAAAGAACTTTTTCGGTGATACTGCCCCTAGGGCAATGGAAGCCAAACAGAAAATAAACAAATGGGACTACATCAAAATAAAAAGCTTTTGCACAGCAAAAGAAACCATCAACAAAACAACAAGAAACCCCACTGTATGGGAGAACATATTTGCAAATGGTATCACTGATAAAGGTTTAATTTCCAACATCTACAGGCAGCTTATACAACTTAATAAAAGGAAGATAAAGGATCCAATAAAAAAATGGGCAACGGACCTAAATAGAATCTTTTCGAAAGAAGACAAGGAAGGCCAAGAGACACATGAAAACATGCTCAAAGTCACTAATTATCCGAGAGATGCAAATCAAAACAACAATGCGATACCATCTCACACCTGTCAGAATGGCTATCATCAACAAATCAACAAACGACAAGTGTTGGCGAGGATGCGGAGAAAAAGGAACCCTCGTGCACTGCTGGTGGGAATGCAGACTGGTGCAGCCACTGTGGAGAACAGTATGGAGTTTCCTCAAAAAACTGAAAATGGAACTCCCATTTGACCCAGTAATCCCACTCCTAGGAATATATCCTAAGAAACCAGAAACACCAATCAGAAAGGATATATGCACCCCTATGTTCATAGCAGCACAATTTACAATAGCTAAGATTTGGAAACAGCCTAGGTGCCCATCAGCAGATGACTGGATCAGAAAACTATGGTACATCTACACAATGGAATACTATGCTGCCGTAAAAAAAGAAGGAATTACTACCATTTGTAGGCACTTGGATGGAATTAGAGAACATTATGCTAAGTGAAATAAGCCAGTCAATGAAAGAAAAATACCACATGATCCCACTCATTTGGGGATAATGAAAAACATTATAAACTGATGAACAAAAAGATAGTTACAGAGGCAGTAAAGCATCAAACAGACTGTCAAATTACAGGGGTAAGGTTAGGGAGAGGTGGGGGAAATAAGAGATCAACTGAAGGACTTATATGCATGTATGTAAGAGTAACCAACGGATGCAAAACATTGGGGGGTGAGGGCATGTATGGGAGTGGGGTGGGGGTGGGGGGCAATGGTAAGATATGTACACATATAATACCTTAATAAAAATTTGAAAAGAAAAAAAAAATTAAGCATACACTGACTGAAATAAAAAATAATATACAGAGATCCAACAGCAGACTAGAGGATCACAAGAATAAAGTCAAAGATTTGAAATACAAAGAAGCAAAAAACACTCAACCGGAAAAGCAAAAAGAAAAAAGAATCCAAAAAGATGAAGATAGTGTAAGGAGCCTCTGGGACAACTTCAAGCATACCAACATCAGAATTATGGGGGTGCCAGAAGAAGGAAAAGAGCAAGATATTGAAAACCTATTTGAAGAAATAATGACCGAAACTTCCCCCACCTGGTGAAAGAAATAGACTTACAAGTCCAGGAAGCACACAGAACCCCAAACAAAAGGAATCCAAAGAGGACCACACTAAGACACATCATAATTAAAATGCCAAGAGCAAAAGACAAAGAGAGAATATTAAAAGCCGCAAGAGAAAAACAGTTACCTACAAGGGAGCACCCATACGACTGTCAGCTGATTTCTCAACAGAAACTATGCAGGCCAGAAGGGAGTGGCAAGAAATATTCAAAGTGATGACTAGCAAGAACCTACAAACAAGATTACCCAGCAAAGCTATCATTCAGAATTGAAGATCAGATGAAGAGCTTCACAGACAAGAAAAAGCTAAAGGAGTTCATCACCGCCAAACCAGTATTATATGAAATGCTGAAAGGTATTCTTTAAGAAGAGGAAGAAGAAGAAGAAAAAGGTAAAGATAAAAATTATGAACAACAAATACATATCCATCAACAAGTGAACCTAAAAATCAAGTGAATAAAGAAATCTGATGAACAGAATAATCTGGTGAATATAATAGAATCAGGGGCATAGAAAGGGAGTGGACTGACAATCCTCAGGAGGAAAGGGGTGTGGGGGTTGCAGGAAGAGACTGGACAAAAATCATACACCTATGGATGAGGACAGTCAGGGGGTAAGGGCAGAGGGTGGGATGGGAACCGGGTGGAGGGGAGCTTTGGAGGGGAAAAAGAGGATCAATTGTAATAATCTGAACAATAAAGATTTTTTTTTAAAAAAGTCACAGTTAAATTTACCATTAATAATTACAGATGTAGTAAAGGTCAAAGAGGAATTAGGTATCAATAATTTAATACAGAAAAATGTCTGTTGAAAATTGGGTTATGAGAATAATTCTAGTCCTCCTCTAAAGCAGAAATGTTTTTAAAGATACTTGCTATGATCAGAACTCAGTTATTTACACCAGTCTCAGGGCTATTTGAGAAATAATACAAGAGTAAGATACATTAGGGTTAAAATATCACCTTTGTTATTCCTTAAGCTGATATGAAAGAATGTGGCTTTAATGTGCAGCAACAATATGCTTCTAATATTGCACCACCTAATTAGACAGACTCACCCACCCAGTGTCGGGCAGGGCTGAAATCCACAGGCTTTCCCAGAGGAAAGCATAAGCCTCTAGTACAGGAGTTCTCAAAGAGAGAAGGAGTGGAAGGGGTGGGATGTATGCATCTGGTTCCTCCTCCCAATCTCACCAACCAGGTAAATTCGAATGGGGACGGGTGGAGAGCAAGAGTAAAGACAAACAAGAGTGACCACCAGTTTGAAATACAAACTGAAAGATGCTGAGTGTTACACTAATTTATGTCCCCAACAAGGATGGAAACATCAGGAGTTGGGAGTCCCCATTCCCAAAAGCAACTTTGTTTTTTTGCTGGTATCTGACTTACGTTTTGTCACCATTTTTAAAACTCCCTCTTCACACTATAATGTAATGGGTAATATCTATTTTTGTAGCTGAACTATAAGGTCCACAGTGGAGATTGTATCTGTATGTTTAACTGTATTCTCAGCATCGAGAACAAACCCTGGCACAGAGTAGATCGAGCATCTCCAACTCGAGGCCCACGGGCCGCATGCCTCGTTCATTTGGCCCATGTTAGCTTTTCAGTTTGACATGCTTGGAGTAGATGCTCAAGTATTTAGTGAATGAATGAGTGAACATGAATACTATCCAGGTGACTCAGAAAAATCTCAAATGTAGTACAAGGGAGCTACCACTATTATCACAGAGAAACCAACTGTTCCCTTTATATGTTATCTTCTTAAACTTGGCTCTGCTTGGATTTAATTGGTCTCTCTCTTCTCTCTCCCTCCCTCTTGTCCTCCTCCTCCTCCTTCTCATCTTCATCTTCTTCTTTCTCTCTCTCTCTCTCTCTCTCTCTCTCTCTCTCTCACACACACACACACACACACACACACACACACACACACACACACAGCAGAACTATTTTTTATTTTAAAAAATCAAGTCCCCACCTGGCTGGAGTGGCTCAGTGGTTGAGCATCAATCTATGAACTAGAAGGTCACAGTTGAATTCCCAGTCAGGGCACATGCCCAGGTTGCAAACTGGATCTCCAGTGTGGGCCATGCAGGAAGCAGCCAATCTATGATTCTCTCTCATCATTGATGTCTCTCTCTCTCTCTCTCTCTCTCTCTCTCTCTCTCTCTCTCTCTCTCTCTCTCTCCCTTCCTCTTTGAAATTAATAAAAATGTATTTTTAAAAAAGAGTCCCCTATTTCAGGAGGATTTCTATTCTAGGGAACAGGCTAAGGTGATCCTATTCAGGGAATAGAAGACATGGAGAATAATTAAGCAAATAAAGAAAAAAAATTTGGCCAGGCAACAGCTTTGTCCATTATTTTCCTTGTATGCAAATATATTACTTTTCAAAGTATAACAGTATGCACTGCTTTAGATCATGATAGGGAGCAGTGATCTTTATGGGTAAAAGTAAGAATGTATTTGTTGTGACATCAAAAGAGGCAGTACCACATAGGTTCTGACCATTGACTTTGTGGTCACATGGATCTCAGCTCTGACCTCTTACTAGTGACATGATTTTAGTTAAATTGCTTAATCTAACAAAGCTCAGTCTCTCATCTGGAAAATGTGAAGACCATTGACTACCTCCCAGAACTGTTGTAAGAGTTAAACCAACGAAGTACAGACAGTGCATTTAAGAAAGCGCCTAAAACAAACACACAACAGTGAACAGTCACTGTTATTGTAAACCTTCAAAAGTTGTGTAAACTGAAAATCACTAAGTAAATGTAAGGGATTATTATCATTGCTATTATTGCAGGAAATTTCACTGCTGTGTCACAAAAAACAACAACAGCTAAGTAAAGGATGCTTTGTTCCATATCTATCGATTACACAGAAGCTACCAGCTGTGCATTAATGGCTGCCTGGTTCTCCAGTGGGATGTGAGTTGTATTATAGCAGAGAAGGTTATGGTACCCTCACTGGACATATAAGGTACGCTGTGGAGCAGAAAGGCGCATGTCAAAAGTGCTCAGCTATCTTCTATCACTTGTCACCTTGTCACACTGATTAAGTCAAGAAATACATATAAATTCAAAACAACTTAGATGTTGTGATTTTTTAAATTTCTTATAAAAATTTTATTTTAAAACTACATTTTTTGTTTGAGAGCTCTGAGGTTAAATGCTGAATACAGGACATTGTCATTGCTGTGCACTTCACTATATAACCATTGTAATTAATATTTCAAGTGACTCTGGTTCGGAAGTGCATTGCCTCTGGTTTGCATAATGCACAATATATTCACTGTTGTGGCTTCCTTTGCATAAATCAATCTTATTAATATCTTATTCATCTTCTTGCTTCCCAGGAATCAAATTAATTCTATGAAGGAGGAAATGTCAAGACTCAGGCAGCTAGGGAGATCTGCATAATTCTAGTCCATTTTTCAATAAAATTTGTACTACAGAGGGTCACATGATTTATTCACAAAATTTTAACTCTGCTGTCTCTTTGTTTCTCTAAGAAACAAGAAAAAAAGATGTGTATCTGCCTATTATGTGCAGAGAATTGAAGTAAAGAGATTAAAAAGAAAGAGTGGGCATCCACGCTGTGACAATGGATCAAAGTTGATTCCCCTATTGGATATTCTAGGGAGTCCCTGTTTGGAAAGTGAAAGCAATGTCTTGATGAAAAACTGAAGCAGTGGACACTTCATTCGTAAGCATAAAGGTGAGGCATCGCTCTGCTATTCGAGGTGGCAGAGCTCCCACTGAGGACTCAGCTTGGTGCTGACAGCACCCACCCTACCTGGTGGCATAGAATAGACCTGCAGGGCCCAGCCGATTTTGCATAGATCCAGGTGGGCCTGGTGTGAAACCACAAAAGGTCCCTCAGAAAAGGTGAACGTTGCTGAAAAGGAGAGATGATTGCCCTCTGTATATAGCTTCTTAGAAAGTTGACAATTACATTCACAGTCAAACAAGACAGGAGTCTCGTGGCAAGACATTTTTCTTATTCCCCACAGAAAGTGGTGTGTATTTCTTCCGGTCTCAACAGCATGGCTGTTTCTTCCCAGCCAAGTCTAGTACAGATGTCAATTGTCTCTCTCCCTAGAAAGTAATGTGTGCCACGTCATCCTCTCCTATAGAGTTTACCAATAAGACAGTTCCGAGCATGGAAACGTTTCTATTTGCATGAAGTACATGATAACTGCAACTTTTCAAAGTGCTGTCTGTATTAACACTTAATACCCACCTCTAGTCCTGCTTTCCGATCTTCCACACTTACAGTGGACTAATAATGGAGTTTGAGGGTAAATAATTTTTTTAATCTTAGAAATTTATCCAACAAAAAAGGAGAACCTTACAAAGAAATGAAAATGCATTTTTAAAATTTCAAAGAGAGATAACCAGGTTAAACTCGGAGGGCCTCTTTCATAATCAGAGAGCAAAGGGTGCCACCAGTGGATTTAGAAGCAGAAGGCATTGTGGCTTTGATTGCTGTTTAGAGCATTTAACACAGTGCCTTGGACATAAGGAGCACTCAATTTTTAAAAAATGTGTCCACTTTATTTGGGGGGGGGGCTCTTTACTTTTACTTTTTTAAAAAAATATTTTTAATTGATTTCAGAGAGGACGGGAGAGGGAGAGAGATGGAAACGTCAATGATAAGAGCGAATCATTGATTGGCTGCCTCCAGCATGCCCCCCACTGGAGATCCAGCCTGCAACCCAGGCATATGCCCTGACCAGGAGTCAAACTGTGACCTCCTGATTCATAGTGTGACCTGCTGGTTCATAGGCCGATGCTCAAACACTAAGCCAGGCTGGGGGATAGTGGGGGGGGGGGGGGCGGGGGGGGGGGGAGCAGTCTTCACTTTAGTAAAAGAACGATTTCCTACTTCAAATTGCCTTTCGAAGCAAAGAGACCAGATATTGTTACATCGAAGAAGAATAAACACACTGATATTCTACACCTAATCAAAAGATATTAGGAAGTAAAATAGGTAAAAATAATCTGCTAAATTTTTAAAGAAACTCACAAGTTTAATCACAGAATCATTGACAAAAAGTGAAACATATTCCAGAAGACCTCATGGCTAGGGTATGATGGATTGCCCTTAAAATCCATCCCCATGAAAAATTCCAGAGGAGACTTTGGCTTCTATGGTCAGTGGATCTCATTTCTTGACTGGCAAGTAGGGTCTCTGGACATATGAGCAGACATCCAACATGGGAAAGAGAGAACCTGTTTTTTGTTAGGCAAAGTCCTGCCTGGTTGACCTAATGCCTCAGAGCACTTTAAGGTATTCTTTTCAAATGCTGATCAAATGAGAATTTACTATGTTCCTACTTGCACTTGTTACTATACTCAGCTTCATTTATACAGTGATTTTAATGGACAAGGTTCTTAATCTACGTAGCATAAGCAAACCCCTAAGGCATATTACTCTAATTAGTCACCAACCTGTGCCTTGAATCATTTATCCATTTGTTCCTTCACTTTTTAAATTTCTACTTCAAACTCCACATACCAAAGACCTTATTCCTGAGTCAATAGTGCCAACAAAGTATCTCTAATAGTTCTAAAAACAACAACACCTTTTCATCCATGCAAACATATCCAAAATGTTCATCCTTGTAAACTCATAAGCCTGTCAACACTTATGAGTGGCTTAATAAAAAAATAATAATTTGTTTTCCATGGACAGTGCAATACTTACACTAAAATTGCCTTTCTGGGTTGTAGGCTAGGAACATGAACATTAAAGAGACTTTGACAGTTCATTCTGGGAAGCATCTGAGTCACGAAGAATTAACTCATCCATTGATTGCCCCCATCCCTTCTGCATATCACTAAGGGCAGTTCTCAGTGCCTTACGCTCTTTGATGTGACCATCTCTAACCATCCCTGTGGTTCAGCACGCAGGGTTGTAAAGAATCACTGCTCTGCATGAAGAAGTATGTCAAGATCACATTTGAAGTTCTTTTCATAGTTCATCAACATGATTTCCCATTATTTTCATGGTTTGAGTTTGTGATGGAAAAACATAATCCGGTGGAGGACTGCTCCTCCAGTTTGAAAGGTTAATGAATGTTACAGAATGAGATTGTCATATTCAGAGCAGAGCCTCCCAGGGTTGACAGCAGCATTTAGAGAACTATCCGTCTCCTCCCCACCACCTGGCTGCCAGACTGCATGTTGAATGAAAACAAGTCAGACTGAATTGCACCACATACACAAACATTTATTTACATGCGGGTACAGAAACAGTCACACAACCTGCTCTTTTAAGCTTTATAGAGTCTTCCCTCAATGTGCCCCTGCTATGGACTGTATGTTTGTGTCTTTCCGCTCCTCCCCCCCGCCCCCCCCCCCCCCCCCCCCCCCCGCCAGACTCATAGTTAAAGCCCTACGCTCCAATGCAATGTATTTGGAGGTGGTGCTTTTAGGAAGAAATGAGCTTTAAATGAAGTCATGAGTGGATTCCCCATGAAGGGGTAGTGACCTTATAATAAGAGGAAGAGACACCAGAGCTCTCTTCCTCTTCCCATCATGTGATGATACAGCAATAAGGCAGCCATCTGCCAGTCAAGAAGAGAGTTTGAGCCGGACCCCGATGCTGCTGGCACCCTGATCTCAGACTTCCCAGCCTCCGGAACTGTGAGCAATAAATGTCTGTTGTTTAAGCCGCCCAGTCTGTGGTATTTTGTTATCACAGCCTAAGCTAAGACAACTCTTGACTCTAAAAAGCATCCCATAGGAAACTACAGAGCAGATCTAACAATACTTTGAAGACAGAATCAAACAGCCTTTTAGTCCTCCATCACAGGAGTAACAAATGACTAAAAGGAGTTCTAGACTAAACCATCACCAAACATTTTATACTGTTGCACTTGATTTTTTTTTTAATAAAAGGATGAAGATGCCTGTACAATCTTTCTAGCCAACCATATGCCTTGAACACTACTCATTTCTTCAGTGAAGAATTAGTTGTAACATCCCTTTGGCTAAATAACAAAGCCCTCTGGGGAAAATTTAGATAACAATAACTAGGCACCTCTGGATTATGAACTCCTAATTAGAACTTTTCAAATGTTAACTAATCACGTTCAAGTAGACTGCAACTCATACAATATAACAGAGGCAAAGCTACCTCATTTTTTCCCCCAAAAATACCATTATGTAAAAAAATATGAAGTTACAAATTTTCTGTGTATTTTGAATTCTTACATTTAATAAAGAAGTCCTTTGATATAAAATATATACAATAGAACATTAATTCCTAGTTCACTATAGGCAATGTGGTCTGGGATGGGACACAAGCAAAATTTGATGATAAATGTCTTCTCCTTTCATTGCTGCGACTGTATCTCTGTGACAATTGGGCAGCCTGGTTTGGAATGACATCAAAATCTAAAATAGAGGACCTTCTTATGAATAAAGTTAGGTCTGAGCCAATTAGCATGACCTGTACCATCTCTCCAACCCTAACTCAGGCCCTGATTCATAAAATTCCAATGACTTTGATGTTTTCCCCAAAACATCGGCCTAAATCAAGGTCACTAAGCTTTCAACTATGTGGTGCTGTCTCCCAGGTGAGGCCAGTCACAGCATAGCTCTAGACTCAACTGTCAGGCAATCTGGCCACATGCACGGTCTGACTCAGGATGTCACTTCTGACGTAGAAGAACGTAACCCTCTTTTTACCTTTTATACAGGTCTTTCTACCATTTATTAACTGGATAAAAGTTACCTTGACTGCATTCAGGGACAATCTGAAGATATCAGCTAATTATGGAAAATTCACCAAAACTGGATGAATATTTTTCACTCAATTCACAAGTGGAATGAGGTGGGCATATTTGATCACGGACACTTTTTAATGTCTTTAGTGGGTTATTAACAAGATGCCAGTAACTAATTTCAAGTGAAGAAGACTCTTTAGAAGTTGCTATAACTGAGATTAAAGTAAACTACATTGAGGTGTTAAGGAACAAAGCCTTCTCACTTTTATAATTACCTCTTCACATATATCCATCATTAAGAATTTCTGCTATTTTGTCATCTGTTAGCAATTAAACCAAAGTGCTAAAAATCCTCTAAAAGTGCTAAGTAAATCCTCAGCAACAATCTGGGATTCTATTTAAAACAATACCTCCCATCAACTAGTATGGCGACCACAGCGTTTACATAAAATCTATTACCACAAGTGTTTGTTGCACTGGATCCATCCACAGGGGCCAGGGAATGCTCAAGAGGAGAATGGAGGAAAGAAAAGATGAAAGAAAAATGACACAAGTGAGTTTTCAGGCATCCTCCAACATGAAGAGAATCCTCGTTATTCTTTAAACCTCCTTCTACCTCTTACCCGTAATGGTTACTATGAAGCTCTTGGGTTGGTCTCTCTGGCCTTTATGAAGAGTGTACCAGAAAACACCATATTCCTTCTCCCCAGGGCCACAGGTTTCTCCTGTTATCTCGTAAATATATAATCTAATTCAGATGTCTCCTGCACGACATAAATCCTAACTCTCCCTACAGAGCAAATTTCCTCCAGTCCTTTCATGATTGAGGGTTCAACTCTTGGGCTAGTAACATTCCTGTATGACTTGACTCTGACTTAAGAGGTGCATTAGAATCCTCAGCCATTGACTTACTAATTTGCTCCATTTCCAGTTGAGATGTGTCCAGAGAGTTTATAGAAATGATTACCTGAAAGAGGTTAAATGTATTATATTTTATGCCAGGGTAGGTCTGCTGCTTGGCTCAGGTACAATTATGCTATGCTAAATTGCATAAGATCAATGGTGCTACCTTCTGGAACCAGTAGATTGCTTAGAGTCTCTCTACTAAATAGAATATCTATGATGGTAAGAGCTCTGCTTATGGATTATAGTATTCAATGTGTATAAGAGATCTGGACGTTTAGAAAACACATAACCTTGAATTCACATGAAAGGAAGCATATTTTCATGTTTTCCCTTAGTGTGTAGGAATCAGTTGCATCTTACAAAACTAATATATAGAGGCATTAAATGCTCAGTCTATATTGCAAACACTCTCCTGCCACAAACGGAACTTGGACAAGTTGCTCCTTCCAATAAGTACATGGCAAAATGTTAAAGAAACTTCCAGAAAATTAACCTTGTAAGATGGCCTAGTCTTTGCAATCTAAAGTTGGCTGAAGCACTATTTCAGACATAAATCTATCCAGGCAAACCTCCTGCAGAGGTTTCCAGTAAAGTAACAGCAACCTTGGGACAACAGAACCAGCTAAAGTCACTCCATCTGCATATGCATTTCAAAAGCTAATACAGGGGACAAAATGAACAAGTCATTAATCTCAGTTATATTTTTTAAAAACTCAAAAAATGTGTCACACAGATAAAGATGTATAAGAAACCCAAACAATGCATCTTCAGTTAATTTATGTGTGTGTCTGTGTGTGTCCAGGTTAGCAAGGTGATATCTATTCTGTATTCATAATAACTTAGTATTCATATATATAGTTATCATATTGATATAGTTTCATTTTCCCGGTACTGAAAAATGATCTTTCAAATTTTTTATGTGATAAGAGATGAAGTAAATACAAAACAGAGATGAGCAAACTAGGAACACAAAACTAAAAAAATACATCCTTGACCTTCTTGTTCATATGTGACTACTATTTAACTCAACTGCATATGGTGCATCATGGATCGTTGATTTTAAATGTTAAATGTGTAGATCATAGTAAAGAACAAGTGACATGACTCACTGATATAGACATTAAATGTCAAATTCTCTTTAGAGTCCCTATTTTAAATTCTGCTTTCAATACTTGGAAACCACTAAACAGATTTCAAACCTCAGACATCTCATTTTCTAAGGGATGGGGAAAAAATCTGACTTTTCACTTCTTCCTCCTTTGCAAACATACAGTGAAGTCACAGGCAAGGAACCAAATAGATTTTCTATTATCTGACACTGGAATCCACAGACTATATGAATCAACAAAATAGACTAGAAATCTTTTTCAAATGATGCTAAACATTCACTTTAGAGCACAATGTCCTGAATGCTGAAAGAAATGTGCCAGTTCTACTAGATTTGCACAGGGACAGCGCCTCCTGCTGACTCGCAGATGAACTCTGCTTTCAACATTAAGCTCTGGTGGAGGGCCTTGGGAAAGACTGGAAGTTTTCTCCATTAAAAAACAAACAAACAAACAAAAAAAACAGTAGACATTTACCAATGCCCACTAGGGAGTTATGCCAGTCTGTGCACAGCTGGCTAGGCGTACATCATGCCTTTTCTAGAAAGAAAGGAAATCTGTGAAGCTACCAACAGAATGATGAGCTTGCCTCTTCAGACTACAGGGCACAGACCAACCTTCCCTAGATCAACAGGGGAGGAAATTCACTTACTAACTTGCTTTTGGGCTTACCATCAATTCTGGAACAAGCCATCCTTGGGATCTTCATACATGCTTACCTAACAGGTAATGAACATGCTAGACCCATAATAGCCGATATTTATAAAGTACTTATGATGATGTCTGGCACTGTTCTATGTGTGTTAATCAATTTAATTCTCAAAATAACTTTATGAGGTAGATTCTATTATTACTCCAAATTTACAGGTAAGGAAACAAGAGGCGCAGAGAATTTAAGTAGTTTGCCCACAGTGAAACAGCAAAGTGTAGGGTATGAACTCACATCATCTGGCTCCATAGTCCCTACTCTGAAACACTACACTTGTGGATTCACACAGCAACATTTTCCTTGTCGGCACTGCCTCTGCAAACCTGCCGTCAGCTCCCTTCTATGCATAGCTTGTACCCATCCCCTCCTTGAATGGAATGGAATCCTAGGTAGGCCTCACAGCGTTTCTCCTAGAGCAGTGGTCGGCAAACTCATTAGTCAACAGAGCCAAATATCAACAGTACAACGACTGAAATTTCTTTTGACAGCCAAATTTTTTAAACTTAAACTATATAGGTAGGTACATTGTTATTAACTTAATTAGGGTACGTGGTATTTTGTGGAAGAGCCACACTCCAGGGGCCAAAGAGCCTCATGCGGCTCGCGAGCCGCGGTTTGCCGAACACTGTCCTAGAGTAAGTCTTTCAGTAACTTAGAGGCATAAGAACAGTCACCATTGAGTCAATAATAGCTGACGTACAATGTAACAGCAACTTTTAAAGCCCCAATCAAGCATCCCATAGCACCTAACACCTCCCAGCTTGTGGCTGCTGCAGGCATTGGGTTGGGAGAGGGACTGTGTTTGGCTGTTCGATCTGCCAGTTCCAACGATGGCTTTCCCTCTAAAAGGTTGGCGATTTGGAAGGAGCAAGTAGGTAAGGAAAGGTCAGGGGCCTTCCCTCCTGCCTTGAGCCCACACCAGTGCGCCTTGTGTAAAGCCAACTTGACCTCGAGATGACTTCTGTGAGCTCGTGGAGAACCCCATCATGGGGGCTGCATGCCTAGAGTGCAGTCCTCTGTGCCTTGAATCATATGTACAGGCCTTTATACCCCATCTTGACCAATCAAGCCCTTGAGCAAGGCTCCTCTTGGCACCTGAGGGACACACTGAAGGGGCAGTGGGAGCTCTCTGCGGGTAGCTGGGCAGGAAGTCCTCCAGTGCAGGGAATGTGGGAGGTGCATCTTCGTGTCCCGCACACTCCGCTTACCTAGGTAAACACGCTCACGCCCTGTCTGCTCCAGTTACACTGGAGAGAAGAACAGGAAATGTGGAAGCAAAGGATCCACTTCCCTTTCTATCCTGGAAGGCACTGAAAGTGCTCAACTGGTTCAAAGAGGATCAATAAGCTTGGTGAGATACAGGGTCTCTCTAGAGTCAGGTATCCATTTCCAGAAATGGTGGAGGACCAAGAGAACCCACACAAACTTCCAGAAAGCATTAAGCTATTTCCTATTGTGATGAATGGCTACCTCCATCCATGTTCCTTCTTCTTCCTCTCCGCCCCAGGACTAGAGAGAAACTCTTAAATATCATACACTGTTTGAATGGGAGTGAGTGAAGGACATACCAGTAATAGGAGAAATACAGTATATCCTGTGTTAGCAGAACAGTTTTTGTTCTATTTTTCAATTTGCTGTTTATAGAAATTGGCCTAATGATAGACCCAAATTATTTATCACCTTTACTTAATTTTAGAAGGTCGACACAGGTGCCTAAGTAAAGGATCGAGGCAGTTCTGAGTCACTTATGAGCATGCTGGTTTCTAAGGATTTCAGGAAGTAGTAAAAAGCCATGCCAGGGCAACCTCAAAGCCAGCTAGAGCCCTAACTTAATACAAGGCCAGCTCTAACCCGAGAGCCAGATGGGGATTAAGAAGGGTACCAAGAGCACAGCCGCAGGTACTCACTTTCCTGGCTCAAGAAGAGTCACAAAGCCCCCAAACTCTATCGCTCCACATGTCCCGTTGAGGCACCCAAGCTGTGAGTACAGAAACAAATAAACAGTCAACGCTTCATTCTGAGCTATTTATGGAAAACCAAAGAGGTAGGTGATGCTGAGTGAGCAGGTGGATTTGAGTAAAATATTTCCCTGGCTGCTTTAACTTATGCAAAATCCAGACTGAAGAAAGCAACATAATGCTAATTAAAGCTGTACCTCAGAGTTTGCCAAAACTGCTGGCTTTGATGAATGGGCCTTTCAAAGCCTCCCTAGCTTGTGGACAATCTACCAATCAGCTTGTGCCTCATTCAGGTGCTCTCTAATCAAAAAGCTTTATTAAGTCACTAAGGGGGTAAGTCCTACAGTGTTTTAAAAGAATGACAAATGAGTACTATTTAACATTTACTTTTTAAACCCCAAAATATTCTAGAACACTTTTATAACACCTTCAAAAGATGTGGAACCACTCCAGACTTTATCTCTGAGTCACTGTTGCAGAAAATACTGGTAACCTCTGCTCCCTTATGGTAATTCTGTGAAACAAACAGCTGGTTTCTATGAAGGCATTCAAGGCAGTTGATGACAGATTCAGTCACTGGAGATCCAATGATGGAGGGACCCAGGGAGTCTGGATTATTGAGCAGTTTCAGATTAAGAACAACAACAACAACAACAAAAACAATGTGAAGTTACTTATTCTGAAGCTAAGTGTGCTGTGCTTACATTTAGTCCACAAGCCAAGTATGGGGATATCACCTGTGTTCACCAGAAGAATGCCCCTCCCAGTTCTTCTGCAGATGGATGGGGCTAAGTGACTAGTCTGGCCAATGAAATGTATGCTTATCTAACAGGATGAAAACAAACTTTTCAACACTAAGTCAGATGAGAATGAAATAAAATAGCATATGTAAGCCCCTAGCACTGTTCTAGCACATCATGTGTGATCAATAAATGTTAATTCCCTTACATTCCTTAATGCTAACATGGAATTAATAAACACCAGCCTTGTGGTTGGACTTTTACAACATAGCACAAAGCCTAGTGGTGGTTAGCCTAGGAAAGAAAGAAAATGAGATTCACAGATGATAGTAGTATAGGTAAAACCCGGCACTCACCACCTCCCACAGCCACATCAAAATTACAACTAAAATACAGAAAAACCATCATTCAGAACCACTGGAAAGCTGGCTGAATGGAAGTCCTACAACTAAAGAAGTAAAGAAGAACGCACACTGAGACTGGTAGGAGGTGCGGAGGCACCAAATGGGCTGGTCCAGCTTCCACGCGTGCTGCTTTTTTAATAGGGAGGGAGATCCTCTCTGTGGAGACCACCTGGAGGAGCAAGGGGACCGGGCCCCACACCAGAACCCCAACTCAGGATCCCAGAGCTGGGAAAAGAAGTCCTTATGGGAAGTAAGAACTACGGGCTGTAAAAACCAGTGCGCATTGGGGCTCAGTGACACAGACCCAACTCTTCCTCTTAAAAGGCTGGCACCACGAACTGAACTTACAAGGTCCTGCTTCCTCTGAGCTCTAGCACCAGGGTGAGGCTCTGGGGAACACAGACACATATGACAAGGAACTGGATTGTCTGGCATCAGGGCAGGAACTCGGGGGCAGCTTTCTCCCAGAAGGAGATGCTCACAGGGATCATTGTTCCGATGCTGGAACCTCCCCAGCTGGTTGGTCGCAGGGCTGACTGGCAGCCAATTCTGTTTGCTCTGCCCTGGTGATTCCCTAAGACCCTGCCTCATCCAGTTTACAACCCCGCACAAGCTGTGTGCAGCAGCTTTTCCATATGAATGGCCTCTCTCAAACAAGCTGCAGCTGGGTCAGGGAGCCCCAAACCTTTCAATAAAAGGCCCAAGGCCGGCACCAGCCTGCCTTGCTTCACAGCTGGGCCTCACCTGGGCACTTCCAAATCCAATACAAAGAGGAGGAATCTGCAGATATCTCTGTTGCTCCTGCTGGGTGGCCCCAGGCAGTGGCTGACTTTATACCTCCTTGGAGACCCAAGAGCCAGTGTACCCAGTGGTAAGTGTCAGACTATACCAGATTATAACTCTACACATTCATAAGCGACACACTCAAGGGGCAGACTCAGTGAGCACCAAAGCCCCACTGAAGCAAGTCCTGCTCCATAGGGGTGTCTCCTGCACAGCAGCTCTCCCACTGTAGTTACAGCTGGTCCTCCCTCACAGCCAATTGGCCTGGAGGTCAATTCCTCCCAGTGACACTAACAGCAATCCAGTCTCAACTACAAGATTGTGCTCACAGCCCACAAGGGGGTGTACCTAGAGCTCCCAACTCAGGTGACTGGAGAGGCTGAGCCACTAGGCCCTATAGAACATCTACTACACAAGGCCACTCTACCAATTCAAGGAGACGTAGCAGCTCTACCCAATACATAGAAACAAACACAGGGAAGCAGCCAATGCAGAGACAAAGAAACATGTCACAAATGACAGAAATGGAAGAAAGCAAACTCCTGGATATAGAGTTCAAAACCACGGTTATAAAGTTACTCAAGAATCTTCTAGAAACCTCCAAAAAATTTGAAAAGGACCAGTCAGAAATAAAACATACACTGACTGAAATAAAGAATAATATACAGGGATTCAACAGTAGATTAGAGGATTCTGAGAATCAAATCAATGATTTGGAATGAGGAAGCAAAAAACACCCAACTAGAAGAGCAAAAAGAAAAAAGAATCCAAAAATATGAAGATAGTGTAAGGAGCCTCCAGGACAACTTCAAGAGTACCAACATTCGCATTATGGGGGTGCCAGAAGAAGAGAGAGAGAGAGAGATATTGAAAACCTATTTGAAGAAATAAATGACAGAAAGCTTCTCCTACGTGGTGAACGAAATAGACTTACAAGTCCAGAAAGTACAGAAAACCCCTAACAAGAGGAATTCAAAGAGGACCACACCAAGACACATCATAATTAAAATGCCTAGGGCTAAGGACAAAGACAGAATCTTAAAAGCATCAAGAGAAAAACAGTTATTTACCTACAAGGGAATGCCCTTATAGCCGTCAGCTGATTTCTCAACAGAAACTATGCAGGCCAGAAGGGAGTGGCAAGAAATATTCAAAGTGATCAATAGCAAGGACCTACAACCAAGATTACTCTACCCAGCAAAGCTATCATTTAGAATTGAAGGTCCCATAAAGAGCTTCACAGACAAGAAAAAGCTAAAGGAGTTCATCACCACTAAACCAGTATTATATGAAATGTTGAAGGATATTATTTAAGAAGAGGAAGAAGAAGAAAAAAAATATGAACAACAAAATGGCAACAAATACATACCTATCAACAATTGAATCTAAAAATCAAAATAAATGAATAAGAAATCTAATGAACAGAATAAACTGGTGAATAAAATAGAATCATAGGCATGGACATGAAACAGACTAATGATTCTCAGAGGGAAGGGGGATGGGGGCGGGAAGAGATTAAACAAAGATCTTATATGCATTACCTATGGACACAGACAACAGGGTGTTAAAGACCTGGGGCGGGGCAGGGACCAGGTGGAGGGAGGCAATGGTGGGGGGGGGGAGGGACATCTGTAATAATCTCAACAATAAAGATTTTTAAAGATTTTAAAAATAAATAAAATGAGAATTGTCTGAGAAAGGTAATAACATTAGAAAACCAGCAAAGATCACATGATGAAAGAAGAGGTACTGTGCATTTCAGTCATAAGCAAAATTCAAATTGCCATCAACAGTATTTGCACAAGAAAGATAAAATGCTCTAATATAATAGGCTTAAACTTCTATCTTCTTAAGAATTTGAGAAATTAATTTTGTCTACTTTTTGTTAATCTTCCTTGGGGAACAGGAATAGATGAGAATGGGAAGGGCAAGTGAGGGAGTGTTTTAAGCACAATTTGGGCAATAATTTAAAGATGATTCTGAAGAAAGATCCCTTTATCATTGTGCGGTTAATCAGCTCCAAATTACTTTGCCCCCTCTGATGATGAAAGGCGACCTCTTCGTGTATGGCTCACAGACTTGTATATTCCCCAGAGATTTGCCACTACCCCCAAGTCACCAGAGACACAGTGGTTTACTCTCTCGAGAATTTTAAATCCAATGGCTGCAGGCAATCCAGGATCCAGAACAACAGCTAAATCACAATTTTGTCTAGAACACACTTTTGATGTTACAAAATGACAGGGCAACAGAGAAACATAAAGAGATACATTATTTAGTCTTACAGAAATGATTAAAGCAGAAGTAAAATTCGAGAGAGCATCCAAAAATAAAACAAGACGATCTGAGGATGTTCTTACCAGTATGTGCCTCTTGCCGCTATTTCTACCCTGTGAAAGGAAAAAACTAGATAAAAAGACAGTGGCAAATCCCACTAACTTAAAGCATATGGGCTCGTTTTGGCAAAGCAACAGAGAAAGGTAGACTCAGTCAGTGAAGAGTCATTTAGCACCCATGATACTCAGGGAAAGGCAGCAGGTGCTCAGAGCCCGCTAATCGTTTTAGTCTCGGGAACTCCTGAGGGACACTTGGGGTGCCTTGTCGGCTTCTCCGAGCACTGAACAAAAACCAGGCATTGGGTGTGCTTTCCACATCATAGCAACGTACTTAAGCAACATTTATGCATCACTTTCTGTGGGTCGGGGATTGTGGTGAGAAACTTACATGCGTAGTCTCCAGCCATTTTGAAGAACTGTTGTTGTTTTACATATGAGAAAGTAAGGGTCCTAGAAGTTACACAACTTGCCTTTGGTCAGACTATTCGTGGAGGGTAGAGCTGTGTTTTAAAACCCACCTCTCTGGTTCCAAAGCCTGTGCTCCTTTCAGGAATGATGGTGGGGTTTGGGATGAAGAGGAAGACAGTGAGCCTGAGTCTATGGTCATCACTGAGTTGGAAGAGTGAGCAGCTATGACAGCTAGGAAGAGGAGAAAGATGAAAGAGCCTTCAGAGAGGGCTTACTCGTTCCGGAGTAATGGTTTACTATTGGTGTTGGGGACCAGGAGAAAGCCCTTCAGCCCCATCCTGAGGCTGTTGGACAGAGGACGCTGATGAGTCCTGTGGTGGTCAGCCCTTTGGAGGTACTAAACAGTTTTGGTAAGAAGTTATTATGTTGCCTTCAAAGAAACATGAGTCCAAATTTGAGGGCAGAAATGAGATTGAACAGTTCCATAAGCCCAGCCGTACAATGCAAATATCTGGAGATAGGTACACAGAATGCAGAAGGACTTATGCTTCTTTAGAAGGAGCCAACTGTTGCCTAAATGATCACATTTCTGAGGGACTGGAATGTCAGCTGGAAAAAACAAGACAAAAACAAGGAAGCCATCATATAAGCTTCATAGAGAAAATAATTAAGGCTCTGGCTCCTAGGCAAATTATTCTCATCACTGAAGACTCTTGAAAGTTTTGCTGGTTACCTATCTCAGTCTTCTTGATCTCCATCCTGTTGGTTCCTAGTGTGTGATTGTGTCTTCATCATGCTAAATATTACTCATATTATTTATTGTTGTATATATGCCATTCCTGACGGCCCAAATAAATGGTTTGTTCATCCCAGCTAAGTACTAAGCACCCTGTAGGTACCTAATGGACATTTCTTTGACTCTGAAGGCAGTGCTGAAAGCTTTTAATGTGTCATTTTGTTTGTTTTCATCATCTCTCAGTACGTATTTTGATGTCTTACACATAGTCTTATTTTTCTTCTGAGAAGTTGAAGCCTTTTATGCAGGATGTGCCCTGGGAGATCTAAAAGACTCATAACATAACATCTCAGGAAAGGTGGTCTAAGCTTGGCCTCAATGCTGTCCACTGTGCAGGACAACTGGGAGAAAGAATACCATAGAGAAGGAACTGGCCCTATGCAATCTGCACACTTAGACTCACACCCAAAGGTGAGGAGAGTTTAGACTCCACTTTTGTTTTTTAACCAAAGAGAAATGATTTGTTTTGCTGAAATAGATGTTGCACTTTCTGAAGAGCATTGAGACTAATTAAAATTTTCATTTTCTCCAACCCATTCAAGACTGTCCAGTGTGATGGTGTATTGTTTGGTCAAGAAAATGTACCTCCTTTTTATGGCCAACGTTGTTAACAGGTTATTTTTGAAAACTAGATGCCTAACTCATGAGGACTGGTTGTTAACAGGTTATTTTTGAAAACTAGATGTCTAACTCATGAGGACTGGTGAGCTAAAGGAAAGAAAATGTAATAACAAATAAATCTGCTTCAGACTCACAATCCACTGCCCAGTCTTTAATTACCACAAAATACCTGGTCCACAGATATTACTGCTAAACTTCATCCAACTGATACATTCTGAATCTTTTAACTCTCAGCAAAAGATTAACTGAACAGCCAAACAGGTCACCTTCATTCAGCTTGGAAAGTAATGGCAGAGAAGGCTGTGTTAATCTGCTTCTGACACAAAGTCCTCAATTATATTGTCATTTGACAGAATGAACTAGAAGCTAATACACGACAGAACCTGAATGGATCCAGGCAAAAGCTAATGGGAAATTTATCTATTAAAAATAATCAGTATGCACATATTGACCACCTCAGGCATATTTGCTTTGCGTTTATTCATTTGCTTGTTTTTGTTTTTTTGTTTTTTTTTTAGTGCTTGATTCATCTAAATTAGGCTCCAGAGTTTAGTAAGAGGATCAGATCAACGGGTAGAGCAGAGGAAAGCAGAGTGGACACTGGAGGCTGGCTGGGAAGATCTGAGGGGTTTGTACTGTATTCGAAGTTGAATGAGAAGGGATGGGTGGGTCTTGAGAAGAAAGTGCTGTGATCTAACTTTTTTGTTTGTTTTCAGATCACTCCACTGCTGTGTATAAATGTTTGAGGGACAGAAGTGGCCACTTCTGTCCCTCAAACATTTATACACAGCAGTGGAGTGATCTGAAAACAAACAAAAAAGGTAAATCGGGGGTGGGGGGGAGGTACTGGGAAGCTCTGGCAGAAGTCCAGCAGAGAGAGAGAGACCACGGGCTCTCACCAAGATGGCAGTAGTGGGAATGGAAGAATAAGAGGCAATATTAAATGTTCAAATGCTTTCAAGTGGAAGAAGCAATAGAATGAAGGATGAGGCTTAGGATGTATCATTATTTTTGTTTATTTTACTAAAATTTTTCATCTCAAACTTGAAAATGTAATATTTTTATCTCC
Organism: Plecotus auritus; assembly: GCF_963455305.1. Taxonomy (NCBI): domain Eukaryota; kingdom Metazoa; phylum Chordata; class Mammalia; order Chiroptera; family Vespertilionidae; genus Plecotus; species Plecotus auritus. The sequence continues at coordinate 12,642,992 of NC_137775.1, read as the reverse complement.
CAGGTCCAATAAACACCGAATTCTGATAACTAGCAAGTTAAAACAGCAAAAATGTATTTGTTCTTGTATTTTTACATTTCATGTATCGGAAAATAATTATAAAAGGAACATTAAGTCTAGTGGAAGCATCAGTAATTGTTCTGGAACTAATTCTACTGAACATGATTTAATAGGCTTTATAGAGTTCTAAAAACAACCAAATTAAATTAGGCACACTGAGACTTAAATCCATAAACTAACTATACAGTTAGTTTAAAACATTGGTGTTAGTCTCCTCTCAATCACATATCTGCTCTTAAAGTGAATAAACTGTAACAAATATCATAAGTGGCTATGATTCTCAATCCACAAATTTACACAGGTGTGTAAGAAATATCTATTTTCCTTAAATCCATTTAAAGTCAACTCTGATCCCTCACCCCACTCAACTCTAGTGCAAGTAGCTCTCAACAGGCTCCTTGACTTCTAACTTATTTGCTCCTAAGGAAATCTCCTTGGCTTCCTCTCCTTAATTTAAAAAAACATTCCCCTCTATTCTCCTCTATCCCTCAAGGTAAGCAGTTCAATGAGGTCAGACTCTTTGGAAAACACAAGCCAGAAATCAGAGTATATTAAAGGTAAATCTGGCTTTTGCTCCTAACATTCATTTCTCCTAAGGGCTGGACTTAGAGACCTCCTTTTTAACAAATTGAGTATAGTAAACGTATTAGGATGTTATTTTCATGATTAACTTACAAAAGATGTAACTTCCATCTTGCTGGCACTCGTTGGCTCTCTTGGGTGTTTTGCTCTGGTAGAAACGGGCTGCCATGTTCTGAGCTCCTATACAGAGAGGCCTTTGTGGAAAGAAACTGAGAGCAGCCTCCAGCCAACAGCCAGGGAGGAACTAAGGCCTTCAGTCCAACAACCCTCTAGGAACTGAATCCGACCAACTGCCCCATGGGGGAGCTTAGAGCAGTGCCTGCCCCACTTGAGCCTGCAGGTGAGCCTGCAGCCCTGGCCAACACTGGACAGCTGGTGAGAAACTCTAGAGCAAAGGACCCAGCTAAGCTGCACCTGGATCTCAACCTCAGAAACCATGAGATATAAAGGCTATTGTTTCAAGCCACTAAGACTTAGGTTAATTTATTATATATGAATAAATGATACAAATTATCAAGCCTTTGTTGTGCCCTTGTTCAATGTATGAAGTTCAGAAAGCCAGTGAAAGAATCTCATACTGTTTGCACACTGTATCTATCAAATCTCCTATTAATTTTAAGAATTAAAAATATTTGTGGATGGCCTGGCTGGTGTGACAAGGTGGTTGAGTGTCAGCCCATGAACCATCAGGGAACAAGCCCACCTTACATATAATTTGACATTTAATTGAACTAACTTGAATCAAATAGCAAAGAGTTAATTCATGAATGGGAAAAAATTATAAAACCATATTTTGATTACATAACTTGGAATGACTCAAATGAAAAGAGAATAATTTCTTTAATTAATGCTCTTTTCTTTCAATCTATAAAGAGCATAGGAACCTTGTTCTTTTTCAACAAATTATTGGCACAGTTTTTCTCAAGCAGCACATATTCATCCAAGTGTCAGGACATTAACTGAGCTATTTCCATCCACATCCCACATGTTCATCAGTGGCAAGAAACCCATGGATAGGAAGACTATGCGAGAGGGCATGGCCAGCATGGTGCACCTTGGCAGACACACTGTGCCCTGAGAAATGGTAGAAAAGAGAGCAGTATTTGGAGTAGCTGGAAAGAAAACATAGCCCTGGCGCTGCAGGGAAATGAGCCAGGGGCAGAGAAAATAGAGCAAGTTCGCTCACTCCCCTGTGCTCTGTGGTACCTTTTCTGGCTTCCCAGGTTGGATTAACCTATAGTGTGGATCTGGGTTGAGCTACAGGGATTTCGGGAATGTTAAAGAAGCAGTACATTTGCAAGCCTGTGATATCTGTTTGCATGAGTTGACTTGAATGAGGGAGGGAGTGGGAGAACATTTGCCCGTAGAAGCTTATAATCAGGTGCTTGAGAAAGGAGAGAGTGAGGGAGCAGAGCAGATGTCAGAGCCCCGTGAAGAGAAGTGCAGCTAAGAGCCAGCAAGAAGGGCTATTCTTTTTATTATTATTAAATATATTTTATTGACTTTTCACAGAGAGGGAGAGGTATGGAGAGTTAGAAACATCGATGAGAGAGAAACATCGATCAGCTGCCTCCTGCACACCTCCTACTGGGGATGTGCTGGCAACCAAGGTATATGCCCTTGACCGGAATCGAACCTGGGACCCTTCTGTCCGCAGGCCGACGCTCTATCCACTGAGCCAAACCGGTTAGGGCAAGAAGGACTATTCTTGCTGATGGGAATAAGGACTATTCAAGCTGCTGGAGCCTGGGTAACAATTCTAACCCCATCCCCAGTAATCTTTGACTTAATGTAGACAGAGGTGAGATCCATTTTTTTTTTTTTTTTTTTGGATAACCTAATATGGCCGTTAAGCTTTACAAAAACTAAAATAAGTGAATGAGGAAATTGGGGTTCATGAAACATAAGGCAAAAAATTATATGAAGGTAGAGTTGACAATAATACTCAATGGAATTAGAACCACCCTTTGGTTCTGAGCATCCTAGTAGTCAAAGCCAAAGGGAGAAACACAATCTGTTGCATGAATATGTACTGTGTCAATAGCAGAAACATCAGCTAGTAACTCAGAAGCACAATGAATTCTTTATTCCAGAAGCCCCATACCTGAATATTCTCAAAAGACACTAATAGAGTTGTTTTTCTCCTATGAGGCAGGGGTATATATGTCTAATCAATGCCTATACCTGACAGAAGAATTCAGTCCTTCCAATTTTATGTAACTTATGTAATAGAAATGTGATTTATTCAAATAAATTGCTCTTAAATCATGTGTCTAGCAAAGATAAGAAAGTAAGAAAAATTAACATAATACATATGACTCTACCCCTGGTGAAATGAATAGACATTAAGGTGACCTCAGAATTCAGTTTCAGTTTGATCTGGCAAATGCCATTTGGATACAATATCACTGGGGAAAATAAAACATTAATATTTACTGCACAAAGACTAGCATATTCAACACTTGCTATTTTCAATGTAATAAAGATCATTAGGAAGTGAATATGCCTACATCCTAGGCAAGTATGCTCATTAACCACTTCGCTGAAATCTGCTGATGCTGCAGAATTGAGAAATGGGACTTAACAGTGATGAGATAGGTGTTTCCAGGATTTGTCCCCTCACAGAAACATCAATTTTTCCAAGTTACAAATCAAAATGCAGTATATGATAAAGATGGCAATCTCAAATCACTGGGCAAAAGATGGACCTTTAAAAAATGGAACAATTGGTTAGCCATTTAGAAAAAGACAAAATTAGATCCATATCTAATAAGGGGAGGGAAGGGGAGGGTTGGGAAAAGAGGAAGGGAGGAGAGGTGGAGAGGGGGAAAGAGAGTGAGAAACTAGATACAATGAAAGATAACATGAATAACTTCCTCTATAATCTGTAAGTGGGGAAAGATTTTCTATGAATCTAGAACCAATAAATATTGATAAGTTTAGCCACAATATTAAAACAGTATGTAAAAAATAAAACTAAAAACAAGATCAAAGGTAAATGACAAACTGAGATGAAAATGTTTGCAACTTATATCACAAAGGACAAATAACACTAATTTATAAAGGCCTCATGAAAAAAAAAGATGCCAGAAAACAGAAGAAAAATGGGAAGACATGTACATTCACAAGGAAAAAAGGAAATGGTTTATAACTATTGGAAAGACCTTCAACTTTACTTGTAACACCTCCCTCCCTCCCTCCCTCCCTCCCTCCCTCCCTCTCTCTCTCTCTCATTACCTGATGGCTCAGGACTCCAAGAACAAGAAAGAGGAAGACATATCTTTTAAGACAACAGCCTTGCAAGCTGCACGATGTCACTTCTGACACATACTACTAATCGGTCAAGGGCCAGCCCAGATTCAAGGAAAGTGTTGTGGAAAACTGGCCAGGTGACACTGCAAAACAAAGCATGTGGATGGGAACCTTTGTTACAGCCATCTTTGGAAACACAAACTACCTACTATAAAATGCAAATTGGAACAACAAAAGTATTTCTCATCCATCAAATTGGCAAACATCTGCAAGTCAACAACAGATCCTAAGGAGATAAGTACCCTGGTTTATTGCAAGTGGGAATATGGCACAGGTCCAATGGAGAAAAATTTGCCAATATTACTGTTTGACACAGCAATCATATCTACTTCTACCTCCCCAAATAGAGTATGTACACATGCTCGTATTAACTTTTTTTTTTTTTTTTTTTTGAGGACCACAAGTGCAGGCAGTGGGAAAGCTATGATTTTCTTTCTTTTAAATAAATTAAAAGCATCATCAATTGATATGCTATGAGCATCGTGGCTGGTCTTATATTCCATCTGATAAGCTGAGGATCTCAGAGTGTATCTGATATAGTCTGGTTTTGCAAGCAACTTGATATTCTGCATACTTATGTATAGATGAGCTTCAGCTTCCAAGTAACTCATAAATTAATATTTAATGAAATCATTTGCCTTGATATTTCTTGTGCCTTCTGTTAATCTCCTGGATAGTTTATATTTGGTGTTGCACCCCACAGTCCAAAATCAATTACAGACTTATCAGAACTATTTTTACATCCACATACATATCCCATGCACACCATAAGCAGGTTTATTTCTCTATAATTTTCCCTCATACATCATCTTTCTGTAGGCCAAGAAAAGGCAAGATTTGGGAAAATCACATTAGACTTCAATCAATGTTAGTTTCAGAGAACAAAAAAAGGTCATTGGATGAATTATTTAAAAACAAGAGGCAAAGATATTTATCAATGATAGTCTTTATTCTTGGAGATATGACCTCAAAAACAAGCATGGGACATATTTTTATTTATATCTGTATATATAAAAGCCTAAGCAACCTTTACAACCAAACAACAGGAACAACTGGTCGACCAGTCGCTATGATGTGCACTGACCATCAGGGGGCAGACACTCAATGCAGGAGCTGACCCCTGGTGGTCAGTGCACTCCCACAGCAGGAGCGCCACTCAGCCAGAAGCTGGGCTCATGGCCAAAGGCAGGCTCAGTGAGCCGGGATGAGTTCGAGCGGCTCAGGCTCTTCCCTGGCTGCCTGCTGCTTGGCGCACTGCTACATCCCCCGAGGGATCCTGGACTGCGGAGGGCGCAGGCCAGGCTGAGGGACCTCCCCCCCACCCCACCCAAGTGCACGAATCTGTGCGCCAGGCTTCTAGTTGATTTATGAGGAAGGGAAAGAGAAATATTGATAAGAGAAACATCAATCAGCTGCCTCCTGCACAACCTCTACTGGAAATTGATCCTGCAACCTGGGCATTGCTTTGACCTGAAATTGAACCTGTGACCTCTTGATGCATGAGTCGATGCTCAACCATTGAGCCACCCAGCCAAACTATCTTTGACATTTTGATGCCTATCAGTTTTTCAAAGCTTGTCAGCTTATTGTTTATTTGAAACAAAGTCAAGTTTTTTGAGACAGCAATGTTTTACACATGTATAAGAAATCACATGCTTCAAATTATCCAATCTATAGACATCAAGTTAGTAATTTCTTTCATCCAGCAGATTTTATATTGTTCTTAAAAACATATTTTTAAAAAGTATCAAAGATAGTGAAAATGACTAGAACTCGTGAGTAGAAGTTATTTCAAATTATTAAAATATGCATGTTTATTTCATCTCTAAACTATGATCTATAGATTCAAATCTAAACAAACTTGTATTTTTACAATTCCCATTTCAGGCAACATCCATCACCATTCCTCCCCAAATAAAAAAAATCAAGGCTTGTCAGCCTCAACACTACTGACATTTGAGGCCTAGTAATTCTTTGAAGACTGTCCTGGCCTTTCTCACTACATACCAGTTAGTAGTCCTGTCCCCACTCCCCGACCGAACCCAGTGGTGAAACATAAATGTCTCCATTGTCCAATGTCCACTGGGGGGCACAATCACTCCAGCTGAGAAGCACTGCACCAGACAAATGCTTTGTCAAACATCTCCAGTTAGGTTAACTTCCACATTTTTGAGTCCCATTTTCTTTCTAATTATCTAAAATCTAGTTAAAATACAGGTTCCTCCCTGGAGAAGAGAGTCAGTTACTATTGCCATTACCCATCTACTTCTCTATTAAAGTTCATAAAAATAAGAAATTCTAGGCAGTTGTTATGTACAAGCTGTTACTGAGGAATAACATTGTAAAATATACATTTGTCAAAATAAAAGGTTCATAGAACCAAACCCATAAAAGATAAAGCAGTTGCAATCAATCTTCATCAGAATGGAAACATTAGATACATACAAGTGTAACTTGCCTACATTCTGATATTTTTCATTTTGCTGAAGCTTTCCTTCTCCAAGACAAATGGATCTTTTCTCATCCGCATAAAAGCAACTTAAATTACTAGTTCAAATGAAGGGGAGTATAAATATGACCAACAGCAGATAGCTTGATCTGAGAGTACGTCTAATTTTTATTTTGCCATCATCTGGATATGAATCCAGAAGGCAAAATTAATTTATAGTTCTTGAATCTCTAGAAGGTAAGAGAAAAGAGATAAGTATAAAATTGCCTTTAAAATATGAACTAAGGTTAAAAATTCATTAAGGATAACTGAATGTGAACTAATTTTTCCAAACATTTTATCATGTGCTAATGTAATTTGTTTGTATCCAAACACAATGACAAAATACAAAACAGAATAAAAGACTCTTTTTATAGTTTATAGTTTAAAAAGAATCTCTTTATTAAACCCGTTACAGTAGGATCCATTTTTAAAATATAAGTACAAAAAAATTATAGGATTGTCACCAAAAATGTAATCGGTGAACAATGGTATTCTAAGTTATTTTCCTTTATGTCTCCAAATTAATTTTTTCTACAATAAATGTATATATTTCTTTAAACCTTAAGCAGATTCTTTTTTGCACTCTCCCTTTCCACCAATTTTATCACAGGTTATGGCCTATCAACTAGGATTCCTGGACAATTGCTGACATTAATTTGTTTCCTGGGATTATTTCAAACCATCCTGAACTTTTCCTACACTAATTTTGGTTAAAGGCATTTCCTATTAACCAAAGTTAAAATGTGACCTTTGAAAAATTTTATTTCAGATGAGTATTATGCATAAAAACCAACTATCTTATAATTAGACCCTCAAGTTAGAAAGTGAATACTCTATGCAACGTACAACAGATGATAGCTCTTACCCTTTAATTTCCTGGTTTGACAAAAACTGTCAATTTTTTAAAGGAGTACACATATACATTTTAAATTCGGCATTCCATACTCAGTAAAAATCAATTCATATTTTAATTATTGTAGAATTTTGACAATTCTAGCAATGGGGAAGATGAATTTTATATCACTGTTATATAGCAAAAAGCAAATAACATTATAAAATTCCTAATATTTAACCTGGTAAAAATGAGACTATGTTTCAATCAAGAACATACCATCTAAAAAAATAGTATTGCTATCTAGTCATAGGCGTTTCTCATCCCATTTCTGCAAGTCCTACATGTTTAGAATAAATGTAGCATTCACATAACAATACAGTCCATGAAAAGAGTATATTCTTTTATTGTTTTGTTCATACATGTTAAGTTTCGACTTTCAATCATAAAATTCAATAAATTTGATTCCTTAATCATAAAAACTTGCTTTGCACATTATTTACATGTCACCAGAGTCTACAGCCATACAAAACGTCACAAGGATCTTCCTAGGCATGGGACCATCACACAGGGGGAGGAGGGAGCTATCAAGTAACATACATTCAGAGATTAATTTGTAGATAAGCACAGTGTATTTGGCACTGTTTATTAACAACACCTCCCTCTCTTAAGACAGGCTATTATGCCTTAGTCACAATATACACAATTTGCTATTCGCATCAAAACCAGCTTTTAAACTTTGTAACAGTAATCATTTTTAAGAAACAAAATCAAACCAGATTGGGACTGGAATTCAACCCCTGACTTCTTGCTATGCTCTGAGCTGCCATCTAGAATGTAGTTTAATTTGATAAATTTTTCCATTATGGGGAGTGTCAAAAAAGTATTTAAAGGATATTTAAACAATATCCTTCAATAGACATAAAGACAAACAACACTTTCCTTTAAAATTACCAGTTCTTCTTGGGAGTGCAAGGGAGCCCTGATAATGCGTTAACTAGTGATAATTTTGGCAGGAATTACAGAATGACGAATGCCATTCAAGTTGTGGAGACTGTACTAGTAGTTGAACCCATGAGGAGAAAGATATGGAATGCCTGTATCTGAATTCAGAATCCTTAGCAATTTTTCAGGGTCTCTTCCTAGGACTATAATAAAATCAAGTCACAGGTTATAGATTCACTCTGGTGTGTAGCACTATACTGCTACAAAATGGAAGAAAATAAAGTAAAAGACAACTATTAAACTTTTAGCGACTTTGGCTATATACCAGTGGGTAATTTATTTGACTAACATCATTTTAACAAATATATCTTTTCACTTCAACTGGGCCCATTACATTTAATTCATTAAAGCTATACATATTCCAGACACATGTTTATAAAAGCCATAAATTCAGTCTTAAACTAAGGCAAAATAATCCTCACTAGAACACAAATCACTGTACAGGGGAACAGAAATAAAAAATCCTCTGGTCAAGTTTAGAGATATGCTGTAGCTTCACATAAAACTTTCAGCAATAAACTGACTTTAAAAAAAAAAGTCTTACAATGTTCAAAGAACAATGAAATGCAAAGCAATATCACTAAACCAAAATTTAGTTTAATAATTTAATTTCAAGTGTATTTTTTAAATCATAAATGGGGTTTTGTAATCCAAAGTTGAAACATTTATCCTTCATACCTTCAGAATTTGACAAGCAATTCCCGATCTTACTTTCCAAATCCAGTCTTCACTATTTTTCAGACTTCTGAGACCTAGTATTTAAATTTCTCCATTCTAAATGTACAATTTTAGATAATTATTATACAGTTGTTAAGATTTTTCTGAAAACAGTCCATCAAATATAAAGAATGGTTTCTGTCCAAGGATCAGCAGTGAAGAAAGAAATATTAAATACCTATCAAAAATCATTTATTTATTTAAAAAGATAACAGAACCAGTGCTGTTCTCTGTCATGAAAGAGAACATGTAGAATTAATTTACTTTTGTAGCCTTTGGTAATGTTTTATTACCTACACAGCCCTCAATCTCACTTAAAGGTCTTTTACAGAAAGTCACCATCAGGATTTACTGAGCAAAAACCCTGGGTACTGACATGGTCCTAAGCGTGTGATTCCAGAGGAACAGGTTACCTTTGAGGAAAAGAGCTGCCGTGTAATTTCCCTCAAGTGCTTATTTTAAACAAACAGCTGGTGGAAATACTTTTTTAATGTAACTTTGGATGTTATGTAGCACACTATCCATCAAACAACAAAAATCCAAACTTTTCTTTTTTAGGAAACTTTCCATCTTGTTTTTCAGATTTCAACTTCTTCACCTTTTCTGGACTGCCTAATACTTAAATTTTTAAAATTCTTTAAATTCTTCATTTCAATGTTGTAGAAGTTCTTTACGAGTGAACTTCACATCCCAGAACAAAGACACCGGATCAACACGCTCCAGTCACACTGTTTGACAATAACGATGAGATGGAAAAGGACGGGGATCTGAAAACAGGTATTCCTTGGGCTTCGATGGTGAGCAAGTTTTTAACACACGAGCAATAAAGATCTCCACTCCTCTGGAAATCCCTCAAACTCACAATGCTTCCATTTAATAAGTCAATATATTATTCTTAAAAATTAAGGTTTGGTCACCAGGAAAGACTGAAAAAAAAAATCTCCCCGCCCCTCCCCAACCCCGCCACAAAATAATAATCTAACAGCTCTAAACATCCACTCATGTCCCTATAAAAACAGGGAAGTAGTTGGGGCTGAAGGCTTTAAAACTGAAATTTCAGCTCCTATAACATTACTGCTGCTTGCTCAGAGGTGCAAGTCCATGTATTTCCTTCTCTAACACTTCCCATTTATAAGTTTATTTACACACACACACACACACACACACACACACACACACTCTCTCTCTCTCTCTCTGTCTCTCTCTCTCACACTTACTTACTCTCAAGTAAGACACTTTTTTGTGTTTGTTGATAAATTATGAGGGTTATGAACTAGGTGTGTACAGGGTTTCATAGTTGCTTTGTAAACATCAGAATCACTTAGGTCCTTTTCTCCAAAAGCCTGAAATCAAATTATGCAGCCAGGGACACTACTTTCCCAGACGCTGTTCACACGCTGCATACTGACGGAGGGCAGAGAAGAAGTCCTCGTAGCTGATGTTTAGGTGGGAAGGCAAGGAGCTGAAAAGGAAGCACAGGGGGAAGGGGCCATTAGATGACATACTGTGATTTGGAGGGGGGAACCGGAAGGGTAATGACCAAAGAGAGGTTAAGGACCGAAGAAAGTAAACTGTAAATATAGAGAATACAAACCATTTCTACTAAATGATTGTTAACTGTGAGACAGTTCAAGTGAAAAACAATCTCTCCTTCCACAGTAAGAGAAAAGTAACTTGTAGTGAGATAAGAGATTCAGACCTCTAAGTTGGACTAATGCGAAGCTGGAGATCTATTTATATAGGATTTCATTCAAACTGACTTTAAGAGTTCCTCTCTGTCTGAGTAAAGCCAGTGCCACTTCAATGGTTTAGTAAAGCCACAGCATCCCTGCACAGTGACAGACTGAAGCCATGTGGTGAGTAACCGTAAACAAACAACATCTACCTCCACCATTTCCAACTGCTCAAGGGGACAAGGGCAGTGTGAAGACAAGGACTTTACAGGGGGAGTGAACATACAGCTGGAGGGTTCCCTTTAAGTATTTTATTATTATTTATTTTTAATCTTCACCTGAGGATTTTCAGAGAGGAAAGGGAAGAGGGAGAGAGAGGAGGGAGGAGGGGGGAGGGAGGACGAGAGGGAGAGAAACATCAATCGGCTGTTTCCAGTACTCACCAGACCAGGGATTGAACCCACAACCTAGGCAAGTGCCCTGACCCGGAATCGAACCCACAACCCTTTGGTGTACAGGACAATGCTCCAACCAACTGAGCCACCCAGTCAGGGCTCCCCTTTAAGTATTTTAAACACTTAAGTAATTTTCAATAATTAACATTTTTAAAAAATCTCTCCTTTATACAGCTTTATTGTGAACTCTGGAAATTCCAAACAGTATCAGAGCCAAACAGCTGGCTACTGTACAAGAGCCACATTCATGCACCAGAGGAGAGGATTCAGCAAACTGCCGGGAATGAACTCCTGTCTGCCCCGTGGTTCTCTTTTGCTACGCTTTACCCTTTCTTCCGCAAACCCCAGCTTTACTGAGATAGAACTGACATATAACCTTTATCCTTCCTTTGACTACCATCAACGCTTTCCTATTCACTCTCCTGAAATGACATCCTCAAAGGACAAACTGAATGACATTCTTCTTGCTAAAGCCTGCTTCAAATGTCCTCCTCAAACTACCCACTTTCCTAAGCCTCCTCAATTTACCCCCTTTTCCCACAGTCTCATCTCCCGTCACTCCTCAAGAAGCACTAGCGCCACCGCCCTCCGTGCCTCCGAAGTGATCCTATTTCCCGGTCGGCTTCGTCTGGCCTCACCCTTTTTTTCCATATTAGGACATTTTCCTGCATCTGGGTGCTTGCAGTCTGGTGGACAGTAGACAAATACAGAGCAAACCTCAATATAACGTAGAGCTGTAACAGACGTAGAGCTTTGACAGACACAGTACAAAGATCCACGAGGAAAGCCTGTATGTGCTAGGTATCCGATGTCCTTTATCAGATTTAAGTCCTGAACTCTGTGTTTAACTGCCCATTTTACAAATAGAGAGAAGTTTAAATAGCTTTCCAAAATCATGTTAATGAGCTGCATAGATAGCTAAGATTTAAACCAAGATCTGTTTTAAAACACACTTTTCCCTCCAAACTACTACCACCTGAAAGGCACCCAAAATGACGTGGAAAGCTCTAGAGAAAAGGAGATAAGAGAAATAAGCACCACCCTAGGGAAACCCAGAGTCTGCACATTTCAGTTCTAATTCCACTTTGTTACAAGCCTGAGCAATGACTCTTCCACTTTACTCACCTACAAAACGAGGAAGCTGCATCAGGTGACCTACAGCCCTTTCTGACTCTAACATACTGCGTGCTCTTCTGCCTCTTTATCTGAGCCCCTGAGCGTGAAGCATCTGACCCCTTGGTACTGTGCTCCTCTATGCACCCGTTAGAGAGGTCCTCGATTCTCACAGGTTCCCTACTTCCACTTGTGAGACACTTGACACTCCCCAGATTCATCTTTAGCCTTGACTTCTCGTCCAAGTACCAATTCTACATCTTCTTCTGCCCTTCTACCCGTTTCCATCTAAACAGACTTTGGCCTCAAAATCATCTCACTCTTGAATTCAACATCTTCCCTTCAAAAGCCAATGCTCCCTTCACTCTTCCGTTTCTCTCCATAGCTCTATAATCCACCCAGTCACTTAGGCTTAAACACTTAGAGGAGTCATTTCATTTCTTTTATCATAATTAGTGAAGTGCTAGGCCTGCAATTATACTTCTCATGAGATAGAATTTGTAGTATTTTTTCTCCTAAAGCCCAGAATTTAAATATATTTTAACGCTCCTAAGTCTCTCCTTTATTTTAAATCGACAAATACAGCCCAAGAGCCAGCTACCTGTGTCTGTAAATAAAGTTTTATTGGAACGTGGTCACGCACATTTGTTCACATGTTGCCTGTGATTGTGTAGGTATACTAGCTAATGTTAAGTAGCTGCAACAGAGGAGACCTTGCAAGAGACTGCAGGACGCCGCAAGGCCTAAAATATTCACTATTGGGCCCTTTATACAAAAAGCTTGCCCAACTGTTCAAAATAAGCAATTTCATTCTCTTCACTGTATTCTCCCCTAGATTAAGCTATGGCCTCTTCACTGGTGTGTTTACCTCATCCTTTCCCGAATGCACTCTGCTCTGTTCCACAGTCACCCAACAAATCTTCCAAGGTCACCATTCCACATCATCCCCAGCTCAACGGTTCCCGTCTGCCTGTCCAAACAGTTATATGCATTCCTTCTGCTGCTACTGAAAGTGTTCCCACTGTCTCCACTCCCAAATTATTTGATTTTATCTCACACAACTACCTAACACTAACACTACCCGGCTCTGTTGTGGCCAGTTCCTTCATTCTATCTCTAATAGGTAATGAGCATTCCTCTGCACCCCAGCTTTCCCCCACCCCTGCCCATCCCCTACACTTCTTTTTCTCTAGTTACAAAATTCCACCCAATTTACATCTTCAGATCAAGTCACATCCTTTCTACATAATCAACAACTCTGGCCCACAGAGATATCTCACTCCTGATCTCCTATGATACTTGGTGTCAATACCAAACATTTGCACAACCATACCCTCTCGTGTCTGAGCATTTGTATGTCTTCCTTTTACCAATGATACTGTGAAATACCTGAGGGAAAGAATCCAGTATTGCAATTTTGGGGGAATTCCCATTAAAGCTAGTACAGTACTAGGCTCCAGAAACTCCTGCTGAATTGAACCAAAGTCAGTGCACTTTTAATTACTTACATAATCTCAGTCAATCTGATGTGCCACGGAAGGTAGCCTAAAGTGCTCTCCACAGGCCCAAACTTCAGTACTACATCAGGATCAGGAAAACCATTTGAACCTTGAAAAGGAAGAAATACACACAAACTTACCATGCACTGCTTACAAATAAAATGACCAGGGGCAAAACCCGTTCATCAAGTCGGCTTCTTATGCTTTGAATATCAACACACTCTAGCATTATAATGACAGAATACAGACCAATAGGACAGAATAGAAAGCCCAGAAATAAACTTGCAGATTTATGGTAAACTGATTTTCAACAAAGGAGCCACAGTAATTCAAGGGGGGAAGGTTAAGTTAGTCTTTTTAATAAAGGGTTGTCGAAGAAAAACTGGTATCCTATGCCTCACACCATTCACAAACATGGGCCCAAAATGGAACACAGACTTAAATATAACACTTAAAGCTATAAAAATTCTAGAAGAAAACATAAAGTAATTGTGACTTTGAATTAGGCAAAAATTTCTGACGTGACCCCAAATACATGATCTACTGAAGAAAAATTGATAAGTTGATTTCATAAAAATGAAACTCTTTAATAAAATCATTTAAAAAAAATTTTTATCAGTGGTGCCCAGGTAATAGATTCCATAACCCCCTAAAGGACAGGATTCGGAGAGCTTCTAGATTGGTAGACACAATGAGAGTGGTTTACACAAAGGGCCACTGGCTCCACACCTATATGAGAGGCTGCATTACCACACGCCCACCTCCCGCTACAACCTTGCCCTGTATGCCTCTTTTCCCGAGTTGTATCCTCTGCAACAAACCGGTAAACCTAAGTGCCTTTTTGAGTTCTGTGAGACATTCTAGCAAATTATCAAACCTTCGGAGGGAGTCATGGGAACCCCCTGTTTATAGCTGACTGATCCCAAGTACAGGTGCTCAGAGAATTACAACAGGTGTCTGAAGTGCGGGCAGTCTTGCGTGACTGAGTTCTTAAGCTTGTTAGACTCTACACTAACTCTGGGTAGTTAGTATTGGAATGAAATTGAATTGCTGGACACCCAGTTGGTGTCTGGAGAATTATAAAATTCGTTGTTGGTATAGAAAAACATCCCAGAGGGAGGAAGGCTAACAAGCAGAAGTCCTTTTTAAGAATACTCATCACTCCCCCCTACAAATCCTCTTAGGTCCTCTCCTTTACCAGTAAGTCCTCATGCAAGTGAGTTGACTACAAATGTCATTATCTCAAAACCAATTTCACACAGGATCTTAAACTTCAGAAACACAACATGTATAACAACAAAATCAGCCTTTATAATGTGAAAGGAACCTAGGTACTCTTCTTCATACTGTATATTTGTGGAACAAAACTAAAAATAAATGTATGTGACTTACTAAGTAAACTGTCTAACATATGCACATCCAAATCTGTGGATTTACTTTGCTGCTGGGCTACTAACTGGCAAAATTCCTGAGCAGCTCGTACAATATCTGCTTTTCCATCTTCTGGGGACAGGACCTTCACCGCCACTTGGCAATTTAAAACTGAAGGAAAACACAAACAAGACATTAAAAAAACACACACTCTCCCAGATACATTTCAAAATCAGTTTCAAGATATGTTAAATTCAGACCTAAATAAAGGTACAGTTCTTACAGTAAACAAGAATCATTTAAGCCCTTCAATTTCCATATCAAAATATACTTAAACTACTTTCCTCTGGAAGGACCCACACATCACATTTGTGTATGTATTTAAATACTGCCTTCTCTTTAACATATGCAGAATGACCTTGTCTCTGTGAATAAATCCTCTAGCAAATAGGCATTTTAATTATAGAGTAAATTTCAATTTCTGTAAGTCTAAAGTGGCATCTACAATCACAGCAGTTAGCAGTAACATGGGACTGAAGACAAAAAAAAAAAGTGTTTTAATGGAATGTGCATTGTTTACAATACATACCCACTTAAGCAAATTTATGATTCTATACAAGCTATTTTACAATTGGTAGGACTCTAGGTAAGTAATAGCAATGCCAAATTCTTGTCTACAAAGGTTCCCACCAACCCCACTAAAAACCATTTCAATATTCCTGATCTAGAAATGTGTCCGTTCTTTGGATTCTCTTTGAACTGGTATAAAATCTGCCTGGTTCCTGGTGGCTTATGAGTGAAATAAAATCTTATTTTTTTTTAATATCTATGAAATTCATAATTTTATCTTTTTCTGAAAATCATTAACAAATGGCCCAGCCATTTGTGGCTCAGTGTTTGAGCATCTACCCATGAACCAGGAGGTCAGGGTTCGATTCTGGTAGAGGCACATGCCCAGGTTGCAGGCCCGATCCCCAGTGGAGGGCATGCAGGAGGTAGCGAATCAATGATTCTCTCTCATCTTAGATGTTCCTATCCCTCTCTTCCTCTCCCTTCCTCTCTCTGAAATCAATAAAAACAGCTTTTTAAAAAATTATTAACAAAATGAAGAAAAGTCGAAATCTGATGATTAAAGATGGTGACAATAAAGACCAACAGGGAGAAATGAATGAATGAGTGACAGAATTTGCCTTCAACCACAAAACACATTGGCCTTTGTTAGATATTCAATTTTATATCCAGGCTTACCTTGATCATCTTTGTCATTACTATTTGCAAACTCTGTTGAGTATTTGGAACAATCTAAGCCCAGAAGTTCCTGCTGTTGTTTTAAAATTTCATCCATCAATCTGGAATTATTTCTTTTGAAAATACCTTAAAAAAACAAAACAAAAAAAAAACACAAGTAAATCCAAATGAGGGTAATTTATCCTCTTTAATAAATAGCATATTTGCTATGAAAACAATGCTAGACCCAGAACTGAACAAATGCCAAATGAAGTAGTCATGACTAATTATAACTAGAATCTGAAAGGAAGTTATAACAACAGAACTTTGTTAATATAAAGAGCCTGCTTCAGGCTAGGTAACTACATAGTGTCAATATAAACATGACAGAAATTTAGACCCAGAAAGACTTCACATCATTTACTCAACAACTTTATTTACAGATTATGAAACTGAGATGCAACATCCTTAAGGGTCTTGTCCAAGGATTTAGGAACTGCAGCAGTGGTCTAGAGCAGTGGTCGGCAAACTGCGGCTCACGAGCCACATGCGGCTCTTTGGCCCCTTGAGTGTGGCTCTTCCACAAAATACCATGTGCGGGCGCGCACATACAGTGCGATTGAAACTTCGTGGCCCATGCGCAGAAGTCTGTTTTCGGCTCTCAAAAGAAATTTCAATCGTTGTACTATTGATATTTGGCTCTGTTGACTAATGAGTTTGCCGACCACTGGTCTAGAGTCTATCTCTTCCAGACTCCCAGCCTCATGTAATTGCCTTGCAGACTTACTATGTACATTCAGAACCATAACCTCAATTTGATTAGATTTTTTAATGGTAGAGGGACTAATATGAATTATGTTAAAAGTAGAAAATAGATTAAACTAGCAAAATTTAGTATATTCAATCCTGGCCAGGTAGCTCAGTTGATTAGAGCATCATTCTGATACACCAAGGTTGTAAGCTTGATACCTAGTCAGGCACATATCAGAATCAACCAAAGAATGCATATAAATAAGTGGAAAAACAAAATGATATTTCTTTCTCTCTCTCTCTTCCTCCCTCCCTCTAAAAACATCAATCAATCAATAACAATTTAAAAAATTAAATTCAACAAAGGGTGAAGGAACTAAGAATGTGACATGCATTTAATGTAAAACTAAAATAAAGAGCTCTGACTAAAAAATAAGTTTTTGGCTATTTTCAGAGAAGACAACCTTCCAGTGGCCATTGTCCTTCTTGGCCTTTACCAAGTATTCCTCTCAGTCAGATATGATTTCAAAACAGTTCAAAGATTAACTGGGAGAGAGAGAGAATATAATAAATATATAAAAATAGCACAGAAGCTGCTGAATATCCTATATAATAAAAGGCTAATATGCAAATTGTCCCCTTGGGCGGGAGTTCGACTGACCAGTTCAACCAGGGGGCGGGGCTGGGCTGGCCTGGCCAACCTCCTGTGACCCCTCTCCCACCCCAGACCGATGGGCCCCAATTGGGGCAGGCCAGCCAGACCCCACCCATGCACAAATTTGTGCACTGGGCCTCTAGTGCTGTATATAAATGCTAATTTGGCAGTGTAAGTGTAATAGCAGTTGAAAGACAAAAGCAGTTTCTATTGGTAGGGGAAAGGCTTTGTAAAATAAAACTTAGAGAAGAAAATGGGAAGAACATTTAGATGGAGAAAATGCTTAAGAAAAAAACATGGAATGCTCAAAAGACCGAAATATGCTGCTGGTGCAAAGGATCTGTGAAAAGGGGCAAAGGAATAGTCCTGATTTTTATTTCATTTTGTCTGCTCAATGGGCAACCAACATTTTCTGAGCAATGTGGAATGTGTGAAAATTTGTTTCTTCAGGAAAATTAACCTGGTAACAATAAAGAGAAGGCCAGTAAGCAGACTACTGCAGAAGTCTATACATATTTTAACGAAGCAATGGAAAAGGATTCACTACAAAGGAAGAAATGATAGAATAAAGAGTATGACTTGCCGAAACCGGTTTGGCTCAGTGGAAAGAGCGTCAGCCTGCGGACTGAAGGGTCCCGGGTTCGATTCCGGTCAAGGGCATGTACCTTGGTTGTGGGCACATCTCCAGTGGGAGGTGTGCAGGAGGCAGCTGATCGATGTTTCTCTCTCATCGATGTTTCTAGCTCTCTATCCCTCTCCCTTCCTCTCTGTAAAATATCAATAAAATATATTTAAAAAAAAAAAAAAGAGTATGACTTACTTAGAGGTAAAAACAGAAAATTCCATGACTTTAATCTTTGAAGACAGACTATGTGAACATCTTTTTTTTTTAAGTAGAGAAAGTCTACAAAGAGAATTGGTTCGAAGGAAAAGTTTACTTTTACATAGCTGATTGCAGAATATTTAGGTAGGGTTTATTGTAAGAGTGATTAAGAGACACGAGGGAAAGATGTTCAAAAGAGGTCGTCACATAAGCACCACACGAGTAGGAGTCTTACCTATTTTGTTTACTAGGGGCTAGCAAAGTGCCTGGTACAGAAGAGACACTCAACAAATAAACTTCTACTGAAAGAAGATGGTAAGTCAGAGATTGGCTAGGGGACTGGGAAAGGCCTCTTAGGGATAAGTGACTTTCAGCTGGTCTCGGAAGAATTAGAAGAATTTTTTAGATGTGGGCCGGGGAGGTAACAGAACAAAAAATGGAGGATAAAGATGTAGATATACATTTGGGATCATCCTCCTTAAGGTGAGAGTCATACACACAAGAAATAAATACAATTTCCAAAGGTAAAGGAGTATATATACACGGAGAAGAGCAAAGAGCTAAGAATGTGGCTCCATAAAAAAGTCCACTATCGCCCGGCCAGAGTGGCTCAGTAGGTTGAGCATTGTCCTGTGTACATGGAAGGGTTGCCAGTTGGATTCTCAGTCAGGGCACATGCCTGGGTTGCAGGTTCGATCCCCAGTTGGGGCACATACAGAAGGCAATCAATTGATTGTTGTTTCTCTCTCACATTGATGTCTGACTGTCTAAGAATGTCCTAAGGTGAGGATTTAAAAAAAAAAAAAAAAAGTCCACAATCATTAAGATTTTAAGCTTAGAAAGATAAAGGAGAGCATTTTGTAACACCCATGTCCAGAGAAAGATTAAACACCACAAATATATTCCCAAACTCAAAGAAAACTCTTAAAGAAGGTGATTAATATCAGGAGTTATTTGAATAAGTGTTTAGGATAGTAATACTTGTATAGTATTTGGATATAATAATCCTCAAGTCCAAAATAAAAGTCACATGTATGATACAAAAATAGCATATAAATTTTTGATACAGGTTTATAACTGTTATTACACGATTTCTAATTACCTATGTAAGTAAAGAAGAAATAATAATTTAGACCACCCTTTGGTCTATATTGTAGTTATAAATGGTAGAAGGCATACATATTTCAAAATTTTCTTAATTTGAAAACATCACATTTCTACAACAGTTCTGCCAGAACGTAAGTTTATTAAAAACAAAATGTTAATGAGTCCGTTTACCTACCCCTCCAGATTAAAATGGCAAAGCTTTTCAGAAACCCTTGCCCTCTCCAATGCAATGGATGACATTCTTCATCAGCAAAACAGTCACCACCTCTTCTCAATCTTTATTCTTTCCTTCTCAACCTTTCTGAAGCGTTAACATTAGTGACCACCCTGCTTCTTCAAAATGCTATCCTCCTTCAAGCTTGTCTGAATGTCCTCTCCTGGTTCCATTCTCAATCTGCTCCTTGACTGGCCCTTCTCACGTTGTGCTGCATGCCTTTTTCCTCTTTCCAGCTCCTTCTCCCACCTCCCACCCTGTTCCTGTCCCTGTCCCTGGGTCAGTCCTCTCTTTCTGTCCCAGTGTTCCTCCTCCTCTGATCCTAGTTACTCACAGGATTTTAAAACCACTCCAGACCAGAACAGGGTAAGATGAGTGAAGCAAAAGTTAAGGGGGTGCCCAAAACCTAGTAATTAAACATCCATGATGAACAAAACATTAAAATTTGAAGTAAAAACAGGATCAGCATTTGGTTTCTATCATTTCCAGTTCATTCGAACATTTAATCTTACCCAAAAGTTCTGTAAGCATCTGAAAATGAACACATCTAAAATATGGCAGCTTACATTTAAAGCTAGCTCTCAAGCACATGTATTATATCAAGTTAAAAAAAAAAGGGGGGGATCTGCATAGGCTTTATGAGAACAATAAATATATAAGGGTGGTGGAACAAGGTGATTTAAAATCACAACTGCTATTATATAATTAATAAATTAAAATAAACATAGCCCTTCTTCTTGTTCTATTTCTAATAAAAGCATCACTTCCTGCCAGTCACCCCAGGCATCTTCTCCCTCTAGCATTATCACCACCATCTCATCAGTACCTATTAATATGCAGAACCCATATGCTCTTCTACAACAATGCTCCCTGTACCCATTTCCTTTTGTCCAGTTGACATCGTTGTATTTAACCCAGTTATCAATGAACTGGAAAGGAACAAAGACTGAATATTATACTGATAGGTATGCCCATAATAAGGTCTGGGTGACGTAGGGAAGATGATTACCTGTCAGTCACAATTGGCCAGAAGAGGCGTGGCCACTGCAAGTGCAACAGATTTGAGATATGTAAGTTCCTGAACAAAGGAGTTCCCTCTTTCTTGCTCTCTTGGGACTCTTGTGGCAGGGGGTGTACTCTCACGCTCCTGCATTGGCCTACATGGCTAACGGCCATGTGGACCCCACACACAATGGACTAATGGACTCTAACTAGTCTGATGCTACATGGGACCCAGCTCCACCATGGAACACAAACTCTGGACACTGGCTTTGCTTTTAGCTCTGCTGGATCCCCAACTGCACCTTTTCCAGGACTGGTTTAAGGGAAATGAGACTTTGCAACTTGAGGGATATAATTCCACACAAATAAAACTTTGTACCACATCTTATTCTCCCATGGCGGCTTCCAGAAATTCTTTTTCCAATGGCACCCCAAAAACTCCACTCTCACTAGCAATGGAGAAGAGCAATCATCGTAATTCTCCAATAACACTTTGTCCCCAGTGTTTCAAGCCATAGTCTTCTTTATAATATTACAACCACCTTCTAATGCGTCTTTCCAGTCCCTTCTCATGTACTGCTAGACTGACTACAAGACTAATCTTCTCTGGGTACATCTTCAATCCTGGCACATTCCAACTTTAATATTGTCAATGGCTCCCCAAATACTGAATATATTAATAACAAGCTGCTCAGATCAGCATTAATATTCCAGCCTATGCTTCCACACTTGGTGGCTAGAAATACTTTATATTTATGAAATAAATTAATCTTTTTATTTCTCTATAGTACCACATTGCCAGCAAATTAGATTGCTTTGATTCCTCTAAAAACACAAGGAAGTGACGCCAACCTCCAACCTTTATTATGTTACCTACACAGCCCCACACCTGTAAAATTCTACTAATTCTCCACAGGCCAGCTAAAATGTCACTTACCCTCAATCCACCAGACAAATGTGCCTCATTCCTCCTCTCACCCCTCCAAATACACACAATTTGTCCCAACTCCTTATAGACTAATATTCTTCATTTTATTATAGTTATAGCTTAACCCCTCTCCCCCAACTAACTGTACTTGGTTGTGAACTAGTGTCTTACTTATCTCTTTCCCTAGGGCACCTTGCACAATGTTTATTTGATAAACTGAATTATCAGTGCACAAAATGTCACCTAACAACAACAAAACCTAAATGAGCACGTCACTGAATGGAATTTTTTTAATGTTTCCAGGAACCTCCCACAATAAAAGCAGATACTTCCTTACTGCACATAACCAGAAATTATGTTAAAAAGGAAGAACACTGTACAGAGGCATAGTTACAAAGCACCTTTTATGAAGACTTTCATAAAGTTCTTTTACACAGAACATTTATGTTGGCTGGTTTGAATAAAGAGATGAAATCAAAATAGTATAGTGTCTGAGAAATGCCAAATGCATAGGTAAGACAGATTATCAGCAAGATGACTCCTGATACCTCGTAACTTGAACCCCATCCGGAAACCTGATTATATTCAATGGCACTTATCTCACTTATACATAAGCAAGATTATAAGCTTACCCTTTTCTTCAGGATTCAAAGTCCACACACACTTCACATGATACAAAAGAAATGCAACAACATGTAAGTGCGCCTTGGACTGAGATAGGCAATTCCTCTAGCAATACCAAGTTGATGTGGAGGTTCGTTTTCTCATGTCATAATTCATCTTGTTTGCTTTCACAGAATCTAAACTAATGCCAAAAGAGTTTGGCATGAATTCCAGGTCTCCTGGTTTCTAATTATTCAGTTCAGTAACTATTTCTAACACTGATAAAGAATGATGAACCCAATTTACTATTAAATTTTGAATTCTCCTCTCAAAAAAAAATTAAACTCCATAAAATAAAACTGACCTTTTACAATGAATAGCATCTTTTGAAAAAAACTAGGACTATAGTTTGTGTTTAAAAGGCTTTTGAAGAAGGTTTCCCTGGGCTAACAGATAATTAAATTCTTTTAAAAATATATATATATATTATTGATTTTTTACAGAGAGGAAGGGAGAAGGATAGAGAGTTAGAAACATTGATGAGAGAGAAACATCGATCAGCTGCCTCCTGCACACCCCCTACTGGGCATGTGCCCACAACCAAGGTACATGCCCTTGACTGGAATCGAACCTGGGACCTTTCAGTCCCCAGGCCGACGCTCTATCCACTGAGCCAAACCAGTCACGGCGATAATTAAATTCTTTAAATAATGACTTGGGAATATAAAGTAAGTTTATGCAATAATGATTCATTTTTCTTCATTTTTAAAAAATACATTTTATTTCTTGATTTATGATGGTGCCTTACCCTATAAATATATATTTTAAATATGTTTTTATTGATTTTTAGATAGAGAAAGGGAGATAGAGGTAGAAACATCGATCGGCTGCCTCCTGCATGCCTCCCACTGGGATCAAGCCTGCAACCGGGCATATGCCCTGACCAGGAATTAAACCAGTGACCTCTTGGTGCATGGGACGACGCTCAATCCACTGAGCAACACCAGCCAGGCTGCAATAATGATTTAAAGAATTTTACATTATGTTTTGTTGCTCTCTTAATTTCCCAAGTACAAACTACATGTAAATATATATAGAAAAGATAATATGGAAGAACCAAAAATTTTTAAAACACACACATAAACACACCCACAAAAATCTAGTTTCCATGAAAGAATAAAATATTAGGAAAGAAAAACTAGAACTCAGAAAGACTACAATGTTTTTGGTATTTCTTTCTTTTTAAAATAAACCTTTATTGTTCAGATTATTACAATTGTTCCTCTTTTTTCCCCCCATAGATCCCCTCCACCCGGTTCCCACCCCACCCTCTGCCCTTACCGCCCCCCCCTCCTCATTCATAGGTGTACGATTTTTGTGCAGTCTCTTCCCGCACCCCCACACCCCTTTCCCCCCGAGAATTGTCAGTCCACTCCCTTTCTATGCCCCTGATTCTATTACATTCACCAGTTTATTCTGTTCATCAGATTTTTTATTCACTTGATTTTTAGATTCACTTGTTGATATGTATTTGTTTTTCATAATTTTTATCTTTTCCTTTTTCTTCTTCTTCCTCTTCTTAAAGAATACCATTCAGCATTTCATATAATACTGGTTTGGCGGTGATGAACTCCTTTAGCTTTTTCTTATCTGTGAAGCTCTTTATTTGCCCTTCAATTCTGAATGATAGCTTTGCTGGGTAGAGTAATCTTGGTTGTAGGTTCTTGCTATTCATCACTCTGAATATTTCTTGCCCCTCACATCTGGCCTGAACAGTTTCTGTTGAGAAATCAGCTGACAGTCCTACGGGTGCTCCCTTGTAGGTAACTAACTGTTTTTCTCTTGCTGCTTTTAATAGTCTTTTGCTCTTGGCATTTTAATTATGATATGTCTTGGTGTGGTCCTCTTTGGATTCCTTTTGTTTGGGGTTCTGTGCGCTTCCTGGACTTGTAAGTCTATTTCTTTCACCAGGTGGGGGAAGTTTTCAGTCATTATTTTTTCAAATAGGTTTTCAGTATCTTGCTCTCTCTCTTCTTCTGGCACCCCCATAATTCTGATGTTGGTACGCTTGAAGTTGTCCCAGAGGCTCCTTATACTATCTCCATCTTTTTGGATTCTTTTTTTTTTTTTTTGCTTTTCAGGTTGAGTGTTTTGCTTCTTTGTATTTCAAATCTTTGACTCGATTCTTGCGATCCTCTAGTCTGCTGTTGGATCTCTGTATATTATTTTTTATTTCAGTCAGTGTATGCTTAATTTCTAGTTGGTCCTTTTTCATATCCTCGAGGGTCTCACTAAATTGATCAGCCTTTTCTAGAAAATTCTTGAAAAACCTTATAACCATGGTTTTGAACTGTATATCCAGTCATTTGCTTTCCTCCATTTCTGTCATTTGTGACCTGTTTCTTTGTCTCCGCATTTTGGCTGCTTCCCTGAGTTGATAGAGTGGCTTTGTGTGCTAGGTGTCCTACAGGGCCCAGTGGCTCAGCCTCCCCAGTTACCTGAGGTGGACACTCTTGGTGCACCCCTTTGTGGGCTGTGTGCACAGTCTTGTTGTAGTTAAGCCTTGATTGTTGTTGGTATCACTGGGAGGAACTGACCTCCAGGCCAAGTGGCTGTGAGGATCAGCTGTGTCTACGATGGGAGAACTTCTATGCTGGAGACACCCTTATGAGACAAGACTTGCAAAAGCCTCTGCGCTCAGCTTGGATGGGGCGGAATCTCATTGCAGAGCAGACAGCAATGGCTTCCCGTCAGCCCTGCCCTAATAGGCCCCTGTGTCTCAGTGTCCCGTGGTAATTGCTGCAAGCACCTCTGAGAGAAAGCCACCCTCGAGTTTCGCCTGCTGCCAGACAGTCCAATTTCTCCCCGAATGAGTCTGGGTCCCCAGAGTCTCACCAGGAACTGGAGTTCAGAGCCATCGGGAGCCTTTGTCTCTCTCCAGATTGAAAAAGCCAGCCGCGTACTCAGTTGCCAGCCCTCTCTGCGCGCGTGCCTCGGTACCTCTGCCTTCCGCAGTTCCTCTGAGTCTCAGTGTGCTTTTCTCTTTCCTGACAGTCCAGTTTCTCCCCAAATGAGTCTGGGTCCCCAGAGTCTCGCCCAGAACTGAAGTTCAGAGCCGTCGGGAGCCTTTGTCTCTCTCCAGATTGAAAAAGCCAGCCGCTTACTCAGTTGCCAGCCCTCTCTGCGCACGCGTCTCAATACCTCTGCCTTCTGCAGCTCCTCTGAGTCTCAGTGTGCTTTTCTCTTTCCTTCTAATTGTAGAATTTCTATTCAGCCAGCCTTCCTGTGGTTCTGGATGATGTCCGTTTTGTCTTTTAGTTGTAGTTTTGAAATTGTTGTACAAGGCAGCAGTTTAGGTGTTTACCTATGCCGCCATCTTGTTTTCTCTCTAGAGTTGATTTTCCTGTTTTTGGTATTTCTTAATAAACACTACTATGTACTTTGAAGGCCAAATGTACTTCTTTTTATATTTGAAGAAATACATGTTTTAAATTCTAATATTAAAAACTATATGAGATGTTCAAAGTTTAGACAATAAAGGAATGTCCCCTAACCATCCACCCACCTTACCATTATAACACAACTATTTTTTTTTTTAATGTATTTTATTGATTTTTTTACAGAGATGAAGGGAGAGGGATAGAGAGTTAGAAACATCGATGAGAGAGAAACATCGATCAGCTGCCTCCTGCACACCTCCCACTGGAGATGTGCCCACACCAAGGTACATGCCCTTGACCGGAATCGAACCCGGGACCCTTCTGTCCACAGGCCGACGCTCTATCCACTGAGCCAAACCAGTTTCGGCTATAACACAACTATTTCTAATTTTTATTATTTCCTAGTGTTTGTCTACATGCATGTGTAATCCTGGCATATGTGATCATGCAGTTCTGTATCCTGCTTCTTTCACCCCAACATTTAGAAGTGGAGCAAAGGAGAAGCCAGGCATAAGGCTGAGAAGAAACAGTGAGATACGAAGAAATCCAACCATATGTGATGTCATGGAAGCCTAGAGAGAAAACATTTCAAAGAGAGAGGAAATTAAGTATGCCCTATCCACCTATTTGATTTATACTGTACTCAGGAACCTTAAATTGGAGCCTCTAAAAAATCTCTAGTATGTTAGTTAAAATTACATAATAAAATTGCTTATAGGTTTCAATATCTAGACTACCTATACCAGCCATGGGCAAACTACGGCCCGCGGGCCAGATCCGGCCCGTTCGGCTGTTCTATCCGGCCCGCGGAGCCGAAAGAGCAGAGGGTTCTCTTGCTCTCCCCTCCGCTCCTTTACTTTGAATTTATATTAGTTCACACAAACACTCCATCCATGCTTTTGTTCCGGCCCTCCAGTCCATTTTAAGAACCCATTGTGGCCCTCGAGTCAAAAAGTTTGCCCACCCCTGACCTATACTATACTCAAGCACCTATACATGAACTGGGTCACAAAGCCATGGCATAATACTTTTTTCAACTTAATACCAAGTAACAAGGAGTTTAGTTAGGCGAGTGTTCAATCAGCAAATCTTACCCATATCCCTTAAATACATCTAACATCCAAGGGGAGAAAAGTGAGATAAACACTGAAATATCTCTTAGTTATGAAGCATCTCTCCAACCCTGGAATCAAAGTAATACCTAGTAAATAGGTGGACTCACTAAAGTAGCCTACCTTTCTTCTTTTTAAACCAGACATCTATGCAAGTTACCTAGTGGTTGCCCTCCTTTAATTCTCTAACAAGCAAGTTATAACACTACTGGAGGCAAACGCCCGCGAGGAAAACATATACTTATAAAGCAATTATTTAAAATAAAAAACTGCAATTAAAATTTTAGATGAATGAAGCAGTCATAACACAAGGGCGCCCCAGGATACCTCATGGAAAATAATTATGCTGGAATTAGCATGTAGCAAGGGAACACGTACACGTAATGCTGGCATTGTGTAGCAGAATGAGTGCTGGGTTTTCAGTCCCAGTGCTTCAGCAGAAGAAATGGTCAAATGAACAAGCCTCGTGGGCTTTCTCAGTCTCTGGCTGCACATGTAAAAAAATGCAACTATCTTCAAAGACTGATCACCTGACAAATAAATAATTCAATACAGGCAGGAGACCCATAAAGTTAAATTCACTGGATTAAAAAAGGAAAGTGATTCCTGACTCACAGGATGAACATTTATAATAATGGTATGAAGAAAATTCTATTTGCCTTTAAATATATTTTACCAATCATTCTATCACCTGTAGGTAAGTGCCACTTCACTAAGGCTTTAAGATGACCTTACATAATCAGGAATAGTACTAAAAGTGATTGTATTGTGGTCACATTCTCTTACCAGTAGAAGTCTTACCAATATAATAGTTAAGTACAAAAGCTTTGGAATAAAATCTGGTTCGAATTCTAGATCTGTTTCTTGTTAGGTAGGGGTTCTTGCTTTCTAAGTCTCAGTTTCTTGATGTGTAAAACTGATAAGAACTTAATGTATGTCTTTGCATAGTATCTGGTACACAGTGTTTAACAGAGTTATTATTGCTATTAAGTAAAGGTTTATTTTCATACATTGATCGAAGTATGGTAAAACAGGCGTGTATTCAGAGAATGTGACCATTCAAAAATTAACAAAGACAGCAAAACTGGGGAGGGAGCAGTTGAGAAAGGCTTTCCAGGAGGTGATAGTCAGAATGGACACACAAGGATCTCTCATAGCCTCCTGACAAGGAACTAGCCCTTTGGCAAAAGAAGGAGAAGAGGACATTCCAGAACGCTAAAATAAATGTGAAATGCTGTGCTGGAAGCGAATCGTACAAAAGTAAAGAATAGGAAGAGAATGCTCCTTTACATGAGTTACCAAATAAGGGAAGCCAGGTACACTAGTTTGCATTGTTCAGTATATTAAAATGCAATCACATTTATACTTCCCCTTTTAACACTTCTGGCAACTCTATATTTCAAAATAAGAAAAATAATACTTAATAAAATCATATTTGCTAATAGCATGTTTCAGTATGCCAAATAAGTAAATAAGGAAAAAGCTATGTTCATTTTCCTCCATTATTTTAAGGCTTCTGGGTAGTATTTGTGTTGAGAAACAACTTATAACTCAGCTCATTATTCTTATTATAAAAAAATCAGTCTTCTTTTCAACTCAAGAAATACATACTGACTACACTCATCACACCAGCTACACTCTGTAGAAGAAAGAAAAATGAAGATTAATAGCATCTCAGGAGCTTGGACTCTAGGTAGAAAATTCAGGTACATATACAAACACTAACACTTTACAGAATAGAGAACAGAAGTGCCTTTAGAGATGTACAAAGCTCTAAGGAGATTCAAGGATAGAGCAAGATTAGGGAAAACTCAGTAGTGACAGATTACCTACGAGGTGTTAGTTAAAATGGACTTACAAGGATCAATAATAGCCTTTTAGCAGGGAGACAGACATTTACTGGGAAAAGGAGAGGAGGAAGCTTCCGGAGGAAGGAACAACAAGTAATCTAATTCTGGATGCAGCAAAAAGCGTATAAGAGAGTGAAAAACAGGTTGGGAAGGTTGGCAGCACACCGGGCAGATCTTTTGAGTGTTGTGAGAATTCCGTACCCCAAACCATTTCATAAGACACAGTAGTGTGGACTTACAACTATGGAAGTAACACTAAAAAGAGCTACAATAGATTTCTTTTGTCTTTTACTGAATTCTCACAGAGAAGTCAATGCCACATTCTAGGTCAGCGGTTGCCAACTGGTGGTCCGTGAGGTCTGAAAGGTTGGCGACCGCTGTGCTAGATCATTCAAACTTATCGTAAGTAATATTAAGACCCACCCCAGGTTATCCTCACTCATGAAAAAAATCCATGAAGGATGAATAATTTGATGTAAGGCAAGTAGCAAGGAGACTTGTATTAGGATGAATAATTTGATGTAAGCTAAGTAGCAGGAAGATTTGTGTTAGGGCCACACAAATGTATCCTAAGGATCATTTGATAAAACAAAGATGCTCAAGTCCCATTGCCTAAATCAGTCTGATCAATAACTTTGTTGAATCTGTATTTCTTTTAAGCATCCCCAATGACTCACTCACAGATGGTCCTTGTTTTGAAAAATACTGCCCTACAGTGAGGTTCCCAGTACAGCACCAGTACAGCTGGGCAATATGAACAGGTTCCATCACAGAAGATAATATATTTCCAGATACCTTGGATCTAGGGATTCTTGAGGCAAGACCTAGGCAAGCATAGCAACTCTATGGCTATCACACCAAAAGTCCCCAAACTCCATTTATACCATTCCAGTTAGTCATTTCTTGAATTATAATCACGCAGAGAAAACAGCCAAGTCTCACTCCATACTAGAATTCTGAGCTCGAGAAAAATGACTCAAATTTCTGAAGGATAAAAGAATTACTAGCAGAAATCATTATACTCAAGTAATATTGCAGGCAGGTGAAAAGAAAAGGATCAGTTTGCTGGCAGGAGTCAAACCATGGGAAATATCAATGGATTTTTTTTTAGTCTAAGGATTAAATATAATTTACAGCAATTATAATCTAAATGAATATTCATTTTAAAAACGCCACTCACTGGCATTTATATATTTGCTTATAATAATTTTTAACAGATATTCCTAATTTGAGTGTACACTCCTTGACACCATTTCTTATACTTCTTTGTATTCCAGTGCTTTATATCACAGAAGGCACTCAATAAAACTGGCATTAGAATATTTTTCTAAGTTAAATATCTCTATAGAGATAGCGAAAATAAAAGTTTGTTAGGGAAAACTGAGTAAAGCTTAAGAATCTGTATTGCCCTTGAAAAGTACAACTTTTCTCACATGTCCACATGGCTTGCTCACTCACACCTTTCATGACCATACTCATTGTGAGTGAAGGACTGTTGGTTAGAGAATTCCAAGAACATATATATAGTATTTTTATATCAGAGCAGGCTTTGCAGCACATTTTACAAACATTTAGCTCTGAATTTTGCAAAGTGGTGGAGTAAGAGGCGGTTTTCCAACGTTTTGATCCAAAATAAATCTGTCATACTGATTGCCTTTACTATGTTGTCATATGTCATATTTAAAAGCATTTCAATAAAAGATTATAAGGGGGGAAAAGTCACTGAGGCTTTCCTAAGCCACTCTATCACCCCATCTCCATCATTGATTTTCAACATTTTATCCCCCTTCCCTGCACTTTCCTCCTTACACTTATGATCTAATGCACTGCATATTTTACTCATCTATACTAATAAAAGGGTAATATGCAAATTGGTCACGTCACCCTTACACTAACAACCGAACAGCAGGCTGCATGGGGCGACCAGGCCGGCAGGAGGGTTAGCGAGGGACAACCAAATGACTGACCAGCAGGCTGCGTGGGGCGACCAGGCCAGCAGGGGGGTTAGCGAGGAACAACCAAACAACTGAGCAGCAGGCTGCGTGGGGCGACCAGGCCGGCAGGGGGGTTAGTGAGGAGCGACCAGACAACTGACCAGCAGGCTGTGTGGGGTGACCAGGCCGGCAGGGGGGTTAGTGAGGAGCGACCAGACAACTGACCAGCAGGCTGTGTGGGGCGACCAGGCCAGCAGGGGGGTTAGCGAGGGACAACCAAACAACTGAGCAGCAGGCTGTGTGGGGCGACCAGGCCAGCAGGGGGGTTAGCGAGGAACAACCAAACAACTGAGCAGCAGGCTGTGTGGGGCGACCAGGCCGGCAGGAGGGTTAGCGAGGGACAACCAAATGACTGACCAGCAGGCTGCATGGGGTGACCAGGCCGGCAGGAGGGTTAGCGAGGGACAACCAAATGACTGACCAGCAGGCTGCGTGGGGTGACCAGGCCGGCAGGGGGGTTAGTGAGGGGCGACCAGACAACTGACCAGCAGGCTGTGTGGGGTGACCAGGCCCGCAGGGGGGGCAGTGAGGGTCAACCAAACAACTGAGCAGCAGGCTGCGTGGGGTGACCAGGCCGGCAGGGAGTAAGGGGCGACCAAATGACCGAGCAGCAAGCTGCGTGGGGTGACCAGGCCGGCGGGGGGGAGCGGGGGGGGGGGCGGCAGTTAGGGGCAATCAGGCTGGCAGAGGGGACAGTTAGGGGCGATCAGGTGGGCAGGCAGATGAGCAGTTAGGAGCCAGTGGTCCTGGATTGTGAGAGGGATGTCCCGGATTGGAGAGGGTGCAGGCTGGGCTGAGGGAACCCCTCCCCGCCCCGTGCATGAATTTCGTGCACCAGGCCTCTAGTCCTATATAATAAAAGCCTAATATGCAAATCAACCGAACAGTGGAATAATGAGTGGAACAACCAGTTGCTATAATGCACACTGACCACCAGGGGGCAGATGCTCAACACAGGAGCTGTCCCCAGCCCGCAGGCCCCAGGCCAGCCAAGGTGGGTGCCAGAGGGGGCGGGGGGGGGGGGGGGGGGAGGCCTGATCACCCCACCAGTTGCCCTGCAGAGGGAGGTGACAGGCGGTGGCCAGGGGTGGGGCCAGTGAGCAGGAGCAGGGTGCAATCCCCCCCTCCATCCCCCCCCCCCCCCGCCATCGACCCACCGATTGGCCCTGATTGCCAGCCAGGCCTAGGGACCCTACCCGTGCATGAATTTCGTGCACCGGACCTCTAGTTTATAATATTTGTCAGACTTCCACTAACATTTAAGTTCCACGAACATAAGTATTCTCATTTTGTTCACTGTTGCACTTCCTTGTCTGGAGCAGTATCTGGTGCTTAATAGATGCCCAATTGTCACCTGGTAAATGAATGGATGAAAGACCAATCAATCAGCCCTGACCGGTTTGGCTCAGTGGACAGAGCGTCGGCCTGCGGACTGAGGGGTCCCGGGTTCGATTCCAGTCAAGGGCACGTGACTTGGTTGCAGGCACATCCCCAGAGGGGGGTGTGCAGGAGGCAGCTGATCGATGTTTCTCTCTCATCGATGTTTCTGACTCTCTATCCCTCTTCCTTCCTCTCTGTAAAAAGTCAATAAAATATATTTAAAAAAAAAAAAAAAAAAAAAAAAAGAAAGACCAATCAATCAATAAAAACCAAGAATGGGTAACTGGAAAGTCTCTTATTTTAAACAATGAAATTACTCCTTATCCCTTAGGAAACAATTAAAACAGCTTTTACAGTAGGACACAAAGTGCTCTCAGTTCATTCACTGAAAATGCTCTGTAAAATTCCTTCCGTTTGTCAGGCAATACTTGGTCATACTGACTTCTTCCTTTTCGTTATCAATTGTTTTCTTTCCGCGAATATGACACAGAATACTTCTGAATTCCACCAGCAACTCAGTAACAGGAATTGCAGGAACCAGGAAGTGTGGGAACACTGTAATCTGCATTAGCAGGCAGTCACCAAGTGAAACTAGTTAGCTCTACATTTTCCTTTCCTACTAAAAGGTAAACGGCCCTTGTTTTAAAAGAATCAGCTGGATACAGTGATTCACTTTTAAGTCAATTCACCACATTGCTTCAAGGCTTTAACTAATTTCTATTTCTGTTTCACTTACTTTGTTCCCCTGGCAATGTATCTATCTGTTGTATTGCTTTGAGCAAAGACTGTACGGCCTCCTAACAGTCTCAGGATCTCTATTCCTCTGCAGAGTTCTTTGGCAAGTGCCATGAAATGTTAGCCCCTGAGTATATTCAACTTTACCCTACAGGGCAAAGCATCAGTTGATGACAGACTATCTAGTCACCATATTACTTTCTGGCTGCAAGAAATGTTATAGGTCAAAGATTACTCAA
This sequence comes from Plecotus auritus, assembly GCF_963455305.1. Lineage (NCBI taxonomy): Eukaryota > Metazoa > Chordata > Mammalia > Chiroptera > Vespertilionidae > Plecotus > Plecotus auritus. Next base: position 12,609,823 of record NC_137775.1, on the reverse strand, counting down.
ATACCCTGTAAAGTTAATCAGACCTTTTAATCCACCCTTTCTGGGAAAAAAACAACAACACCCACACACACAACACCCACACTTACACCTATCTAGCTTTACAATCTTGATTTTAAAGATTAAAATCAAGTTGTAGCTTCTGTGAAATTTCTTGAACAGAGAATGAAATTGGTAGTTCAAGTTACTAAACAAAGAATAAAGCATTAGTTGGTCCTTCATATCAACACTCCCTCCTAAATCATTCTCTTCACCAAATCTTTATCTCTAAGGAAATTCCATTGTTTTCAGGATTTGATTGAAACCCCAACCTGACAATTAGAGCATTTCTCCACCTTATCTCCTCTTTCTTCCATGTTCTGCTTAAACCTCATCTCTCCACATGAACTTAAGTTCCCCATCAAAATGCCTCTCCCCACTTCTCATAGTAGTTCCTTACTCCCAACGTTTCTTGTTAGAGGCCATGCGTCTCCTCTGAGAGTCCATGGAATTAAGTGTAAGATTCCAAGGATAATGCCTAGCACAATGCTTTAGGTTTGTGGCCACCTGAGAAGTGTTTACAAAAATTCCCCATTTGTGAAAATTCCCTCAATTAAAACTACAGGAGGACAATTATAATGTCAAGTACAGTGTTGGCCACTGAGGCTCAAGGACCCATCCCAGGCCTCCCAAGACAGGTGACCGTGTTCTTTGCTCCCCATCCAGTCTTCCCTAAGCTCAGTTCAAATGCCAAGGGGCCCCAACCACTCTAGTTCAGCGTACATCCCCCCGAGCCGGGCAGCGCCCTAAGATCGGTGCCTCGAACCTCTCTTTAGAAACAATGTATTGTAATGAAAGGGCAAATGTGCAGGAAAGCCGACTGGTTTGCTAAACCTCCACTCTCTCTATGACTACCTTTGTAACTTCAGACAAATCAGTGCATGCTCTTGATCTTCAGCTCCCTCACTTGTGAAACAAGGGTATAATATACAAATACCACTTACCTTACCGGGGCATTATGAAGAATAAGAAATATTTTTTTTTAAATGTACAGACATCTATGGAGTCCAATTCAGGGACGTAGTAGGTGTTCACTTAAGCTTATCTCCCTTCCTCGAAAGCATTTAACAATGAAATCAGCATTTGAGGGCCGCGGGAGGCGAGCCGGCAGGGCTGCGGTGAGCGGGGTGCCAGCGTACACCTGCCGGATGTGGGGTCCCCGCCGTCGGAGACGCCCCGTGCCCCTCCCCGCGCCGGGCCTCACCTTGGTGGTCGTAGACGCTAATGTAAGAGATGCCCACGGCCATACACCACACCACGAGGCTCGCGATGTCCGAGAAGCTGGTCTCCGGCTCTTCCTCGGTGATCACCAGGCCCATGTGCACGGGCAGCTTCTCCAGAGACCGGCCGTCCGCGCGCCAGCGCAGCCGAGGGTGGGGGGCGCCCGGGCCCGGCCCCCCGCGCGGGTGCCGGTGCGGCCGGCGATTCCTGCCTGCAGCCGGGGGCTTGCGGAGCGTGAAACCAAGTGGCGCTAGGACCGCGGCGGAGGCGGCGCGGCAGCAGCGCCGCCAGATCCAGTTCCAGGTGCCGAACCGAACGCGGAGCCAGTAGGTGAGCGTGCGGTGCAGGCAGAGCAAAGCGTGCAGCACCCGCCACACCAGCTCGTACAGCCCCGTCATACTCTCCTGGCGCCCGTCGGTCCTCCCCTCCCTCCCACACCCACGGTGCCACGGCTCCTTATCTACCCCTGCGGGCGGCGCGAGCCATCGCTCCGCGGTCCCCGGGTCCCCCGCGCCCGAATCCCTTTCTACTGCCAGCACCTCACCTCGCCCCCGCCGCCATCTTCCTCCGGCCTTGGCAGCCCCACCCCCGCTAGTACATATTCAGTGCTGATTGGTCGCCGTGGAACTCTGACGTGGCTTCTTGGTTAGAGGATGTGGCCTAGCCCCGCTCGGCGAGGGAGAGCGCGCGCCTGGGAACTAGGTGGACCGGCTTCCGAGGGCGCCCCCTGGTGGTTGGAGGTGTAGAAGCGGACGCCGCTGGTACTTAGGCGCAGGACCCAGAAAGATGCCTGTGGTCAGGTAGGGATGGGTGATTGCAGGGACGCAGTGCCCCTTGGATCCTGGGCATCTTATACTGTCTGTTTCCTCTCAGGGTCCCGCCAGAAACTATTTCCAAGCAGTACAAGTCATCCGAGTGGATTGGCAATTACAATAGCTACCGAGAACCAATTCCAGCATCTAATAATTACAAGAGTTTCACCAAAAAGTTGGTGAAGCTTGGGGAGCTCAACGGGGTTGAGTTACATGTAGTTTACCTGTTGGAACCGGCTAAACGGCACTTCCCCCAAACCTGAATAGGACAATTGTTTGCTGCCAGACAGCTCAGGGCATTTTACTGCCTCCTATTGGCCAAACACCTGAACAGCTGTAAGCTATTCCCCAAACTGATAATGCTTCTGTATTCTACCCTTTGATACCGTACCCTTTGAAGTGTATATTTCCACCTTGCCTTAGGATAAATTGTGTGAATAAAAGCAGGGTCCTGAGTGAAGGAGGAGAGTCTTCAGCTCCTTTTAGCCGAAGCTCCTCTGACCCCCAATGCCTTTCAAAAATATCTTTCATCTCCGGACTCTTTAATCATCTACGCGCAGCCCCTTTCACCAGAATGCTGAACCCTTTGTAAGGCTGGGAAAAGAACCCCAGCATTCTGACGCCCTAACGAGGGACACCAACAAATAGCCAGAAGGAAACTAGGGGTAGAAAGTATCCCTCAGTAAGTGTTGATGCTGGAATCAACCAGGGTCCCCTAAAGGAAGTGTCTGTAGAGGCGGGAGTGTGCCCCTTAGAGAGGTCCTGCCACTGTTCATTGGTCAAACCTTCTAGCTAGACTGATTTTACCAAGAGTGTGAATGAGAACCCTCAGTAATGTCCCTGGAACCTAATTCAGCCCATATCATTCCCCTCTAAAGGGAATCCTTTGCTTAGTACATAAGAGAGAGGTTCCACCCCTGGCAGTCCAATCACTTCATTCTTTCACTCATTCATTCAGCAAGCCATTACTGACCTCAGTCACCACTACTATTTGATGTAAACTGTCCATCCATCCTTATCATCCCCTCACAGAGCCTAATGTCCAGTCATCTGGGCTACAGAGTGGCCCTCCAGACCAGTTGGGTCCTTCCCTGCAACAATTCTGTGCCATTTTTGCCCTCTTTGTGCAATCCCTTCCCTTCACCTGAATCCCTGAATCCCAACTAGGTCTTGCCCAAATCCCAACCCATTTCTCAAGGCTCATTCTTCAGTGGAACTTCCCTTGATCCCCTCTGTCCCTTCTTGTAAATCTCATGGCGACTCATAAGTTTCATGGCTCTACTTATAGCACTTCCCACTTTCATATATATGCGGGTCTGTATATGTGATATTATTACATATTATGTATTGTATTTTTACAGGCTATATGTTGGGTTATATCTTTTCTCTGTACATAGGTAGTTACATATAAATGAAATAAAACAATGCTGTTTTAGTCATACCTACCTAATCTTTGTTCTCTCACACTTCCGTTTCCTATTGGGAAATATCCGTCAACATCTTGGCTTTGTGCCTTAATGTTTCAGTCACTGACACTGTTTCAACTAGTCTTATTTCCTGGGTGTGGGAGTGGGCTGGAAGCGGTTAATGGGGGGAAAGGAGGACCTATAAGTTTTCCTCCCTTTGGTAGCTCAGCCTGAGGAGGGAAGTAAGGGTCTCTGTCTGCCCTGCACCTGCTCTTCTGATGACGGCCAAAGAAGAGGGAGAGGGGGAGGTGAGGATCAGGGGAGCCTGCAGCAGCCTCCGTCCTCACCGGCCAATGATGTTAATCAGGATGCTCTGCTAAGGACGCTCCAGGGCACCACCGTCCCAGTGAAATTTGCCTACGTTTTCCACAGGAAGCCCCTTGCCATCACTGACACCAGAAACAGAGACCATGTAGGATAATGGCAAGCCTAGGGCTCAGAGATGGCACTAGTCATGTTCCTGAATCAAAATGTTAAGATAACCCACTATTATTACTAGTATGGCACCAGTTCTACAAGGCTTGTCATAACACTGTGCTTTGGGTCACTTTTACCACTCCTCAAGGTTTCAGACTGATAGGCTGGTAAAAATCCAATTTTTATTGTTTACTACACAGTTAGATGATGGAGAAACATTGAGTTTCTGGTTGACTTGTAATGGTAGTTATTTCATGTGTGTCCATATTTATTTAAGCAAAATTACCTAAGAGCAAAATCTGATTAATTAAATGGTAAGTGACATAGTGAGCCATGGCCTCTAGTAAAATAGAGCTTTAAAAAATTATTATTCAGTTTCTCAAGACTAGTGAAATCTATGAAACCTGTATACAAAAGACATGAGAGCTCAACATCAACAGACTCCCTTACCCTCCACTACTGCTGTTGTATAATGAGACTAGAATTTTTGGCTACAGCCTCAATACCAGAATAGTATTTGATGAAGGGACATAATAAACAACTATAGAGAAAAAGGACTCCTTCAGAGGAAGAAGAGTTTTCTGAGCATCAGCATTGAAAACATCTTTCCCAACTAAAACCAGGGCATCCATGAACCTCCTCCTGCTGGCGTAAGGGAGGAGACCCACAGGTGCAGCCAACCAGAGATTTGAGAAGACTTGGGAGCTCCTTTGCAAAGCCTTCGCAGGAAGTCTGCACAGAAAAAAAAAAAAAAAAAGACGTGTCTACAGCTTCCTGCTAGAGCATATACTGATTAACAGAAATTCAAAAAGTCTGTGAGGGAAAACTCCTTGAAGTTTATAAATTCTGAGCGATTCTGAGTATAAACTAAGAATGCCCTGAATGAAAACATCAGCACTGATAAAAGCTGTATGTCCAACCGTGTGTGTGTGTGTGTGTGTGTGTGTGTGTGTGTGTGTGTGTGTGTGTGTGTGGTGTCTGTGTACCAGAAAGGAATACCAAGCCTTCTTTTCAGATCATTGACTGCAGTTATTCCTCTGGGCTTCCAAACTGAGATAAGGTTCTCCCCCCTTTCTCAAGGCTGAGTGGGAGACTAGTCTTTCATCTAAGAACAATCAGGCCCTTACAGGGTGCAATTTAAAGGCTTCAAACCAGATGCATGTAACCTACGGAATAGCCAAGAGCAGGGCTAGGACCAAGCAGGAAATGCTCAGTTCTGACACGTGGCGGAGAGGGGGCAGTGAGGGAAGAGAGGCCCTACAGTACCAACACACACTGTCTACTGTAATACCCCAGGGGGCACTGCTTACATATGCCACCATTGTGATTGGCATTGAGCAATGTCTCGGTTTGGAGAGGGGCAGATTTGCAAGTTCTAGTTCTGCCACCTTCTGGGTATGTTAATCTACAATCACTTCATTCCCGTGAGCCTGAGCTCCCTCAACTGCCAAAGACTAGATTCTTTCTCAAAATCCTGCCCTGACCGGGTTGGCCCATTGGATAGAGCATCGGCCTGCGGACTGAAGGGTCCCAGGTTCAATTCCAGTCAAGGGCATGTACCTTGGTTGTGGGCATATCCCCAGTGGGGGGTGTGCAGGAAGCAGTTGATCGATGTTTCTAACTCTCTACCCCTCTCCCTTTCTCTCTGTAAAAAGTCAATAAAATGTATTTTTTAAAAATCCTTACAGCTTCGGGATTCGGATTATTAATATCCAGGTAATGTCGGTGAGTATAAATTATTACACATCAAGCATCATTAATCTTCCTTAGAGAAAACTGTAGGTCTAACACATTAAAAAAGTTGAAGCCTCACACAATAACAAGAAAAATCATGAGTTCCCTTACTCCCATACTCCTGTGCTTTATGGATTTGGGATACCTGTCCATGTGCCAGGGAGCACCAGAAACCACAATATAAATAGGGCTCTTCTCCAAGGAGTGTCAAGTTTATAATGATTTGGGGAGAAGAAAATAGGGACATAAAGCAAGTAATGCGAAACTTGCATAGAAGTTTAAATAAAACATGATGCTCTGGAAAAAGTCTGGTGGGCATCTTTGCTCATTCACTCAAACTCTACTGTTTATTCTCTGCCATTGGGGGTATTTTGGTGGAAAACTTTATAAAATAATGCAACAGATAAATCTTACCAACTTAAACAGAAACTAATTTGTATGGGGTTTCAGATTTATTTGCAAATAGACTGATAGAAAAGAAAAATTCTGCAGTCACACCTCTGTCCCCAGACAGGCAACTCGCAAAAAAACATGCATTTAAATTAAAAAAAAGTGGGGGGGGGGGAGGCAATGTGGGGACTGTGGTCAACTTAGGCAAAGCCTTGGATATCTCAAAGTACAATTCTTTTCAGGAAGGCCTTTGTAAGGACATCTAGGGTAATTAAGGTGCCAATTTACATTTTTCTTTTCTGGCTTTCCTTCGGTCTTGGTCAGACTGTCAAGACCTACTGCCCTTTAGCAAAGGGCAAACATGTGACTCAAGAGAGGCCTTTAGCTTCTTCCTCTGAGGACGTGAATGCTGATAAGAGGGAAGCTAACACAGTAGCAGGAGCACTTCATTCTGCAGAGAGCGCCCTGAGGAAGCTGAGGGTCTGCCTCTTCATTAGTCTTCTGCCTGGAGCCTGGAGCCGTTCTGATCCCTATCTGTCCCAGGTTCTTCAGATTTCCCATGGGTTCTGCGACCTATTCCCTAGCTTTCCAAGAAATTCTTTCTTCCTTAAGTCAGTTTTTTTTTTTTTAAATCCTCTCACAAGGATATAGTTGTTTGTGTGTGTTTTTTAGAGTGAGGAAGGGGAAGAGAAAGAGAGAGATCAGTTGCCTCCCATATGCACCCCAACCGGGGATTGAACCCACAACCTAGGTATGTACCCTGACCAGGAATGGAACCCACAATGTTTTGGTGTATGGGATGATGCTTCAAGCAACTGAGCCACCTGGCCAGGTCAGTCACAGTCAGTTTTTTGTTTTGTTTTGTTGGGTTTTTAAATATTTAATTGATTTTAGAGAGAGGGAGAGGAGAGGGATAGAAACATCAATGATGAGATAGAATCATTGATTGGCCGCCAGCCGCATGCCCCACACTGGGGACTGAGTCCACAACCCCGGGCGGATGCCCTGACCAGGAATCAAACAGTGACCTCCTGGTTCATGGGTTGACGCTCAACCACTGAGCTACACTGGCCAGGCTCACAGTCAGTTTTTACTGCTTGCAACCAACAGCCTGTAGTGTAGGTTGCCTGTACCAGCCTGTACAAGCTTCATATACAAAACCATCACTTTTAATTTGATAAAATGGACTACTGTACTTGCAGAAAGTTAGCCAGATGGCGATTTTATTTGACATTGTTATTTGCCTAGGTTTCAGTATAAAACACAAAGCAATTACTTTTCACACAGAAGGAACCTTACATCTTCTTACCATTGCTGCTTTCTACGTTTCTCTCCCACCTCATCTTTATCTTAACCCTCATTTCATTCTTCAAAAAAGAAAAACTAACAAAAAGAGCCTGGTATAGCTAAATGTATAGTATATTTCTGCTTACAAGATTGAACATTAAAAGCTGTTTCTGGAACACAGAGAATGCTTAGGGCAGGGGAACTACTCTAAATGATCCTATAATGCAGGATACATGTCATTATGCACTTGCCATAATCCACAGAATGTACACCACCATGCGTGAACCCTACTGTACAGTGTGTCAGTGCAGGTTCATCGACTAATAAATGTGTCCCTCTGGTGGGGGGGGGGCAGGGCATGTATGGGAGATCTCTCTACTTTCCTCTCAATTTCACTGTGAACCTAAAACCGCTCTAAAAATAAAATCTATTTTTTTAAAAAAAGAAACAAAAACTTTTTCTAAACTGTAAACTAACACTTTTTCACACTTAATCGATTTCGTAATCATAATAATCATCATCCACGTTGATTCTGACGCTGGGGTGCTCTTCCGGTTTTGGCTTCTTTTTGGTCTCTTTGCTCTTCTCGCTCAGACGTAAGTGTGGCTCGCACTGCCTCATGATCTTCTTGGAAGACATCCAGCTCTCCCCTTGCCTTTCGGCTGGTGCTGCACACTGTCCCCCCCTCACGTCGGTTCCCTTGGCCTTCAGGACCTCCCTCGCTCTCAGGAGACTGCAGGTGCAATTCCATGGATTTCCATCCAGGTACAGGTGCCTGAGGCGAGGCAGCCCCTCCAAGGCTTTGAGGTCCAAAGCAGAGATCTTGTTGTTCCTAAGGTTTAGAACCTGAAGCTGCTTTAGGTCCTTGAGCTCCCTCTCGGCGATATCCTGGATGGCATTGCCTTTCAGGTCCAGCCTGGCCAAGGTCCCCGGAAGCCTGCGAAAGCATGGAAACAGGATGGGAGAGAAGGTCACGACCATTATCCCTCAACTGCAAAGAAATTCAGATTGAGCAACCTGTGCCTTGTCTATAGTTCTGACCCTCTGAAACTAGAAAACAAACTTTATTTTTAAAAAGCAATTTTAAGTGTAAACTGCAGTCTTATCAGGTCTTTAAGCCTTCCTCATAAGTCTTATTTTCTAAACCTCTAGTTTTTTCTGGTTCACAGTCATAAAGTTCTTTAATATTTTTTCTTATCAAATGGGCTCACAACCCTCCAAGGCTTTGGTAAGAAAATAAATAAATAAATTGGTAAGAAAAATACTAAGTTCCCAATATTTTAGTTGAAAGGGGCCATGAATCAATCATTTATACAAGTAGTCCCACCAGCATGACTCAGTGGTTGAGTGTTGTCCTATGAACCAGGAGGTCATGGTTCGATTCCGGTCAGGGCACATGCCCAGGCTGTGGGCTCGATCCCCATTGTGGGGCGTGCAGGAGGCAGCCTATCAATGATTCTCTCTCATCATTGATGTTTCTATCTCTCTCCCTACCTCTCTGAAATCAATAAAAATATATTAAAAAATAATTTATAGAAGTAAAACAATATTCCTCCCTTTACAGGATTGCTGTAAGAAACACCAGATATACTAGTACATTAATTCATTGATGGTCTTAGTCAGCAGTTATGTTAGGTATCATTTTCTGCCTCAATTAGTATATTGAGGCAAATGTGGTAGATATTTTAATATATGTATACCTAAAACCATGTACCATTACACTTGATGAAATGCAGAATGGAAGATGGCAGACAAAAGAAGGGATGTGTGAAAATAGTTTGTGATATAAGTAGGTTGCATGTGTTTACAGTTTACTTATAGAAATATAAACTTTAAAGTGTTACTTTGTATATGAATAAGGAGCAAATAAAAAAGAAAGGGTGTCTTGCTTAAAGTTCATAAATAAAAGTTTTTTAATCTAAGTATAAGAAATAGATATTATTGTGTTTTTAATTCTTTGTGGGAGGAGGAATACTACAGAGAAAATTTCTGAGTCATTTCCACTTTTTAATTCAAAGAAAAGGCAGGGAGTGTGGGTGGGGTGGTGATGAGGAATTTAAAAATCACTCTCTACAAGAACTTTGCTCGCACTGCTGGCTACATTCTTTGACCAAGCAGACAGTTATGTTGCTTAATTTAAACCTCATAGGAAAAGCCCATCCCAACTCATGTTACTTGCCCCATTGTCCATTGGTTCTCAACCTTGGCTACACATTAAATTCATTTGGGTACTGTTTAAAAATACTGACACCCGGGCCCTAACACTGGGTGTCTGATTGAATTGGTTTGAAGTGAGGTCTGGACATCAATATATATCTTTAAATATGAATAGATTTCAATTAGAAAAGTCAGTTTTTGATGCATTGTTTTGGGTACAAATAGCATACTATATAATAAAAAAATCCCTGTTTTTAACAAGAAAAATTAACATTTGTACATATCAAAGATAATTTTTCCTTTTGCCATTAGTAAGAAAAAATATTATAACTAACAATGAAAATAAGTAAATGGAATGTCATAGGATTCTACAGAGGCCAGAGCTAGTATATTAGTAGAAATTTGATAATGATAATAAGTAGGGTAAGAAAGTTTTTTTTTCTATAAAGTGCTAAAAGGAAAAAGAATCCACTGGTAGGCACATATAATAAACATCATGATATCTTTTTATAAAAAAATAATAGTACTGCATTCTTCTACTGCTTTTTTATCTACTTTAAAATGCAGAACATAAGCCAAAACCAGTTTGGCTCAGTGGATAGAGTGTCAGCCTGTGGACTGAAAGGTCCCAGGTTCGATTCCGGTTCAAGGGCACGTAACTTGGTTGCGGGCACATCCCCAGTAGGGGGTGTGCAAGAGGCAGCTGATCGATGTTTCTCTCTCATCGATGTTTCTAACTCTCTATCCCTCTTCCTTCCTCTCTGTAAAAAATCAATAAAATATATTTAAAAAAAAATAAAATGCAGAACATAGGATAAAGCTTAAATAAACATGATCAATAATGTGAATATGTACATTAGTTATTGATTATGACTGGTTTGGGGGAACAGGTACAGTGGGTTGGGTATAGAGGGAGGAATATTTGGAAAGAAAAATTAACTGTCAAAGTATGAGGGTGTGTGTGTGTGTGAGAGAGAGAGAGAGAGAGAGAGAGAGAGAGAGAGAGAGAGAGAGAGAAAGAGAGAGAGAGAGAGAAAGAGACACCCAAAACCAGAAGGCAGGACCAACACAAATGGACTCACACACTCGGACAAACAGGCAAGATAAGTTAGTGCAGTATTCAGTTTGAGGCTGGAGATTCCAAACCCTTGTTTAAAACTTCCGCCCCTAAAGGCTTGGATAGACTTGATCCGATCATTATGTTTGCTCCAATGGGTGTTCTTGCTTCTACATTGTGTTAACTGCCCTAATCTTTGAAGAACATTTATAACAGTAACCTCGAATGGTAATGCTCACTTACCTGAGGGGTATAGACAACAGCAGGTTCTGCTCCAGGGCCAGGTTGGAGAGCTGGGAACACCTCTGCAGGGCTCCAGCTTCAAACAAGCTGACAATGTTGTTGTCCAGAAACAAATGTTTCAAGTCGCGGAGGTCCTGGAAGTCTTTCACTGTAACTCTCTGAATCAGATTATTGCTAATATCAAGCTTTTGTAACCTTGCAGGTAGTCTGAGGGGCAGCGTTTGGAGCTGGTTTTGGGACAACTCAAGAGTGGTTAAATTGGCAAGGAGCTGTGCCCCTTCAATGGAAGAGAGTGAGTTTTCTGACAGGTAAAGATGGGATAGGTTTTCCAAGTGTTTCATATCTCGAAACCTCACCACTTTGAGCTGGTTTCTCTCTATCTTTAAAGAGAGCAAGGATTTGGGCAAAGTAATAGGAATTTTAGTCAGAAAGTTACCACTGAAACTGAGAAACTGCAAAGACTGAAGAGAAGTAAAGAAGTTAGCTGGTATAATATGTAGTTTATTATTCTCCATACTCATATGTTTCAGATGGGGAAGTGCCAGTGGTCCAGCTACAGACTCGATAGTATTGCCATCCAACATCAAGCTTTGCAAACTGGCAAGGGAGGAGAGCATGCTGGGAGAGACGGCAGAGATCAGGTTGTTTTTAAGTTCAAGGGTTTTTAACTTCTTCAGTCCTTCAAAATCAGATCCGTGTAGGACATATATTGAATTATCATTTAGTTTTAACACTTCAAGGTTGGCTGGGAGAGCACGGGGGACTCGTCTGAGCTTATTTTTCCAGAGTTCCAAGGTCTTCAAGGTACTCAGAGTTTTGAAAGTATCATTTTCTACTGATTCTGTTCCACTGGCCAGAAGAATAAAATCTTCCAGAGCCAACATTCGGGTGAAGTTAGATAGCTAAAAAAAAAAAAAAAAAAAAAAAAAAAAAAAAAAGGAAAATAAAGGCAGAAGCAGGGAGGGGGACACAAACAGTAAACTAAGATTATTGTGGTGGAAAAAACACACCATATGTACTATCACTCAATACTAATGATAGTCGAAAACTAGGATCCTGACTATTTTTATTTATGATTGCTAACACTAGAAGATAGCAAAAATACTTTATGCACTTTCACACACTGTAGTTAGATGTGAAATATTGGCCAATTTTTGCTGTATGTTCTCTGACCCAGCAAGTTTACTTCTAGGCAGGAAGTACTTACAAATTGCACAATGATTTATGGGATACAATGTTCTTTGTTGCATCATCTTATAATAGCTAAAAATAAAACAATCTGAAAATCTTCACCAAACAGCTGCTAACTCTAGGGTGTAAGATTGCAAGGGATTTTCACTATCTACATTTTGTATTGTTTGAATTTTTTAAATTATAAATTACCTTTAAAGCATTAAAAGTAAAAATTTAAAAGTCCCTAATACTGCTATCACCAGGATGGACCTATCAGAGAAATGTTTTCAACTATATTATACTAGAGGCCCAGTGCATAGATTCGTGCACTGGTGGGGTCCTCGGCCTGGCCTGCAGACATCCCCCGAGGGGTCCTAGATTGCGAGAGGGTGAAGGCCAGACCGAGGGACCCCACCGGTGCACGATCAGGGCTGGGGAGAGACCGTGGGGGGCGGGGGCGCCTAGGGCATGTCTGGCCCATCTCACCCAGTCCCAATGGGCCAGACCCCAGCAGCAAGCTAACCTACTGGTCAGAGTGTCTGCCCCCTGGTGGTCAGTGCGCATCGTAGCTACTGGCCAAATGGTTGAACAGTTGTTTAGGCTTTTATATAGATAGATTTTGGAAACTAGCCTCGTGTTCTATATCTCCCAAGTTGCACGTCACTGATAAACAAGATCCATGAAGAAACAAATCAGATACATATGTGTGTCTCCATCTCTATAGAGCAAGAAGTGCATTCATGCATATATCCCTGACCTCTCCTAGATTTGAGGAAGTCCCAAAATCTGATATACTTGGTCCATGATTTGCAAATTCAAATACTCTTATCTCTCTACATGTTCCACCAACATCCACCTTTTTTGTGGGATGATGGGTATCTTGGTATTTGGTTCTCTGAGTAAGATCATGTTTAGGTAGAAAGAGGAATCATTTTAGGTTTTCTTCAGCTTGATAAATTTTGCAGCATGTTCAACCTGCTTGAGAATTCAATTAAGGTGGAACTTTCAATGCAAATTTTATATGTCTTACTACCTACAGTTTCTAAATGTTTTATTTCATTATGCAGTTGAGTCCTTTTATAATACCAATGCACAATTAACATCTTTAAATTGGGTTAATTTTGCATCTCATCTATACTAATAAAAGGGTAATATGCTAATTAGACTGGACATCTCCCGGACATCCTTCCGGACAAAACCACAGTGGCGGGGCCAAGGCAGAGTCAGTTAGGGATGATCAGGCAGGCAGGAGAGAGCAGTTAGGGGGATCAAGCCGGCAGGGGAAAGCAGTTAGGGCGATCAGGCTGGCAGGGGAGAGCAGTTAGGGGGATCAGGCCAGCAGGGGAGAGCAGTTAGGGGCATCAGGCAGGCAGGCAGAGGCAGTTAGGAGCAATTAGGCAGGCAGGGGAGCAGTTAGGGGCATCAGGCAGGCAGGCAGGTGAGCGGTTAGGAGCCAGTGGTCCCAGATTGCGAGAGGGGTCCCAGATTGGAGAGGGTGCAGGCCGGGCTGAAGGATCTCCCACCCCTCCAGCCCCCAAGGAATGAATTTTGTGCACCAGGCCTCTAGTGTTTATTATAAGCACCTAAATTCTGGGAGGACATGTGATGTGAATTATGGTAAAGTATATATTGAAAAATCTCTTAATATGATACTCTATTAGAAGAATCTCATGTTAAAATTTCCATAAACAGATGTTTTTAATCTTAACAGTTTTGGCAGCTGCCTTTAGTTACATATTGCTGCTAATATTTGATATTTTCTTACTGATTAATCAATTGCATTGATTAGTCCTAATCCCAGTAGTAATAGCAAATTTTTTTTTTTAATCCTCACCCAAGGATATTTTTCCATTGGTTTTTACAGAGAGTGGAAGAGAGAGGAAAATATGAATGTAAGAGAAACACAACAATTGCTTGCCTTCTGCACGAGCACTGACCAGGGCCCAGGCCGGGGAGGAGCCTGCAACTGACCAGAATCGAACCTGGGACCCTTCAGTCTGCATGCTGACAGTCTATCCACTGAGCTAAACCGGCTAAGGCACAAATTTTTTTCTTATAATTTGAATATCTAAGAGTTTGAAGTGATTTTTTAATGTTATTATTAATTCTCTTAATAACCCTGCAAGCTTGCTATCATCAACACTGGCTTTTAGATGAGGAAACTAAGAAGTTATTAAGTGAAAACAAAACAAAACACAACAAAAAAAGAAAGTAAGTAAAAGAGTTGAGAATTTCATCAAGCTCTATTGGACTGCAAAGATCTTTTTTCCTCAGCTCACCATTTTCTAATACATTCTCTATTGCATTTGGTCTACAACTAATGTTTTCAGAAAAGACTCAAGATCTGGGCACAAACCATAGAGTTTTAGAGAAGCAGCGATCTTTGAGATTAGCTAATCCAAATCTCTCATTTGAAAGGCCAAAAAATAAATAAAAAATTAAATGACCTGCCAAAAACTCAGTGTTGTTAAATCTGTTCTCCATTCTGAAGTGTCCTTTTCCAGGCTTTTCTTTCATTAAGAGTCAGAAATGACTCTAGACACAGATCTTCACTTCTTGGACTGTTGATCTCCCGAAAGAACTTGGTGTTACTCATACTTCCCATTTCTATTTCAGTGGCCACAGGCCCTAAAAGATTCTGACAAGGCAGCAAGTCCCAGTGCTGATATGGATCTGAATGGGAATATATTTGGGGAGGAGACAAAGTGTGGTGTCAGAGCTTCAATTTGTCAATTGTCTTGATTTCTCTTTGTACGTATATGCACTGGTCTAGCTAGTAAATGCAGTATTCTGAACTGAACCCAGTGGATAGATGTTTTCTTTTAAGCATAGAGAACCTTTTCTTTTTCTTTTTGTCAGAGTCAATGCAGATTACTGTTTATTATTAATTAAATACCTGCCATTATTTAAGTATGTTTATCTTTAAAAAGCCCTTTGTGTAAGCATGATTATTCCCTTTTCTCAGAGGGAAACTAAGGCTCAAGAAGGCGAAATAACCTGCCCTAGTATGTCTCACTAGCAAGTGGAAGTTGGGCTTTCAAATCAGGTTTATCTTATTCCAACAAATGTGTTTTTAACCTGACCTCTACAGCCAGCACTTAGCTCAGGAATAGAGAGTTCCGGTGGCAGAAACAGTGAGGAAGACACCCTCTGGTTTTCAACTTTTCAGTTGAGTTGGCAAAAGGAAAAATAATAACTCGGCCATACCTGTTTTTCCATCTCCCGGCCTAAACAGGGCTGTGCTCGAGAGATGTGGAAAGAGGTACTTTTGCCCTAGAGCTAACCTGGGGTTACTGGTAGTTTTTTCAATGTTGTTTAGGAAACAAGGCAAGTATGGGTTGGTGTTAACCATTAGGTACAGGAATCTTACCTAAGTATAATATCTGCCATGGCAGGTTTACAGTTTAGTGAGCCCAATACATACATAAATAAAACTTACAATAAAATGTGAAAAGTTTTTAAAAATTAAGCAAGGCAAGTAAAATGAAGTGAGGAGAAGGGCACCTTCTGCAGGCTTCCCCATGAGAGACTTTATTTCTGGTTTCAATTTGGGCCTGGCCCTGTCCACGCATTAGAGGGCCCCACAACTTTCTTGGTTTTTTATAGGTCTGATGTACACACAAAACTGACATACCCTCACAGTGACCGCCTCAGACATGTGTGAACCAAGCCAGCAAGAAATTCTTAAAACAATGTGGAATTTTTTTCTGATCATCAAAGCTACACTTGTTCTCTGTAAACCATTTTAAAATTCGGGAAAGTATAGTGAGATTATAAAATTTTTCCATAATTTCTTCACTCAGTGATAAATCCTGTTTATATATTTCTTTCCCAGGAGGAATTTTAAGTAACTTTTCCACAAAAGATGTAAAGGCAATCATTTTAATTGGCCACCATCATAAAGACATCCCTATTTGTCCTCCAAATGTAAAAGCTAAACATATAAAACTCTTAGAAGAAAATACATTTTCATGACCTTGGGTTTGGTAAAAGCTATTCTAGATATGACACCAAAAGCAAACATGAACAAGAAAATATTGATAAATGGGACTTAATAAAAATTGGAAACTGTGCTTCAAAGGACACCCATCAAGAAAATGAAAAGACAACCCACAGAATGTGATAAAATTTTTGCAAATGATATATTGATGGAAGGTTTGTATTTACCATATATAAAGAACTCTTACAACTAAATGATAAAAAGGCAAATGATCTAATTAAAAATGAGCAAAGGGGGGTAGGGGGAAATGGGGAGATAAGGACACATATGTAACACCTTAATCAATAAAGAAAAAAAACAACAAGGAAATATGAACAGGAAATGTTTAAAAAAATGAGCAAAAGGATTCATACAGGTACTTCTCAAAAGAAGATTTACAATGGCCAATAAGCACATGAAAAGATGCTCAACATCATCAGTCATATGAAGGTCAAACCATAAAGAGATACCACCTGACACTCACTAGGATGGCTATGATCTAAAAAACAAAATAAAACAAAACAAAAGGTAAGAAATGTTAGCAAGAGAAATTGAAACTGTTTTACATTGCTATGGAAATGTAAAATGATGCTGTTTCTCAAAATGTTAAACATAGTTACCATATGACCCAGAAATTCCATTCCTAGATATACACCCAGAAGAAATGAAAACATATGTCCACCCAAAATCATGTACATGAATGTTCATAGCAGCATTATACATAATAGCCAAAAAGAAGAAACAATGAATGGATAAACAAAATGTGGTATATATAATGAAATATTATTCAGCCTTTAAAAGGAAGGAAATTCTGACATACAGTACAACATGGATAAACCTTGAGGACATTAAGTAGAGGTATAGTAGGCAGCTGCCTAAGTTTGAACATGGAGAAAAGTTATGATAGAAACTCAATTTGGGGAGCCATGATCACATAAAGTGAAGTCACCTAAGGATATTGTGCATAGTAAGAAAAGGGATGGCTGAAGATTGAGACTCCCTGGAAAAGCCAAAAACTGAAAGGCAGTAGAGACAACAAAACCTATAAAGATGGCATAAAGAAATATCAGGGAAGAATAATGAGGACTTAAAAGTGTGGAGTCATGGTAGACAAGAATGTGAGAATTTCAAGAAAAAAGAATGAGCCAATGTCTGAGAGAGGACAGTCTTAGCTGTGTGAGAATAGGTGAATTAAAGAATAAAAGGAAGATGACGAAGTGGAACCAGTAAGTACAGACTACCCTTTCACAGAGTTTTGCAAATACAGATAGTCGTAGAGGAGACAGAACTAAAGATTTTTATTTTTATTGTAATGAAAGGAGCATATTTATAGGCTAGGCCAGGAAGCTAGTAAAGAAAGAGCAATGGAGAATATGGGAGTGGGGAGAATGATGGAGCAAGCTTTGGGGAGGGGTGAGAAAGATGGAATCAAAGGCACGAGAGGGAGGTTGCTTTGCAGAGAAGGAGGACACCTCTCTGCAGGAAAGAGCGTGCAGAATTGGATGGAGACAAGTTAGTATACAGTGAGTAAGAATTGAGGGAGATCAAGACAAATGGCCTTCGTTTTGTCATGATTTGTCAATAAAATGGGAAGCCAGTCATTTGGTGAGAATAAGAAGGACAGGGCTTGAAAAGGAAATCCAAAACCGTACTGGAGTTCTGGAAGATGTTGAGGGGATATAGGTAGAACCTGACAAAGAATTGAAATTAAATGGGTGACATTGAAGAACCAGATGCAGTTGGAGACCTTAAATTTGTAGTGGTTCTATAAATGAGTGGTGTTTCCTAACTACACACACACACACACACACACACACACACACACACACACACGTGTAAAGAGGTTGTGTGATCCTCTCCAGCAGCACCCAGATGTTCAGGTACAGGAGAAACAAAGGAAAATTATCACGCTAATTTAAAACTGAGGTTTTGCTGGATAAGTCACTGTGGGATGCAAAAAGGAAAGGGGTAGGAAAAGAAAATAGATAAGAAATAAATGAATTATCTGGGAGAACCTGGGTAGATCTAGGGCTAGAAGTCTCCATGAGGTGGAAAGATAAGTACAAAGTGTGACTGAAAGGAAAGGAGATGAGGAGCAGAGAGACAGTGGGTATGGGAATTCAAGTTTATTGAGTGGAGAAGTTACATGGGTAAAGAGGATTATGATATAACTAAGACAGTAGAGTGTTATGGTCAAGTGGAAATGTAGATAGATACTTTTTCATGAGTTCAAGGAAGTATGAGACTAGGCTATTGGACACTGAAGGCACCCAAGAAATTCAGAGTTTAGGACAGAGAGCAAGACTAGAGCCAGGAGTGAAAGGACCAGGGGCAGAGTGTAAGACAGACAGAAGAATAAAGAGTTTTATAGCCTGATGGCAGGCAGCTTCAAAGAAGTAGGAATTTTTACAGATAAATGGATAAATAAAATCCCTCTTTTCTTGAAGGCACAAACTGTGACTTTTCATTTTTTATCCCCAATCTCAAACACAACTGAATTATATAAACTAATAACAGAAATACTTTAAATAGTGATATATATACACATATATGTATATATTTATGTATACATACTTATAAATGTGTGATATATATGCTGATATTTATATATGTACAGATGTATATATAATTTCTATTGCAATTAATCTGAAGATCCATTTCAGGGTATTTTTTTCTTTGAATATAGGCATCCTGTTCTATGATTCAAACCAAATAAACTGAATAGACATTGTATTCACCAAATACAGGTGAAATATGGTTATTTAAAACCTAACTGTTTTTACAAGAATAAAGAGAAATATTATTGCTCAGAGCTTCTTATTTCCTTCACAAAACATTTCTGTGTCTCATCAACCTTTCTGCTGGGAATTGTCCTTCCAAGAGACAGTTAAGTGGGCTTAAGTCAGGGAAGTGGCAATATCGCTCTTCAATGAGCCTAAACCAACGACAAACGGATTGACTCAATAATTTAATTTGATGAGAGGTGTAATTTCATCTTACCGGCTGCAAAGCAGCAGTGCAGGGTCATTACCAGGCTTAGTTGACCCTCTAGCTCGCAACGTCTCAGGTCCTCAGAACAAATATTTAAGCAACCTGCCCTTTAACTAGGTGTCTTGCTTGAATCCTTAGACCTGACCAGGTCAGACTTGCTCTCAGCCATTAGGCACTACTGGGTGAGGAAGATAAAAGTAAACAGATGACGACTAGGCAATTGTGCTTCTTAAGGCTCAGAATAAACACCATGCAGCGTATTTTAAACCCTCTGTGTTTATGTGCACTTACATTAACAGTTCTTACCCAAATGAAAGGAGGGGGGCTTCTGTTTAAAGACAAAGTACGTTCATCTGCTGACTGCTCCTGAATCACAGAGAGGCATTTCTTCATCTTAGGATTTGGATGGATGTGGGAGAAGCAGTGAAGGATCAGAGGAGAGCCATAGAGCTTTCCTTCTAAAAGAGGTCTAGGATCACCTATCTAATCTAGCGTGCTCACTTCATAAAGGCAAAAAGGTGAGGTCCAGACGTTTCTTTACTGCTTGCCTAAGATGGTTGTCTCTCTTGGTGGTGAGCCAAGTAGGGAGAGAACCCTAGTGTCTTGATTCCTTTCAAACATTAAAGGCCAAAACCAAAAGTTCCTTTATGTTGTAAAAGCCAGACAAATCTATAGCACTCTTTTCAGTGCCTTCTGAATAGGTAAGCATGGAAGTAACAGTCGTAATTAGACGCAATAGAATCAGAATTGCAGCAACGTGACGAAACACAAACCCCCATTTCTTCTGTAGAGGTTTTCACAAAGACGCTAATGCTTGGTTGGATGTGAGGTCTGTAGGAGTAATTCTCATGTGCTGGGTTCATCTTCACAGTCTTATAATGATCTTAGTATTATCTGCCTTCTATGCCATAAACAAAACTATGCCCCCCCCCCAAAGTATTTATTCTTACTCCTGGGAACATAAAGTGGCCATATGCTCTCAAACTTTTTGTTAAGAAAGAGCCATTTCTTTACTTTTACTTTGCAACAACATAATTAGAACATTTTTTGAATAAAAACTGAAATAAAATATGATTAATTATAGGTTCTGGTGGTGTTTTGTTTGTTTGTTTTTGTTTGTTTCTTGTTGTGGTGGTTTTCCTGCTTCCTTAAAAAGAAATATCCAGAGGCATAGTCCCATCTCAGTAGTACAGACCAAGCTGGTAACTAGTGCAACTACCCAAACCTGCTATGCTCTGATTATTTTTTTTGAGTTTTAAGTTTTAACTTTTAAGTTCTGATTATTTCAATTAAGTGAACCATCCCACACTCGCCCCTCACTGAGCCATGCAAAATAAAACTGCAGCCACCTGAGTGTAGAGTGAGTCGTTACCTGGAGGTGTTGGATTTTGCTGTGGCTGATGTAGAGCTTCTTGGTGGTGGAAGGAATGCCTGATGGCACCTCCGTCAGCCTGTAGCATTGCACCGACTGCACAGAGTCACAGCTGCATCTTCCAGGACAGTGAGGATCGAAACCATGGCTAAGCGAGAGCAGAACAAGGAATGCATAAAGCAGATGCATCTTCCAAAACAGGGCCTCTCAGGTAGCAAGCAAGTGTTTAGGTGATGTCTCACTCTTTATACCATGAAATCTGATAATAGAATCTTATGAATGTGTACTCTGTCAATGTAAGAAGACAGGAAAGAAAAATTCTCAATTTGCCTGGGTTAAAATGTTAGCAACCATTACAAAGAGCAAGGGCTTAAACAATTGATAAGCTGCCTTAATATTTGTAGGTGAGCAAAACCCTATGTTATTTATGGCTTGGAAGGCTAATCTGCAAACACCTCTATTATCTGTAGTTTCCTTGTTTTGTTAAATGTGACACGAGGGAATTAGTGGGAAAAGACAAAGAGCTGTTTTATAGGGGCTATAAAACCTTTGAGTTTTCTGTGACCCTATATTAAAACCATTTTTGCAGGACTGCAAAGGACAGGTGTTTGCTTCTCACATTAACTAGTATGGGAAAATAGGCAGGTTTTCAATTTAATATTGTTGTTTCAGTAACATTTTATTGCTAGGTACCATGGAGAGATGTTTAGAGCTGCAGATAACGTGTTCAATTCATCCATCACTTGATCCACTTGGAAAACACCTTTGTTAATAAAAAAATGTTGTTGATGCAAATGAAAATAAAACATCAACATGGGTCTCTTATCTTCATCTAATTTTAATAATAGGAGAAAATGTCTCTTGCTTCTTCAGAGGAACTTGTCGGTTGTGAAACCTGACTGGAGAGGGAAAACCTCACTTGTCCTGGGCACTCCTTTGTTGTGGCTTTTTGTCTTGCCATGCTCATCCCTGCTATGGGATTCAAAAGCATCTGTAATACTATCAACAATAAAAAATATAAAAAAAATATATTTAAAAATAATATATATTCATTACCCATGGACACAGGCAATGGTGGGGGTCAGGGGCTGAGTGGAGGTGGGCAAAGGGGGGGGGGTAAAAAGGGCAACATCTGTAATAATGTCAACAATAAAACTAAAATTTAAAAAATAAAAGCACTTTAAGCAAAAGGTAATATCAAAAAGCCCTGTCCCCCCAAGTGGAAGACCTGAAATTTCCCATGCTGATGGACCACAGCAGCTTGCTCTAAAGAAATTCTTTCTAATTGAAAAGCTTCTCTGACCTCCTCTTCAACCCTTCCTCTCTTTGTTACAGTTTCATTTTGAAGCTAAACGTTACTTTGATCTAATAATCAGTTTATTCTGTTTCCAGAGTAAGGATTTCTGTGTGCTTTTCCCAACAGACTTTTCTACTCCCCACCCCCCCTAGTTTTCCTCTGTTTTCTTTTTTTTCACTATCAGAGATAGGAGTGATAAGATTTCTTTTCTGTCAATATTCTGCTTTTCAACCTCCTTTATGACTTCTCTTGCCTAATAATAGAATTATCTTTTTAATTTTTAGATTTTTCAAAGAGCAAAGTAATGCCCAATTAAAAGAAATTTGGAAAAAAAGACAAGGAAGGGGAAAAAATCCAAATCAAACTTTTTTCCAGTCTCTTTTCTCTGCTCAGGTTTTGAAACAGCAAAGAGAAATACTTACTGAACACTTTTATTCCTGTGCTGCTAAAAACGTAAATTCATATTTAGTTATTTAAAATAAAATGCCTGCAAAATCCTCACTTCTCATCTGCCATCAATGACAGCTCATTATTTTGTTATGCAGCATAGCAATGAGATCCATTTTCAATCCTCTGATGGTGGCCACAGGATTCTCTCTTCTTTGGTTAAGCCTTGAAATTACACTGTATACAACATATATTTTTCCTTCTTTTTCATGGTATTTTTATAGCTTTCCTATAATTTTGGCATTATCTGTAATATACCACTATTTTACGCTGTGAATAGTTTTATCAGGTTGTAAACAGATGCGATTTTTTATATTCTGCAATTTTCACTATCATAATATTTTCCCATATTATTTCATAATATCCATAAATAGAACTTTAAATGTTTAACAGTCCATCAAGAGTGTTGTCTAAATTTGATTAACTGCTTTTCTAGTGTTGGATTTTTAGGTTATTTCCTGATTTTACCATTATAAGTATAAATAACTTGGATCATAAAAAGTTTGAGAATGTCTTGAAAAAGAAAAACATCCATCTGTTCCCCAGGCCACACCTGTTTATTTAGGATCAAGCTGAGAAGCCAACTTTTTCTTGCCAGGTAGCAGGCAAAGTCTTGTTGATACTGTAAGCTGCAGAGAACGTCTAATACAAAAGTAGAACCTGAATGTTGAAAGGACATGCATACTTTGTTGTACCTGCTCTGGAGTTCGTTGTGCTGAGAAGCAGCCACAAAAGCTGCCACCATTGCTCAGCTCCTGGGTTACTTTGTGCTGACTTTTGGAGTTCTCACATGTTTACTAAAGGCTCATGAGTGTAAAGTTCCTTACCTTTAGCTTGGCTTTTTAGCACTTGGACTTATGGATCCCTAGGCTGAGTGTGAGGCATACTGTTCTTTTCTCTAACAAAGACTTAACAAGACCTTAGCAGACCATTATTACTTGGCTTCTTTGGGTCAGGAGAAACTGTGTAAAGGACCATGGGTGCCTTTCTCAGGTAGGGAAACTCGGAGACTCACCCAGAAACTCGGCTCAAAATACAGCCCAGAATCTAGGTTTAGTCTTTCAGCACAAGAAAGATTGCAATCTCAAAAAATATGCACTACATTTGAATTTGGATTGAATTAGACTTATGTCTTTGTTCATATTCTCAAACCAGGATTCTCCCTGATTTGCTTTCTTCTCTTTATTCCTATAACCCAGTGGTTCTCAACCAGAGGCAATTTGGCAATGTCTGGAGGCATTTTTTTATGACAATAAATGGTTGGGGGTAGTTGGACAGACAACGCTACTGGCATGTAGGGGGCAATAGCCAGGGATGCTACTCAATACCCTACAATGCACAGGGCAGCCCCCACAACAAAGAATTATGCAGTCCAATGTCAATAGCACCATTGTTAAGAAACCCTGCAAAAAATATAAATGTGTACCTCTATGCAATGGATATTGGCCTTTCCGTGTTATTAAAAGCAAAGGGCAAGTTTCCATTATAGGGAAGAAAATGAATTCCAGAGAAGAAACTAACTCACATTCTCCCTGACTTGTGTATAGAAGCATTGACTTGTGATCCTTATTATAAAACTGATCAATCAAGAGGTAAACAGAAGACATTAAGTTATGAAAACTTCTTTCTGAGATAAATGTTAAAGAATAAAATAATTGTGAATATGATTCTTTTTTAATTTGTTTGCTCCTAGAGAATGTTGCAAAAGAGCTAAGTTGAAAATAAAAAAAAAAAAGTAAAATTTTCTACTACTTACCCTCTTTATACCTCAATTTTTTATTCTATACAATGAAGTTAAAAAATGGGGAAAATACTTCCCATTTTACAGAAAGAAAAGATGAAATGCACTAAGGCACGTCAAATCTATGGGCAAAAAAGGGTCTAAATAGATGATAGTGGTATCAGCGTGGGTTATTAGTTACAATCAGCTGGGGCCAAACACATTCTCTTTCCATGCCCCTGCTGTGACATGGCTTTTTGTGTAAGCATTCATTATGTTTCTGACTTGTTCATTTAGAAGACTATGACATTTCTAATGAGATAATTTGAAGAATTCTTTACTTTTTTAGATAAATGTTAAACGTGGTCAGAATGCAATTGTTTGGGGCCCCTTATAGAACTAATTTAGATGAAATATAAATGACGGAGGCTGATATGGGGAGTCTATGTGTGATCTGTAAAGTCTGACAATCTGAGAAACAAGCAGTGACTTGACAGTGGATGAAAGAGGAAGAATCAATATTAGTAAACTCTGATACCATTGTTGATAAAGGGTGGCTTTAGATAATGTTGAACCAACCTGGAGTTGTGGGAAAGGGTACATGAAAAATGTAGATCTGGTAAAAGTGGAAAAGTGGTTATGGTCAGTCTTTGAAGGTATAAGGGAATAAAAATATAGCAATAGAGATTAAATATTTTTGTTATGTTTTTAGGTTTGGGTACACCCTGTAAAATGTAGTACCTCATACATTTTAACTATAAAATAGGTAAAATAATTCTCAAATCCTAAATTATAATGGATTTATTAGTCAAGTCAACCAGACAGTTGTTAAATGAACTTTTCTCTTTAGGTTGGGAAAAATATTTCTTGGCTTTTAAAGAAATATGTATATTTTGGCTATTTAACATGTATTTTATAGATATTCCTAAACCCAGAACCAATATAAACATATGTTTACCTGTGCTCTCCAGCTGGTATCAAAGTATGTCTTGAAAAGGGACTGCCTTTAGAAGTTCCTTGGTAGAATGTTGTACTATCCTAATTATACAACTGATCATACAAATATTTCCAACATTCCTACTATATTCCTGGTCCTGTGTTAGGACCTGGGACTCAAAGATAAATGAGACACAGTTATTGCTGCTAAGGGGCTCCAAGGAAATATACAATAAATGCTACAGCAGGTGTCTGCAGGAAACTGAATGGGGATGGAGTCCATAGCTTCGTGTGAGGAGAAAAAAAGGAATGCTTCCTGGAAAAGGTGTCTGAGCTAATCCCAAACCACTGCATCAAAATTCTAAAGTTTTAGGAACAAGAGAGCAAACAGTTGTTCTGTAAGTGTATGTAAAAGAGATGATCAGGCCCTAGCTGGTTCGGCTCAGTGGATAGAGCATTGGCCTATGGACTTGAAGGCCCCAGGTCCGATTCTGGTCAAGGGCACATGCCTGGATTGCTGGCTCGATCCCCAGTGTCGGGTGTGCAGGAGGCAGCCGATCAATGATCTTCTCTCATCATTGATGTTTCTATCTCTTTCTCCCTCTCCACTTCTCTCTGAAATCAATAAAAATATATTTTAAAAAAAGAAATGATCAGGATAATGAGGCTAATAAATCACTTTGGAATGCCTAAATTTACTTTGTTAGCATGTCTATCACAAAATTTCAAATTGCTACTAAATGAATAAATATAACATAAATAAGATATACGAGCCCTGACCGGTTTGGCTCAGTGGATAGAGCGTTGGCCTGTGGACTGAAGGGTCCCAGGTTCGATTCCAGTCAAGGACATGTGCCTTGGTTGCAGGACACCCCCAGTAGGGGATGTGCAGGAGGCAGCTGATCAATGTTTCTCTCTCATCAATGTTTCTAACTTTCTAACCCTCTCCCTTCCTCTCTGTAAAAAAAAATAATAATAATAAGATATACACATATGATATAGTCCAGAACTTTTCCCACATAGCTCAAATAAAATGGTAGTGAGTTTTCCTCGGCTTTCTCTATTCATCATAGAATTGTTCACTGGGACCAAAAGCACTTAATATCTTTCCTTTTCCTGGTGGGGATATTGGAGAGTAAATGATACCTGTGTAGTTAGCATAGGGCTGGCACACAGTAGAGCTCAATAAAAGATAGTCTCCCTCTCCAGTTCAAGGTAGATCTTGTATGTCCCTTTACTACAGTGCCTTTGCAGTTAATGTTGCTCTAATAAATATTTGAGCTCTAACTTCACAGATAATTACCAGTGCCTACCAAAGAAATCTTTACCATCTTTCCTCTTGCCCATTTTCCTCAGTCCCCACCCTATTTATTCTTCTGGTAAAATTCTGTAAGTATAAGTTCCTAAGAAAATCTGTCACATTTAAGTTATATTAGAAATGTTTAATCACATATGCATGATTCATGAAACAGTTATTGGAAGTTCCTCCAAGGCAATTTCAAGTATAAATATCAAGATTTTATTATCTCTTGGAAAATAAATCCCGTAAGTACTGAGATCACACACCATTCCAAATTCCAGAGTAGGTCAAGATAAAGCAATAAATGTAGATAGAGCACACTGTCAACAGATGGCAGCACTGGAACATAAAACCCTGCTTTTCACTTCCATGTTAGATTGTGACCCGCAAAAATGCAAAACCCCAATCAAGGTGGGCAAAGATAATGTCTACATAGAGGGCACCTAAGAGTATTTGAAATAGCCACACAACACTAAGATAGCAAGGACATATAGATGTGGTAGCTGCTACATTACATGGTAATGAGAAGGGACAATATGAGATGAGAGTATTCTGAGACACAGAGGGTGTGGTGTGACTTGTTAAAGATTGTAAACAGAAATAGGACTGGATTCTACAATCTTGAAAATGGGAGCATTCACCAAAAGTCAGAGCAATGGAAACACATAAACACTAAAAATGTATTTTAGGCATACCTACAATGTAACAGGAAGTTGAATATTTTTTAAAGAAATGAAATTTGTTTTTAAGTGTAGTCCATATAACTAAAGAGAGTGATAAACAATAGAAATTAGCGTTACAATTACTTTTTGGTAATATTTTTTATTTATTAATGGATTTGCATATTGCATAATGGGGAACATTATGTTTTTGAAAAAGATTTTTTGACTGGTTACCAATTTATTGTATTTTTAACTTATATAAGAAGAAATTTTCCTCATGCTTCCTGGAAGAGGTGTCCAACCGCTAAGACTGGAGAAAAAGAAACCTAGATTTAAATCTCATCTCAGTCCATTTTTAGGTGTATGACCTTACCAAGATATTTAAACGCTTTGTAACTCATCTACAAAAAAGTGGTAATAGCTACCTCATAGGACTTTGTGAGGGTCCAAGAAGTAAAGCAAACAGCACATGCTTAACACATAGTATGCACTCCATAATTGAAAGCTATTATTATTGCGATTCTAGGTATCTGTCCCCCCAGTTTTAAATTATTTGCCTCAAATTCCTGAAAATGCACTGCTAAGTATCTTATCTACAGAGAAAGTGGCTGGGGAATTGGCAGCTGTAGTAATGATGTTCTTGCAAATACTAAAGATGAAACTAAAGTTGACTTGGAGGGTGATGGAGAAAGACACCAATTTTAGTTTTATATCATCTCCGTATACTAAACGGTGTGAAGGTTCAAGGCAAGGATCTCATGGTTAGCTTTGCTTGGCTTAAAATTTGCGGAAGCCCAAGGACTTTCTTGGCCAATGCTAACCAGTCTGCCCTGCGGTACCCGGAGAGCAGACTAAACTGCGGTCTTCCACGCTCCGTTGGCACTGCGTTGACACGGGGAACACAGCGCAGGCTTCGATGGTGATGAGCGGGAGGAGTGTACCGTGAAGGGATCACAGAAGGGTCGGCAGTCAGCCGGAAAGCGCTCCCCTTAGGCCATTTGCAAGAGCCAGTTCCTACCAGCCTGCTCTGTTCAGACGGCTTTCCCTTTGGTTTCCAGACTGGGCTCCTCTGGAAGGGGGAGGGGGTTGACCGTGCCTGGGAAGGCGGTAACGACCAGTTGCTAGCCAGGGGTGGGCAAACTTTTTGACTCGAGGGCCACAATGGGTTCTTAAACTGGACCGGAGGGCCGGAACAAAAGCATGGATGGAGTGTTGGTGTGAACTAATATAAATTCAAAGTAAAGGAGCAGAGGGGAGAGCAAGAGAACCGGATAGAACAGCCGGCCAGCGGGCCGTAGTTTGCCCACGGCAAATTCAAATTAAAGTTGCAGCTCTGAGGGTTAGACTCACTAGCCGGTGAGTTCTGCTTGAGTGAGGATCGTATCTCACTTACCTTTGTGTCCCCAATGCCTCAACAGGCTTCTGCACTCAGTATATTTATGGATATGTGGATCGTTACGCTTTTGTTCTTCTGAAATGTCACGCGTAGGAACACTGGCACAATTTCTGAAATACATACACTTTTTAAAGGAGTTGCTTTGGAAATGATGGCCTGTGGCATCATAAGGAATATCAAGTGCCAAGCACCAAAGCTCAGCATTTTACCTTATTCCTGAGTGAAGTAAATTTTGGGCAACTGCGGCTTCGAGGTTAGAGAATACAACTAAGATGGCACAGCTCATATGTGGCAAGGTTTAAGACTTGAACCCAAGTCCGCCTCTTAATCGCAAGGCAAGTCTTGTATTAATTCAGCCAATCCTGGTCAGCCGCAGCCCTCCAACGTGCAGTGTGCACCCGGAATTCAGGGCCTGGCTTACCCAGAATAGCCGGTGTGTCCGGCCACCGCACCCTAAACAGGAACTGGGTGTTAAAGGTAAAACGTGGCCACTGCGCATGCTCACAGCGCCCTCCTTCTCGCTTACCACCGGCCCCGAGACGTCGCCGCCGCATCTGTCCTGGGCAAGTTTAGAACGGCCCCGCCCACTGCGAAGTCACCCAAGCCGAAGCCGGGCCTCTCTGAGACGTGGACACCCTGCCCTTCCTTGGACTTTTCCAATTTGGAAGCCAACACCATGCGTTCGTTTCCCCGGCATTCAGGCAGGAGTTTGCCAGTAGTCAAAATGGCCGCCGACGGCCGGTCCACCAGCGGAGACTTTTCATAGGCCCAGGTCAATCCTAGTCCCGCCCACGTCGCTCCTCCGGCGGCGTCTGCCTACGCATGCGCAGCCTGGGCTGGCGGGGACGTGGGACGGCGGATTCTTCCCTGTGCCACCGCCGCTGCCCCAGCCTCCCGCTTCTGCCACTCCGGGCTGCGTTGCCGGCGTTAGCCCCGCGAGGGGACGGGCGGAGCGTGTGTGCGCGGGGTCCCCGCAGCCCCAGCAGTTCCTCTCGCGCGCGGTGGGCGACTGGGGTCAGCAGCAGTCGGGGGAGGCCCTAGGCGGCGCCATGTCGGCGGGCGGACCGTGCCCGGCTGGAGCCGGAGGGGGACCCGGGGGCGCCTCTTGCGCCGTGGGAGTCTCCCCCGGTGGGGTATCCATGTTCCGGTGGTTGGAGGTGCTGGAGAAGGAGTTCGACAAGGCTTTCGTGGATGTGGATCTGCTCCTGGGGGAGATCGATCCGGACCAGGCGGACATCACTTACGAGGGGCGACAGAAGATGACCAGCCTGAGCTCCTGCTTTGCGCAGCTTTGCCACAAAGTCCAGACTGTGTCCCAAATCAACCACAAGCTAGAGGTGAGCTTTGGGCGCTGGAGCGCTGGCATTCAACCCGTCCTCAGGTCCCGTTTAAGGCCTCTGTGAAACTAGAAGACTGCCCGCTGGGGTACCTGGGCCTCCAGGGCCAGGGGGCGTGGGTGTGTACGTGTGTGTGCATGAAGGAAAGGAGCGAGGTGAGGTTGGAATAGAAAAAGGGGTGTAGATCCACGTGTGGGTCTCCGGGGTGCCATCATCCACCTCCCTGCGCTGTGAGGAGGAACTGATTCCGCCAGTCTGCTTGTTCACACTACATTAACCTAAGACTGAAGCTTAAGGGTTGTCTGTCATTACAATACCTTCGCCCACCTTTCAACGTTTGAGTTTTTACATCTACCTTCATATTGATGATAACCTCGGTTTGTATATCACCAGACAAACACAGCCCTGGTTATTTTTTAACAATTTCAGGTCAATGTCTATTGTTGCACACAGACATACTATCTCCTGCATGCATGAACTATTTAGGGGAATTTGATCAAACCTCTTAGGAAAATTTGGTGGGATAAGCACGATAGTATCAATGTCATTCTCTGTTTACAGTCCCAAGTCTCTTATGTATATTGATTAATTCTCACAACAGCCCTGTGGGACAGGTTTAGTGTTGTTATTCCCATTTTACAGAGATTAAGTAAGTGGCTGGATGGATAGCTGGAAGGGAGAGTGACATTCATGGGAGGGTTGTTTTCATTTTGCTTTGAAATGAAAAAACAAACAAACAAACAAAAAAAACAAAAAACAAACTTGAACATATTTATAAGCCAATGAGAACCATATAGTTCAGGGAAAAGGTGGATAGTCTAGAGAAAAAGGTATAATTGGTATGAGTAAGGTACCTGAATGAAGATGAGATCCTAAATACATGCAGATTGAATGGTCTTGTAAGGTCAGCTGTTATACGTAGAGAGAAAGCAGAGATGGTAAGAGCAGAAGGTGGGAGTTGAGGGGGGGCTTGTGTGGTGGTTTCTTTAGTCTGTAAAATAGGAGCCCAGGACAACTCCTAAAAGTGGGTGAAAGTGAGAGCTTGAGGAGAGGGAAAAGATTTGAAATAGTTAAGATTTCGAAGAGTGGGAGAGGCAGTTGGTCAGAGAAACAGAAGGACTGCCAGGCAATGTTGAGGACGCATTTGGCTTTAGCATCTCATTGTACAACCAGTCTGCCTTGTTGTGTGACTTTCTCCAGCAATACTTAACTTGTTTAGTAACAGGCACGGTAATGAGAGTAATAATTGAGTTCATCCAGTGCTGTAGCAAGAAGTTTGCTATATAGACAAGATTGTTATTGAAATGAAAATGGAATGGGAATGAAGAAAAGGAGATAATCTTCCATTAAAGAATTATAAACAGGGTTTGATAATTAAGGTAGATGCAGAGGATGAGGAAGAGGAAGGTTAGGGATGACACCACGTTTCCGTTTGGGAAACCTATTGGTTGATGCCTGTAGTGGGTTCAGTATTGTCTCCCCAAATTTATGTCCACCAAGAACCTCAGAATGTGTCCTCACTTGGAAGTAGGGTCTTTGCAGATGTAGTTAATATAAATGGGGAGATAAGATCATAGCAGATTAGCGTGGGCCCTAAATTCAAAGAAAGTGTCCTGATAAGAGACACTCAGAGGCTTAACGAGACACAGGGAAAAGGCTGTGAAGACGGAATCAGAGTTTGGAGTGATGGGTCTACAAGCCAAGAAATGCCAAAGCTTGCTGGCAACCACCAAAAGCTAGGAGATAGGCATGGGACAGTTTCTCCTTCAGGGTCTCCAGAGGAAACCAACCCTGCCAGCACCTTGATCTTGGGCTGCTGGCATCCTGAACTGTGAGAGAATAAATTTTTGTTCATTTAAGCCACCAAGTTTGTGGTGATGTGTTATGACAGCTCTAGGAGACTTACACAATTCACTGAAGTAATGGTATTACATACCATTTACCAGAAGGAGCAGGTCTGGCAGAAAAGATAAGTTGAATTTAGGAGATTGTGCAGGTCCCTATCTTTCCTAACATTCCCTATCCTTTCTTGTATATTCCTAACAGTCCCTATCCTTTCTTGTATATTTCTAACAGTCTCCTCATTGCTTCTTACCCCCTTCAAACCATCTGTTAGTTATCAAAATCATTCTAAAATGTTTCATTTTAAAAAAGGCAACTCTGATTCTGTCACTCTTCTTTTTTACCTCCCTAGTCCTTCTTGGCTAAAATCCAAACTCTGTAGCATGCTGATCAATGCCCAGTCTGTCTGTCCTTATTTTTGCCACCCCTCCTTAGCTTCTTTTGCCTCAAACTGGTCTATTGGCAGTTCTGTAAATAGGCCTTGCCCTTCTGTGGCATTTCTTCTTTGGCATAGGCTCTTGTGTATAATGCTTTCTCTGTCCCTTTGTCTACAGTGTCAAACACCCACTCATCTTTCAAGACACCACTTACATCACCATCTCTGAAGGCTTTTCTCACCCGTCTCTCTGCCTATAGGAAGAGACTGTCATAACACCTTGAACTCGCTTTGACTGTTAGATTTGTTACCTTGTGCACACTGTAATAGTGGTTACCACATCTCTCTAGTTCTAGAGAAGGTAAGCTCTTAGAGGATCAGGATCGTGTTCAGGTGAAATAACCTGAACTATCAAATGCTTTGTGAAGATGACTTTAAGGGGTAACATATCTGGTTTCTAAGAGCTGTTTGTGTTTTTCTCTTTAGTGCTCCCAGACCATATTGAGGAGTGAGTAATTCCTTTGAATATGGTTATTAGGTTAACTTACATATAGATTACAGAATTGATGTTTTGCCTCTTTTAAAATTAAAAAATAGAAACGCACACTAGACACCCACCTTTGTGACCTACCTATATCCCTGTCTCACCTGCTAGGGGTTTTCATATCTCAGACCTTCCCTCTTCCCTACTCCATGTATTAGCTGATTCCCATTCAACACTCAGGTAACCTTTTTCTCCTTTGTGGCTGACCCCCTTCACTTATTTTTGAATTGGCACATCACACATGCCTCTGTAATAGTGCTTATGCCACTCTACATCATAATTGGAAATATATATTTTTAATTCTTTCTACTAGACAGTGAAAGTCTTAGGGCGGAATCCCTGTCTTACTCAGATCTTCTTGTCTCTAGATCCTGGCACACAGTGTATACTCAATAAGTGTTTATTTGAATGAATAAATTATTTGAAACACTTCTAGTGTTCTGCCATGAGTCCTCAAAGATTACCAATAATCTTTGGTAAGAGCTGGGATAATGTCTGTCTTGTTGATTCTGTTATCTATAGTTTCTAATAGTGCCTGCTACATTATTGAATCTGCAGGTTCATTTATTCCCTTGGTATGTAACTTATAAGGATATGCCTTGTAAGTTAATATTTCATGGTATTCCATTTTCAGAAAAATTTGAAACTGTGACTAAAAATAAATTTAAACATCATTATATAAGAATATTGAGTATAGATTTATTGTACATGTGACATTTCTAAAATGTTGGGTAGGTTGAGTCTTCTCACCCCACCTTCAGTTTGATTGATCATAGAGCAACTGAGTTATTTAACATCAAAATGGAAACAGGAAACATATTGTTTGGAACTTCATTTTGAGGTTAATATCAAAGTACTTTAAAAAAAATACATCACAGATTTATCTATGTCTCCATCTCAGATCCCCCAATCCTAGTTCATTCATGTTGTCTCTCATATTACACACAACTGCATTTTTTAAAACATAACATTTTTCAATTGTACTTTGAATAAAATTCAAACTCCTTATTATGGTTGACAAGCTCTGTATGATCTGACCTGGATAAATATCCAATGACACATCTTACTATTCTTCCCTCTTATTCTATACTAGAGGCCCGGTGCATGAAATTCATGCACTTGGTGGGGTGGGTGGTCCCTCAGCCCGGCCTGCACCCTCTCGGGGGATGTCCGACTGACAGCTTGGGCCCATTTCCTGCGGGCAGTTGGACATCCCTAGGGCTGCTGCGGAGGCAGGAGAGGCTCCCAACACTGCCGCTGCACTCGCCAGCCGTGAGCCCAGCTTCTGGCTGAGCAGCGCTCCCTCTGTGGGAGAGCACTGACCACCAGGGGGCAGCTTCTACGTTGAGTGTCTGCCCCTGGTGGTCAGTGCGTGTCATAGTGACCGGTCGTTCAGTCTATTTGCATATTGGCCTTTTATTATATAGGATGGTCTTGTGACATGGGCCTTGTTTCAGAAACTCTTAGGCAATAGTTCTCAAACTTTTTGGTCTCAGGACCCCTTTACCTACTAATGTAGGTTATAGCTACAGGTATTTATTGTATTAGAAATTAAAACTGAGAAAACATTAAATATTTACTATATCAATAAAACAGCAACAATAAGCCATTACATGTTAATATAAATATCATTTTTAATGAAAAATAAGTATATAGTAAAAAATTAGAAAGAGCAGCATTGTTTTACATTTTTTAAATTTTTAAAAAATATCTGGCTTAATAGAACACAGCTGGATTCTCACATCTGCTTCTATATTAAAACAGTTGTGGTATGCGGCTTCAGTATAGCATAGGAAGAAAATTTGACCTCACAGAAGTATGTAGTTGGATAGGAAAGGAATATTTTCATAGCCTTTTCGGATAATTGTGGATTTTCTTCTTTGATAGTAAAAGGTAGTTTCTTAAGGTTAGTTACAATATGGAGTCTGAAACTCTATCCATGCACTTTCCATACACTGTAGCAGTAAAGTACTATGACATTGGTTTATGTAATCTTTGAATGTATATTTTACTAAGGCATTATTTTAGCATCCTGCATTGGTCATTTTGAAAATATTGGTTCACTGAGTTATGCAGATCTTCCAAATGTTGGCATACCTCATTATGCAATATCAAAAAATCACATTAGTTAATATTTTTATCATCAGAAAAATCTTTATATGTTCATAATGGATTCAGGTTTTCACTTTCCACAATTCTATTTTTCACTTAAAAGCATAAATTCTTTTCATTGGCAACAAATGCTGTCAGTTGTTTTCCTTGAAATAACAAATTTATTTATTCTCAAGAATGTGTCTGCTAAGTATATTAATCTTAACACATTGCGGATGGATCACAAGAATTCTCGCTTCATATTACACAGTGTTTTACAAAGTATCATACTTTTAAAAAGATGTTAGATTGTAAGAACATATAAAAAATAACTTCAAAATGCAGTGGGTATTTAATTTTAAAGCATGCCTTTAATATTTATGTAAAACATTTTTTGTACTCGTTCAATAGAAACTTATCTGGCCACTGGGTAAAGCTAGCAATAAAACTACAATGTGTTAAGAACCATAATTTGTTCTTCTTTCAGATAAAAATAGTGTCCCACAAAAAAAAAGTTCAGCTTTGCAACTCAGGCAGTTGTATAACTTCCTTGAGATAACGTAGTTTGATATTTAGCAGATAAACTTTATGCATACTTCCCATTTCATCATTCTGAATATTAAAAAGATTTGTACTCAAGAGTCAAGATTTTAAAAAATCAATAATTTTTACTGCTTCATCAAAGATATTCTTAAGTGGACTTTTTAAAACTGTGACTTCATAGTAGTGAAGAGTACAGGGCCTGTTGGTACAGTCTGGTGCACTGCATGGACTTGTACTAAAATGGCAGCATTTCGTTTATCATTGCTTTTGCACCTTCAGTACAAATGTCAACACAGTGAAAAGGGCAATAAATTTTATTATTCTGAGAATAGTTTGAGCTTGTGGGGCTTCTGGAAAGATCCCACAGATCTATGAGAACTGCTGCTGTGATAATAACCAAAACACTTCCCACCCCACTAATTCTCTTCGTTTACTTTCTATCATATACTTTATTACCGTTTGTAATTACATACATTCCTGGCTTTGTAATGTCTTTGGACAAGTTACCTAACCTCTCTGCTTCCGTTTCCTTCTCTGTACAAAAATGATGTCTCTCAGAGGATTATTGTGAGGACTAAGGCAATTAAAATCTGAATATGTTCAGAACAGGGCCTGGCACACATAATGCTGTTATATGTACACCATTTATCACCATAGGAGCTGCCTCCTGTAGCAGGCTCCTCTGCAATTTGCAGGGCAGGATCCACATTTGTTTTGTCTACCAGCATATCCCTAGAACCCGGCCCATTGCTTGGCATATACTTGTATTTGATGCTTAATAAATTCTGTTGAATGAGTGTGGGATGGTGTGGGAGACTGAAAGTAAAAATATGTTTGCTTGTCTTGAACTGCAGAACAGTTTGGGGAGAAATAATGACAGATGGAAATAGTGATCATTATGCTTGGATAGAGAAATGGAAGCAAATAGGTGGAGTTTTCTCACACAACTTTTATAAGGCAAATGAGCAGATTGTCAAGAGCTGACTTGTAATAAGGAGGAATATGATTTCCTACCTTGAGGGATGGCAGGGGTTTTCATATTTGACCTTTGAATATATTTTCTGTTTGGTCACATTCTTTGTTTTGAAATAGGAATCATTGTTTGCCTAAAATATTGGATAATAGGAGCAACGTTAACCACCGCAGACATGGAGAAAAGAGAAAGTAGAGGAAGATTCTTTATAAAAAGGGTGGGTTAAAGTAGATGAGCCCTAAGACTTCGTTCTGCTATTTTGAAGGAGTAAAAGAAAAGAATGGGATCAAAATGCTTTTATTAGTTACATTATTGCCTTGATTTTTGTCACAGGAGAAAAGGCTGTGTCGTATGTTAGTAGCATTTTTTAAAAAATTGATTTTAGAGAGAGAAAGGAAGAGAGGGAAACATCGATTGGCTGCCTTCCACACTTGCCCTCACAGGGGATTGAACCACAACCTGGGCATGTGCACATCGAACCCACCACTTTTGGTGTACAGGACGATGCTCCAGCCACCCGAGCTACACCAGCAGGGCATAATATTTACATCTTTATCAACAGCTTTCTATGATGTGTTTCATTACAGTTAAACTGCTAGTGGGATCAACTATTTTCTTTGTAATTCTTAAACAAGTTGGAGGAATGTGTGCTTTTATGTGCATGTGTGTCCATGTGTGTCTGGTATCTTTATGCCAGTGCATGTGTATGAGTTCCTGTGTGTGTGTGTGTGTGTGCACACGCATGTGTGGAGTAGGGTGTGTGTGCATTGTGTGGGGCTGTTTCTTAGAGCTGTGTCTAGTTCTGAGATTTGGTAATGTGCTCTCACGTGGATTGCTTCCTTACCATTTTCCCTATTAACTCTCAGAATGACAAAGATGTCAGGAGGTTTGAGTTTTGGCCCATTGGGGCAACTCAATCTCTTTGGGCCTCAGTTACCAATAATTGGCAATGTTATCCATAAGAGTGCTAAAGAAATTAAAAAAAAAAAAAGCTTATGTTTAGATTAGAATGAAAACAGTACAGTTCTTGTATATTTTCCAAAGATTATATAGACAGAGGATTAAGGTCTAGCAAAGTGAAATAATAGAAAACTGAATAAAAAATTACTTTGATTTTGGTGCTACAGAGTGGAATCAGTGGTTAAGAATTGTATTAGAAAGGAATTATCTTGGTGGAAAAGTTTGGATATTTTGACAGATAAGAATGACAGATAATGTATGATGCATATACATATCATATGGTAAGTAGATACTTGCTTTGTGGTAGCTTTGAATATTGTTAGTAATACATATGTATTGTAGCTATTGAAACATTTTTTCCTTATGGTTAATTGCTTAACACTTCCGCTACCTTGCCCTGGGAGTAAGAATTGGGTTCAAAGTGCTGTTTTGCCACTGACAGATTGGGTAGCCCTAGAAATAAAAACAGCCTTGATGGGCTTTGGCTTTATTATCTCAATATTAATTGGCATAACCATAGTCTTCATATTCTCTAAGATTTCTTTGAATTCTAAAGTTCTGTGACATAAGGAGGGTAACCATTAAGTAAAAATATGGAACTTTCAAATCTTGACATACTTACCAATGACTAACTTTTCTTAGCAGCTACAGTGCTTATATTATAGACAAGAGGCCCGGTACATGACATTCATGCACTCGGGGGGAGTCCCTCAGCCTGGCCTGTGCCCTCTCGCAGTCCAGGACACCCAAGGGGTCCTTAGCACTGCCTCAGAGGTGGGAGAGGCTCCCGCCACTGCTGCTGCGCTCGCCAGCCATGAGCTCGGCTTCTGGCTGAGTGGTGCTCCCCCTATGGGAGCGCACTGACCACCAAGGGGCATCTCCGGCATTGAGCATCTGCTCCTTGGTGGTCAGTGCGCATGATAGCAACTGGTCGTTACGCCGTTTGGTCGATTTGCATATTAGCCTTTTATTATATGGACTAGAGGCCCAATGCATGAAATTTGTGCAAGGGGCTTGGCCCTCCCAGCCCCAGCCGGCCCTTGCAGCCCTGGCTGCCTCAGCTAGCCCTCGCAGCCTCGGCCAGCGCTTGCAGCCTCGGCTGGCCCTTGTAGCCTTGGCTGGCCCTCACAGCCTTGGTAGGCCCTCGCAGCCCCGGCTTTGTCTGGAAGGACATCCAGAAGGTTGTTCCTCTGTTTGGTCTATTTAGCATATTAGCTCTTTATTATCCTATATAATAAAAGCCTAATATGCTCAGTGTCCGGTCAACATGTTGGCCGTTCAACCAATCAAAGCGTAATGTGCTAATGATATGCTAAGGCTGCTCAATCACTCGCTGTGACGTGCACTGACCACCAGGGGGGCAGACGCTCCAACCAGTAGGTTAGCTTGCTGCTGGGGTCTGGCCGATTGGGACTGAGTGAGATGGGCTGGACATGCCCTGGAGCCCTCCCATGGTCCCCCCCCCCCCCCCCCCGTCCCAGCTGCCCAACCTCCTGCATCTCTCCTTGGCCCCAATCTTGCACCGGTGGGGTCCCTCGTCCTGGCCTGTGCCCTCTTGCAATCCGAGACCCCTCGAGATGTCGAAGAGCCAGTTTCGGCCTGATCTTGCAGGCCAGGCTGAGGGACCCCACTGCACAAATTCGTGCACCGGGCCTCTGGTATAGGATAAGAAGAGTTATTTACTAGTAAATGTTACTAAATTTAGAGTAAATTCTAAACACTTGTCTTGTTCCAGGAAGATAAAATTGGGCTTTGAATTTTGATACCTGCATTCTGTCTTTGCATCTTTTATGTAGTAGGCATTGGTAGTATAGTTGGGATATCCTATATAATAAAAGGCTAATATGCAAATTGACCAAATGGCAGAACGATCTGTCACTATGATGCGCACTGACCACCAGGGGGCAGACGCTCAATGCAGGAGCTGCCCCCTGGTGGTCAGTGCACTCCCACAGGGGGAGTCCCACTCAACTAGAAGCTGGGCTCATGGCTGGCAAGTGCAGCAGCAGTGGCAGGAACCTCTCCTGCCTCCACATTAGCGCTAAGGATGTCCAACTGCCGGCTTATGCCTGCTCCCCGTGGGCCTAAGCCGGCATCCCTTGAGGGCTCCTGGACTGCGAGGGGGCACAGGCTGGGCTGAGGGACCCCCGAGTGCAGGAATTTCGTGCACCAGGACTCTAGTAGAGATATATTCCTCTGGTCTCTGTACTCAGAATTTACCTGAATTGCTTCTAGTCTCTCTCTGCCTCTGCTAGTCTTCCCATTTCTAGATTAATTGCTTCTATTTTGTCCTTGTTTTCTTTTTCTTTCAAAGCCCTTCTAAACTCTGTCCTTACTAACCTTCTTAAAGACTTCCTTTACTTTGAATGCCTTGGGACCAGACCAATTCTAAATATATCTGTAGCTTGCCACATTTTTCTTATTTGGTGTGCATGCATATTTATCACCTCTGTTGATAAGAAAGGTTCTCAAGGGCATAAATAATTATAATTTTTGAAGTATTTTCACAAATTGTTTTCTCATTGTGCTGACATAATCTGGGCCCCTAGATGCTTTGTAAAATCATGTTGAATAGAAAACTAAGGCCTTGCCTTGATTTTAATCTATTGGTTAGTGGGGAAGACCAAACATACATAAAGGACATATTCTGTGCACTATTGCAAAGCAATGAATATGTTGTGAAAAATGAAAAACTTCAGATTAAATGGATAACTGGTTCTGATGAGGTGTCCTGCTATGTTGTAACAGTTAACTGTAGCTTACAGTTAATTCTGATCTTAAGACCCACTGTAGCCTCAGTAACTCACACTTCAGCATCTAAAGTACTAGATAGTGGTTGGGCTGATTTGGTCCAGTGTTCTTCAGGGTGAGGACAAAGCACCACTTACTGGACTCTCCTCTAAGACACTGTCAGTATTAGTTCACCACTAAAGCGCATATTGTCTCTGCAGGATGTGAACCATCCCATACCATACATTTTCATAAACCTTGTAGATAGAGGTGAAACAGTAAAGCCTTAAAGTAAACAAAGTAAAATGAAGTAGAATTCTGTGTTATTAGAAGACTAGTAGCCCTGCACACAAATCTGTGCACCAGTAGCTCTCTGCAGGGCCTGGCCGCTCCACGCCCACTGCCCAGGGGCTCTCCACAGCCCAGAGGCCCATCCACGCCCCGGCCTGGCCAGAGGCCCATCTGCGGCTGAGCGCAGAACACTTGCCTTGTCGCCACGGCGATGAAGCAAGCATTCCGCCAGGCCACCCACGCTGCCCACTCTCAGCGGCCGCCGTCCCCCCTCCCCCTGCCAGGACTGGGCACTTGGGCAGGGCTGAGAGGACTGGGTGCTGCCATATTTGTGATGGAGTGATGGTTAATTTGCATATTACCCTTTTATTAGATAGGATACTATTTGTGACAGTTCTCTTGTCACTCCAATATCTTGCACTATTGACTTTATGTCAGAGTACGTGGATGTTCTATAGCTCAGTCAGACACTGGTCTTCTAGTGTTCATCTATTCATTTCAAAGACAGTCTTTCTATTTCATTCTTAAATAATAATAATTAGAGTCAAAAATAAAGAAAATGAAGCATACTTAATGTTTGTTGTTATTGTTTTATAAGGCACAGTTGGTGGATCTGAAATCTGAACTGACAGAGACCCAAGCAGAGAAAGTTGTACTGGAGAAAGAAGTACATGATCAGCTTTTACAGTTGCACTCTGTTCAGCTTCAGCTTCATGCTAAAACTGGTCAAAGTGTCGACTCTGGTACTATTAAAGCAAAACTGGTAAGTAGTTTATAGGGTAACCTATACTTATATGCATTTTAGAGGATGAAGGGAATAATTTTTAGTGAGGCTTTTTAATTATAAAAGGTAATATGTGTGCATTGTGGGAATTTTAGAAAATACAGGTAATGTAAAGATCAGTGCGATCATTCAAAAATCTCATCCCCAGAAAAGATCAGTGATAATATCAATAACCAATGGGTACTTAGAATAGGATTTTTCCTATTTAAAAATATCTGTATAAATATATTTAAAAGATATTTGGGATTATAGCATATAAACAATTTTTTTGCTCTACTGTCGCTATGATGCGTACTGACCACCAGGGGGCAGACGCTCAATGCAGGAGCTGCCCCCTGGTGGTCAGTGCACTCCCACAGGGGGCGTCCCGCTCAACTAGAAGCTGGGCTCATGGCTGGCGAGTGCAGAAATCCCAAGTAACATTGGAATTATTCTTGAATAGTATAAATTATTTAAAAAAAAATTTTTTTATTGTTTGAAGTATTACAAATATTAGTACATATGTCTCCTTTTTTTTTCCCCATTGACCTCCCCCAGGCCTCCCCTACCCCCCAGTACATGCCTTTACCTTTCCCCTCCTCCCCCCGTGTCTTGTATCCATTGGTTATGCTTATATGCATGCATACAAGTCCTTTGGTTGATCTCTTACAGCACCCCCCCAACTTCCCCTGCCTTCCCGCTGTAGTTTGACAGTATGTTCAATACTTCTTTGCCTCTATATCTATTTTTTCCCCATTTCTTCCTTTAAAAAATCTTGCCTCTGCAGACTAGAAATAAACATATAATAACAAAAAATGTTTGAGTCCCAATTTCAATGTCCAACAGTTCTGAGTCCCCATTTCAATGTCAAACAGTTCCTTATATGTACATGTCAGCAATGATATCTGGATGGTGGGCACATGGTGGCAATGCAGGTCCGACCCTCTCTGGTTTGGTCCTAGGCAATCTGCTGCGACTCACAGCTGCTGACTGCTAGCGTGGCAAGGCGTCGTCAGCATCTTCCAACTCTGGACTGTTTCTCCTCTTGTCTTCGTGGTTGGAGCAGACCTGTCAATTCCTCTCTGTTGCAGGAATCCACATGGTCTTGGAGTTGTTTTCTGAAAATATACCAACATATTCTCAACCAAAAGTTAATAAAGGAATCTTTTCCATATAATTGATTTGGGATCCTTTTTATTTTTGCCCAAATGATTTTCCTTTGTCTTATTTAGACACCATGTGTGTTTTTCATGGGTGTCTTGCTGTTAGCATTACAAATGAAAATTAATTTTGTAGCCAAAACCGGTTTGGCTCAGTGGATAGAGCGTCAGCCTGCGGACTGAAAGGTCCCAGGTTCGATTCCAGTCAAGGGCATGTAACTTGGTTGCGGGCACATCCCCAGTAGGAGGTGTGCAAGAGGCAACTGATCGATGTTTCTCTCTCATCGATGTTTCTGACTATCCCTCTTCCTTCCTCTCTGTAAAAAATCAATAAAATATATTTAAAAAAAAAAAAGAAAATTAATTTTGTAAAGTAAAAATTTTCTAGATGTAATTTATTTATAGGATATTTTTCCTTACATGGTATTACCCTACTATCCCCCCTTTTTTTGATTAATGGAGGCTTTTGTAAATTTTATAATGCAGTCTTGATAACTTTAAATTTTAATTTTTTGCACAAAAATATGACTGCTTTAGGTTCAATAGTATAAATTATTTATCCTTGAATAGTACGTATTATTTTCTCTCAGTTAAAGAAGCTCTGAGACAGACAGTGTAGACCTGATGTGGCAGCTCCACAGATATCAGGGATCCGGCTTCCTTTTGTTACTATGCTCTGTCATTTTAAGCTCATGATTTCTATCCTCAGGATTTGTTTAGGTCTGCATTCCAGAGTTTAGGGAAGGGCAAAAGGATGATTCCCAGCTGCATTAGCCTTCTTTCAAGAACTTTTCATGAACTCCTCAACGGTTTTTGCCAGTCAATTTGGCCATCTCATTGGCTATCCTCAGCTGCTTATCAGTCTCTTAGTGGGTCACATGGCCACCCCCATTTAAATTAGAGTTCTGTTAAAAATGACAAAGGGGAAAATGGATTGGGTGCCAACCAATGGCACGTTTTATTTTGCTCTAAATATATTATAGACATTTTCCCTGCCACTTGAAAACTTTTTTATTTTGCATAATGTTTCATTGTACAAATTTTCCATCATTAGCCATTGCCCTCATAATCAGTA
Organism: Plecotus auritus; assembly: GCF_963455305.1. Taxonomy (NCBI): domain Eukaryota; kingdom Metazoa; phylum Chordata; class Mammalia; order Chiroptera; family Vespertilionidae; genus Plecotus; species Plecotus auritus. Next base: position 12,567,045 of record NC_137775.1, on the reverse strand, counting down.
TAGGCTGTTTAGGTAAATATTTTTTAAGTCTAATTTCAGCTTAATTCATGTCTTGAGTATATATTATGTGCCAGACACTTTGTTAACTGCAGGGCACATAGTTAATGAAGACAGTAAAATACATTTTTAAGTTTTACTTGTTTTTAGTTAATTCTATTTGGTTGGTTAATTAGTTTTTAATACTGATATGTTAGAATTTATTTAAATGAATATTTATATTGTCCCAAAGTAATTTTAAATTCTGAAATTTTATGAATGTAAGTTAGTAATGTTTTATTTAACTGACACGAATCAGGTAACAGCTTCTTTGGAATAGATAATATTAACATTGAGAAAACAATGTGCATGTTCACTAGGAAGGAATTTGCATAAAGTTTTAACATTAGATTGAACTGTAGGCTGCTATAGTGGAACGACACTGAACCAGGTGTGGTGACTAATGTTGATAAAACAAAAAATTTTAATGTAATAGTATACAGTTACTATTTTATTGCTTATGGATTTGCACATATATTTGTTCTAACGAATTTTACCCAAATGTTATTCAACATATGGAAATTTTCCTTGTAGTGATTATACCACTAGATAAATTCATTTGTTTGATGTTTTTCTAATTATAAAACTTTTTTCTTATATCTTAAGTCTGTCCCCTCTGTGGAGGAGCTGGTAAGTATGTTGTTTCTGTTTTGCTTTAAAGTGTCACGCTTAAGTGTTCTTAGTGTTTTCCTTGCACATTGTATTTCAAAATGATGTTGATGGTAATTTTTAAATGCACTAGTACCTGAAAAGTTCAGTGGATGGCCCATTGCTCTTTTCTCACTAATGTTGTTAAAGATTTTTCTTGTGTTTGTAATTTGTAGCCATTATTTGCAGAGCTCATCAATTTTTAACAACTTCTGAGCCTGGTAACTTGCTCACACCTCTACTCCAAAAGAGCAATTGGTTTTCCCACTTGAGTGTTTGGAAAATATTAAAGAGGCCCAGCTTCCCTCTTTGCTATATGAATTTATTCCCAGAGAAAGAATGTGCATGTTGGTTTCTTATCCATCCACTGCATGTGTTGTAGCAGTCTTCAGAATAATTGTGTGGCTTTATTGAATTTTAAAACCCTTTACCAGAAATCATTTTAGAAGATAACAGTATATAAATTCTTAATATTTTTCACACTTCCCCAACCTAATCAGGTTCCAGTTTGTTGTATGGCTTCCCTTTTTTTGAAAAATACTGCTTGGCTATCTAAATACAAAATGAACTTCTTGATTATTATCTAACTAGAGGCCCGATGCACGAAATTTGTGTAAGGGGCTCAGCCCTCAGAGCTCAGCGGCTGCCCTCAGCCCTTGCAGCACTGGCTTCGTCTGGAAGGTCGTTCAGCTCTCTGGTCTAATTAGCATATTACGCTTTTGTTATTATAGATAATAATAACAAATTTGTTAACTAAAAAAATTTGGGCTTTTTTGGTTTTGTTTTAAATCTAGAAGTGATCAAGTTCAGTTTTTTCAGTTCTTTTTTTACTTGTATCTTTTAATTTCAGGCCTGAGAGTTTGTCAGATTCATTAGGGCCGTGGTTGGCAAACTGCGGCTCGCGAGCCACATGCGGCTCTTTGGCCCCTTGAGTGTGGCTCTTCCACAAAATGCCGCGGCCTAGGCGAGTCTATTTTGAAGAAGTGGCGTTAGAAGAAGTTTAAGTTTAAAAAATTTGGCTCTCTAAAGAAATTTCAATCGTTGTACTGTTGGTATTTGGCTCTGTTGACTAATGAGTTTGCCGACCACTGCATTAGAGGTTTGAATCATTAAAGCAGTGGCTTATTATGTTTCTTAGATTTCATAAATTTTGTGTAAATAGCTCATTAAAGTAATTGTAAGTAGATAATTCTCAATGTAAAGTTTATTTAGCCAGTAAACCAAAGAATTCTTGGTCTCTCTTTTTCTGAAACAAATAGCATTAACTCTCAATAAATGTCATTAAAAAGTCTTGTTAATGTAATCTAAACCATGATTTCTTTTAGAACTGATACCTTCTCTTTTGAGGAATAGGTTCTGAAATAAATAGACATATTAATAATTCGAAAGTTGTTTAAAAAGGAGGATTATCAGTTCTGCAAATTTTTAAAAACAATATCTAAAAATTATATTCTACTCGTTATTTTTTTAAACAGAAGTTGTAAAATCCTGCAGATTAATTTACTTCTGCTTATCACATACATAAATATTTTTAATCACAGAAGTTGTCATTTATTTTAGCTTTGTATAATTTTTCATTAAGATTGTGGTACTCGCCCTAACCGGTTTGGCTCAGTGGATAGAGCGTCGGCCTGTGGACTGAAAGGTCCCAGGTTTGATTCTGGTCAAGGGCATGTGCCTTGGTTGCGGGCACATCCCCGGTGGGGGGTGTGCAGGAGGCAGCTGATCGATGTTTCTCTCTCATCAATGTTTCTGGCTCTCTATCCTTCTCCCTTCCTCTCTATAAAAAAAATCAATAAAATATATTTAAAAAAAAAAAAAGATTGTGGTACTCACTGCCTTATATTTGAATATATTATCTATTGGTATTAAATATAGCAAATGCTGATGTACTGTAGTTAAAACAGTAGACCAAATTAGTACCATAATATATTCCATGAATTGCTAAAAATTTGTTTAAATATTTTAGCTTCTTAATATCCAGAATAAAAAGAAATAATTATAATAATCAGTACCCAAACAGTAGAAACTATCATTTGCCATTTGCTCAAGATAAACAAATTTTCCTGGTGCTATAGTAAATCTTTTACGTCTCATAAAGGGGACTTGGCAGTATAGTGATGTGCCTTCCACATCTTATTAACAGATCTAACTGATTTTCACAGGCTTTATAAGTTCTATAAATTAGTGAGGCAGGAAAAAACAATTTTGTAAATCAGTAAAAGCAGTTCTACTCAGGATAGATGCAAGGTTGCAGTGTTTAGGGTTTTTTGTTTACTTGATCCAAAAAATAACACTTAAAATATCTATCAGGGCCCGTATCAACTCTCAGAGGGTTTTGTTTGTGTGTGAATTTGAATTTGACTGCCTTCAGGCAGGATTTTGTACCTTCAGTTTTCTACTCTCCTAAGTTATCTTGTACCTGCCTCTGCTCTGTGCTTGGATCCTGAGGGTATCTTCATTTGTACATACTGTACTTCCTACTTTTAAGGTAAATTAACATTATTTCTCACATGTAAGCTCATGATAAAAATTTGGTGTTGAGGATCTTGAGGTTTTATCCTCTGGCTAACACCTATAAATTCACACATATGGACTATCTACTCGGTGGAGCATAGATGACATCTTTTTATGAGAGCTGAAAATGGATATGCATCCTTCCATTAGGGTATGGAGGTGAAGCCAGTGTTTTCCTCAGAAAACAGTTCTTCATTCACTTTAACATATGGACAAATAAAGGAGCTAGGGCCCCCAAATCAGTGTTCATCTACACCGTAGGTACGCTTATTTTTAATGTGTAAATGTCGTCATGCAGTTGTTAGCAACATTTCTCCATGGCCATAAAATGTTTCTTTTTATTTAGAATATCTGTTTTAATTTTAGCATTGTAAGTTTTTCGTAGTCTTCTAAGATAGGTAACTATAGAGCATATCTCTATGTAACTGGATGATTTGACTGGCTTTATAGAATTATTGCATTAAAGTTAATTGAATATTTGGGCACAACCACCAGAATGACTATTTTATTTTAGTCTAGTTTTTCGAAAATAGCGAGCAGATTCAGTTAGTCATTGAAGCCACTTCTATTACTGTGTGATAACATGAGCATAAAGAATACTACTTCTCAGCCCTGCCCAGGTAGCTCAGTTGGTTAGAGTGTTGTCCCCATACTCTTGGCCATGGCACATACAAGAAGTAACCAGTGAATGCACACAGAAATGGAACATCAAATCTCTCTCTCTCTCTCTCTCTCTCTCTTCCCTCCTCCCCCTCTCTTCCTCCCTCCCTCTCCCTTCCTCTCTGTCTCTCTGTCTCTCTGTCTCTCTCTCTCTCTCTCTCTCTCTCTCTCTCTAAAAAAAAAAAAAAACAGAAAACAAAAAAGAAAAAAGAATACTATGTCTCTTAGTACTCTCACTAGAAGTGATTCCAACACCTCTGGTACTAGTTAAAAAGAACTGGATCCAAATCTTTGTGTTTTTATTTTATAGAAATGAAGTAGTAATTTTTATCACGTGCTTTCATTGTTGTCATTTAGACTGTGTGCTTTTGTGTATTTTAAGGAATATGCTCTACTGTAGAGTCTTCAAAGTATTTTCACTGCATTATGTTTGTTTTTTAATTACAATAGGAGAGGGAGCTTGAAGCAAACAAAAAAGAAAAAATGAAAGAAGCTCAACTTGAAGCTGAAGTAAAGTTGCTGAGGAAAGAGAATGAAGCCCTTCGTAGACATATAGCTGTTCTCCAGGCTGAAGTTTATGGGGCAAGACTGGCTGCCAAGTACTTAGACAAGGAACTAGCAGGAAGGTGTGTAAAAAGATGGGTACCCTTGTATCCTTAGGTGACAAAACGGATATTTAATGAGGTTGACTTTTACCTCTATGGTAAATGAAACATTAGTCTTTACCCTAAGAGTTGTTTTATAGAGTTATTTTATAGTTGGTTATAGCTTACTATTGTTAACTTAATATTGTTAGACTTATATATTGCAGATTTATTCAGTATTTTTGGTTTACACACACACACAGATAGTAATTTACTGTTAAATGTGAACAATTCTACGGCTGCACTTTTCAGCCCTTATTTGCCTTGACACATGACAGATAATGTTCACATGTGTAACACACCTTCCATAAGGAATTATTTCTGTGATCACTGAAGCCTGATCTTTCTTACCCCTCAAAAATATCTATGATAATAAAAGCGTAATATGCTAATTAGCCCACACGTCCTTCTGGACAAAGCCAGGGCTGCGAGGGAAGCCCGGGTCCCGGGTGCCAGAGGGAAGCTGGTGCCGGCAGCAGGGGGGAAGGAAGGCCTACTCTTGCATGGATTTCGTGCATTGGGCCTCTAGTGTTGAAATAACAGTGATATTATCACAATGAATTATTGACAAACTTTGGTGATTAATTTATTATTAGTACTAAATAATTTTCCACTCATTGTCTTAATGTCACATTAGAACTAATGTGGAGCCAATAAAAATAACAATATTGAAGTGCACATTTTCTAATAACTTAGCACATTTAAAATAGTCATTTTGTTTAAAAAGAAATTGTTACAAGAAATGTTTCAGTATAGTTAGCCTCATCTGAAGACTAGTATTCAATAGTATCTGAGTTCGATGACCTATCTTGATTGTATGCAAGACATGAAATACATGTTAATTGACTTTAGTCTCATAAATTGTTTCTTAAATGTATTTGAATTAAGCATATGACTAAAGAATGTCTTTTATTTTTTTAACTGGTTCTCCCTTAAAGACACAGTTCTTTTCAGAGATTTCATATCCTTATAAATCAGAGACATTGGGAGGTTCCTGAGTATTATCTTTATTACTTAGATCTTTGCAAAAGCTACTTATGTTCAGTGATTCTTCTGAATTCTCTCTATAGTATGCACAATGAAAAACTAACTGAATTAACTCTTTTTGCAATATGAAGGGTCCAACAAATACAATTATTAGGGCGGGATATGAAGGGACCTGCTCATGATAAGCTTTGGAACCAACTGGAAGCTGAAATACATTTGCATCGTCACAAAACTGTCATCAGAGCCTGCAGAGGACGTAATGACCTAAAACGACCGATGCAGGCACCACCGGGCCACGTAGGTTTGCTTTGCTACTGTTTCCCACTGAGCCTCTTCCTTCTTTATTTAATCAGAAGCCCTTTTCGTGTTTGTATTCTATTAGTATTTAAGACTTTAACTTAAAAAGTGAAAGTGGGATTAACCTTATTTAAAAGAGATACATATTTAAAGTTTCAATAACCCATAGCTCTTTATAGACTTATTAGTACCCTGAAAGTGATATATCTGAAGATAGTGAACTATTGCTAGTTCTTTGGCTCATATTCTCCCATTTTCCTGGATCATGATTAGCATGAATTTGTTTTAAATTCATTTTAAGCTTAGCAGAGAGTGTGTAGTCATATTGATAAATTGGTAAATATTTTGGGGTAGTTTTTTAAGAGAATTTTTGGTAACTTGATTCAAATGTAGGTTCTGAACTAATGTTTACACCTGTCCTTGAATTAAGATGGAATTTGACATCTGTGTCTGTGTCTAATTGTCTGCTTTCTTAGCCATCATGTACGGGAGTATTTCTTTTTATCTGGATAAATCTTTATCAAATTGCATTACAACAGCTGTCTAATAATACAAACCTTAATATAATAAGAGCATATCAAACTGCTACTCAGTGGCCCACATATCTTAGCATCAGATAAAGCATGGCTTTCATAATGCAAAGAGTATTGTAAGAAGAATTGATACGTATGTGGAATTGGTGGAGAGGAGTGGAGATAGCAATAAACACTTACACCATTGTTTTCTCTGGGACATAGTGGTCCCCATTAACTTCCAAGCAGCTGCCAGATGACAAATTATTTTATGCTGAATAAAGGAGTTTGAATTTGAACCTGATAATCATGGGATTTTTAAATAAAATAGTAGGTTTAATAAGATTTAACATTTTTTTGACAGTTACTTTGGTATAGTGAAGAAGATGTATTGGAAGATATATTGGAAGAGAGTCTAATTAGAGGTGAGGAGACACATTAGAAAGATACTATGCTAATCTGAGGAGACAGTGATGAGAGCAGGGCAAGTGCATTTGGGAGGAAAGACAGGTTTGACAGAATCAAGGGGACTTGGTTTTGGTTAAGTAGGTGAGTGAGAAGGAAGACACTACGTTTTTTATTTGGGCAACTGAGTGATTTGATGCCATTGATTTATAAACCAAATAGAGGAAAAGGAAGGTTTTGGGGAAACGAGATCAATTTTAGACATGTAGTTTATGAAGTGCCAGTGGACAGTCCAGCTATGTCCAATTGGATGTATTACTGGAATTCAGGAGAGAGGTCTTGAGTTGAAAAATATTAGACAAATCATCTATCTATTTATAATTGAAACTATGAAATTGATTAAGTCACCCAGGGAAAGTATATTTAAGGAAAAAGAACAGAAGGGCAAGAATGGAAAGAATCTTTTATGAGGGAGACAAGGGAATTGATCACTAAAGGAAGGAGCCTGAGGTGGAGTTTGTCAGATACAGGCCATCTAGGAAAGTGGTGCAATAGAAACCAAGGGAAAGAGAGGGTTTCAAGGAGGGGTTAGCAAACAGTATCAACTTTCTGAAGGTTCACATTGAGTGGTGACTAAAAAGTGTTTGTTGGATATAGCCGTATTGGTTACCAAGTGCTGTAGAGAAGACAATTTAGTGGAGCAGGTTGGGGCAAAATCCTAATTGCAGTGGTTGGAGAATGAATATGGGAGGCAAGCAAGTAAATATGGTGAGGATTAACTCTTTGAAAGTCAAGGAAAGATGGAGGAGGAGGAGGATAGTAACTAAAGGCCATAGTACGTGATTGAAGGGTTTTATTTTGTTTTGTGTTTGTACATGGGTCAGTATTTTAAAGCTGGAAGAGGCTTGGAATTTTAGTTTAAATGCTGAATAGGGAAGGAGCTTAGTAGAGACGGAAAGAGAAAAGCTATCAGAGAAGGAATTATTCATGGAGCAAGGTCCTCTATTTAAAAGGTAGACTCCAGAGCTCAAAGGAATGAGAAAATAATGAATGATTCAGTTGGTAATTTGTTTTTCATTTCTACAATCAGATAAAATAGATATAGATCTTTACCACATTTTCCAGTGAAGATAAACAATTACCCATTTTTATTTCTTGAAGATATTTATTCATCAGTTAATTCCTGACAATAATTTTTTAATAATGTCTTTCAGTTTAAAAAGAGATTTATCAGTATTTTAAAGAATTTGACGAAAAGATGAGAAAGTCATCTATACATTCTACTGTGTTAACAGGAAAACTATTTTCACTTTTCCATTTTATCTATAATTACTTTCTTAACACATACTACGTATCCATTGCAGGAAATTAATAAAGATTTCTTTATTTAATAAAAGCAAGTTATATGGCATGGATTTACTCTATTTGGTATATTATTTAAATAATACAAATTTTTCTTCTTTTCCCCTCTCCCCCCAATAAGGATCAAGACTCTTTAAAGAAGAGCCAAGGTGTTGGTCCAATTAGAAAAGTTCTCCTCCTTAAGGAAGATTATGAAGGCCTTGGCATTTCAATTACAGTAAGAAGTAGTGCTTCCAGTCTTCTTTTCTACAGTTAGCTAGTATAATCATGCTCCTTAGGACATTGGAAATCATTGAAACAAAGTATTCTGGATATATTTTCTAAGTAACTGGATTTATCCCCATGGGCACTCTTTTTGTGTAAACTTTTTTTTTTTGTATGTATGTAAATCTTGCTAATAACTGCTACGTATAACTTTAACAGAGTTAAACATTTTTATTACGACTCGTCAGTAGTTCTGCATCCTCTTCTGTGATGCCTTTAAGAGCCTTTGGGAATGGATATGACTGTTCTGTGTTAAATGGCTCCAGATGGTATTATTTTTTCTCTAGAGTATATGTTACCTTCCTCTTGCTTAATTTCTTTGTTGTCAGATTTGACTGGCTCTTGGGTCTAGTCTTCCTTTTTAAATTTGATGCCTTTATAACGAGTTGTCTTGGGCGACATTCCTGAGAGCAGTCTATTATCAAATACATATATTTGGAGTCATTTTGCTGTTGCTTAGTACTTTGTTCCAGGTGAATGAATAAGGTGGTTTTACTCTAATTTTCACTTGGCAACACTTAGGTACTGCATAAGTTCATTTTAGTTCTGGTATTGCTTAATGTAGGAATGTTTTTTATAATGAAAAATTATAAAAAATTTTATGATACAAGCTGGAGAGTGATATGTACCAAATACTGCATTCCATTAATTCTGTGTTGCATGTTTTTTCACATTTAATATCTCTGAAATTGAGATCCATCTTATGAGCTTACAGTTGTTTTTATGGTACATAAAAGAATGGTTTATGTTACCAGTCAGTGATTTAGATGTGATAAAATTAATAGTGCTATAGACTACTAATACATAAAATATTCCTATTTGTGTTTAGTTTAGTTGATTGTAGTTGTTTGGGCGGGGGGGGCTCTGTAAGATGCTTTTTAGAAAAGCACATGTGTGTTATTGTTTTACTAAGACAGTGGTCGGTAAACCGCGTCTCTGTTGATTAATGAGTTTGCTGACCACTGGACTAGACTAAGTGTTACCGTGTAGTTGGAAGCTGTGAGGATTAGGCAGTTGTGGCATATTGTGTGCAAAGAGGTAAAGGGTAGTATATGACAGTGGTCAGCAAACTCATTAGTCAACAGAGCGGCAAACCGCGGTTTGCCGACCACTGTACTAAGAGGTAACCCTTTGAAACTCATAATGATTTATTTATCATTAAGCAACAAATAAGATTTTACTCAACATTTATAGAATCAGTATAGGTGCTTATGAAATATATTGTAAGAAAATATTTTATTTTTAGAATAGTCTGTGCTTCTACAAAGAGTAAACTAATTTATTGCCTTTGTTTTGTTTTTTGTTAGGGTGGGAAGGAACATGGTGTTCCAATCCTCATTTCGGAGATCCAGCCAGGGCAGCCTGCTGATAGATGTGGAGGACTACACGTTGGAGATGCCATTCTGGCTGTTAATGGAGTTAACTTAAGGGATACAAAGCATAAAGAAGCTGTAACTATTCTTTCCCAGCAAGTAAGTTCCCTTTATGAAATTAAAATTGTATCTATCAATTGGTTCTTTTTTAATCTATTGAGTATTTTCTACTTCCCTAGGAGGTTACTCAAGTAGTAAAGTGCTTCTGTATAGATAGCAGGTTTTGGGGGGGGATAGGGGCTTTTATAGAAGACAGTCAGTCAGATTTAATGAAAAAAAGAGATTTTATTTGTTCTTTCCACAACTGTGTAACTCTGAGCAAGTCAAATCTTCTGTGCTCCAGTGCCCTCATATGAGAGCTGTAAGGATTCAGTATATTAATCTACCTAATAAAAGAGTAACGTGCTAATTGACTGTACCTTCACGACACCCACCAGTCAATCAGGATTGACTATGCAGATTAACCCAACAAAGATGGTGGGTTAATTTGCATACACAGGTTCCGCACCACCCCAGCTACTCCAGGCCTCTGGGCAGTGTGGGAAGGCGGAAAGGCGGCTCTGGGCCGGGGCGGAAAGGCGGCTCTGGCCAGAGCGAAGGCGCCGCTGGCAGCCAGGGGAAAGAAGGCCCATTCTTGCATGAATCTTCTTGCATCAGGCCTCTAGTCCTATCTAATAAAAGAGTAATATGCAAATTGTCCATCACTTAAACACACAAACTGGCCACCCCCATGTGGTCAAAGATGGCTGCCCCTATGTGGACACAAGATGGCAGGCAGGGGAGGGCAGTTGTGGGCGATCAGGCCAGCAGGGGAGGGCAGTTGGGAGGGACCAGGCCTGCAGGGGAGGGCAGTTGGGGGAAACCAGGCCTGCAGTGGAGGGCAGTTAGGGGCGACCAGGCTGGCAAGGGAGGACAGTTAGGGGTTACTGGGCCAGCAGGGGAGGGCAGTTGGGGGCGACCAGGCCAGCAGGGGAGAGCAGTTAGGGGCGACCAGGCCTGCAGGGGAAGGCAGTTGGGGGTGACCGGGCCAGCAGGGGACGGCAGTTAGGGGCAATAGGGCCAGCAGGGGAGCAGTTAAGTGTAGATCAGGCTAGCAGGTGAGTGGTTAGAGGGTGATCAGGCTGGGAGGCAGAAGCAGTTAGGGGCAATCAGGCAGGCGGTTGGGAGCCAGCAGTCCTGGATTGTGAGAGGGATGTCCGACTGCCCGTTTAGGCCCGATCCCACTGGGGTCCCAGATTGGAGAGGGTGCAGGCTGGGCTGAGGGATACCCTGCCCCGTGCACGAATTCCGTGCACTGGGCCTCTAGTACAGTATAAAATGTTAGGACAGGACCTGACATTAGAGAGCAAAACATCATTAATGACTAAAATATTATATAAATATAACGTATTGTAGGAAAAAATTATGCTAAAAGTGGATTTACACGCATAAATGTTAGAACTAAAAGGATCCTTAGAAATCGTTTAGCTCAAACTTCTTATTTAAAACGAATAAACTAAGGTTCTTAGAGAAATAATGGTTTGCTCAAAGTTGCAGGCAAATAAATGACAGAGTTGGTATTCATATCCAGATATCATATGTATATAAACCTAAGGTTTATTTTGTTTTTCCTTTAGCGTTGAGGGAATTAGAGAGGCATTGGTAGGTAGTGCATTGAGTTTTGTTGGATCATAGTGTGGTATGCAAGTGTAGAATTCAATCTCAGAGTTGAAAGTGAATTTATAGCTCATTTGGTTCAACTCCACATGATGCATAAATCTCTAGAATATTACTAATTAAATAATTGCATTGAAGGATTTGTTGATAAAACAGTCTGTTCTTTTGAGGTGTGTTGATGATTTTTAGAAAGCTTTCTCATATTAAGCCTAAAATCTGTGTCTCTGTGACAGCTACCCATAGACCTAATTCTGTCAACTAGAACTGTACTGAAGACCACTGTATTATCTGTCTGCCTCCCCAAAATATTTTTAAAGCATGTTCCGATAAGGGAGATCTAAGAATGCAACCGTAGCCTCTTTAAGTTGGTGTTTTCCCAACCCAGCTTGGCTGTCATCCAGTAGCATGGGAGTGGGGTGAATGGCAGCTGACACAAATAGACAGTCATAAAGCTTGAAGGAAACACTAAGCACATATTAAAATTCTGAGGCATAGCCTTAAACTGCCGGGAACAGGAGAACCAAAGAGACTGACTTAGTGAGTAGCAGTAAAAAATGGCATGTTTTCTTTTGAGCAAAGGCAGGCCATAATTTTCAGAGAGTTGCAAGTACCAGACGTGTGTAATGATCGTAGTCTCTTATTAAACGACTAGAGGCCCAGTGCATGAGATTCGTGCACTCGGGAGTGGGGGGTCCCTCAGCCTGGCCTGTGCCCTCTCGCAGTCCGGGAACCCTCAGGGGATGCCCAACTGATGGCTTAGTGGGCCTAAGTAGGCAGTCAGAAATCTTTAGGCTGCTGCTGAGGTGGGACACTGCACTCGCCAGCTGTGCCCCTGGCTTCATTGACCACCAGGGGGCAGCTCCTGCATTAAGCGTCTGCCCCCTGGTGGTCAGTGTGCATCATAGTGACCGGTCGTTCTGCCATTCGGTCAATTTGCATATTACCCTTTTATTACATAGGATGATTATAACTTGACATATTCTAACAATGTATAATCCTTAATTTTTTACTTGCACATAAAGTTGTTACTAAAGAATAATTGTATAAATATTACACATTTAGTGGAGTATGATAGAAAGAACAGGAATTTGGAGTCAAATTTCTACTTTTATATTTTACTTGTTCATCATATTGGAAGTTATCTGCTTTCTCCAGGACTCTCAGGTTTTTCATTCATGTAAAAGAGACTACAATAGTGATATTCTGAGAACTAAAAGATATAATTTTGCACAATAAATATGGTCATCACTGTTATAACTGACAGAATACCTTGATTAACACTGTCTGATACTCAGTGAAAGTTAAGGTTCAAGACCTAGTCAGTAAGAAACAAAATCATTATGTAGAGGTTTGCTGAATTAGACAAGGAAAAGTTTGTGTGCCTTTAGGTGCACCTTTATTTAATATCTATTTAGATGGATTTGCTGAATTGCTATGTAAACTACAAAATGGCAAAATGACTTAAACTGAATATTTGTTCCAGAATTCTATAAATTGAGTAGTTGAGCATCCTTTTTTTTTAGATCTATAAGCAAAAATATTGTGGTCAGTAGAAAGAACTACTGTAATATTAAAAAGAATTTAGAGAGATTCGTGGAGTTGGTCTGGACATGATGGCCTCTAAGCTCTCTTTTACCTCTTGAGATTTGTTGCCTTGAAAGGAGCTACATCTGAGGTCTGACTCCTGTTCCTCATCTCTATCCACCACCCCAAAGAATTTAGAAATCCTTTTTTAATTACAGCTACAATAAGTTGACTTCCTTATTTTCTTTCTCCATTTTAGAGAGGAGAGATTGAATTTGAAGTAGTTTATGTGGCTCCTGAAGTGGATTCTGATGATGAAAATGTAGAGTATGAAGATGAGAGTGGACATCGTTACCGTTTATACCTAGATGAGTTAGAAGGAAGTAGTAATCCTGGTGCCACTTGCAAAGACACAGGCGGGGAAGTCAAAATGTTACAAGGTAAAAATCTCTAAAAGTTATTATTAATAAAAATTAAAAATATAAAAGCCTCAGATGTTCTTCAGTTACACTTCTTTAAATATGTTTTTATTGGTTTTAGAGAGAGAGGGAGGGAGAGAGGGAGAGAAACATCCATTGGCTGCCTCCTGCAAGACCCCTACTAGGGATCAGAGTCCACAGCCCAGGCATGTGCCCTGACTGGGAATCGAACCAGCAACCTCTTGGTGCGTGGGACAACACTCAATCTACTGAGCCACACCAGCCGGGCCAGTAATACTTTTAATTACAGTCGGCATTCATTCCTTTGTTTTGGCTCAGTAGAATCACAAGACCTTTTTTTTTTTTTTTTTAGACTAGAAAGTAACAGCATTTTTTCCTCTTTTTTTTTAGGATTTAATAAGAAGGCAGTAGCTGATGGACATGAAAATGGAGACCTGGGAACTTCGAGGGAAACTCCGCTAGAAGACAGTGCTTCTAAATTAGATGATCTGCACAGTCTGTATCAGAGAAAGTCTTGTTAAACTGACTATCCCCAGACAAGATTGTAAAATCAGACTATTCTGAACTTGGGGCACTAGGGAAGATGGCGACAAAGACTCTACAAGCTCAAGGGAGGCTGTTTGTTGCCCAAACGAAAGGCGGGTACTTCAGGGCTTCATGTGAACAATTCTAAACGCTCGAATCCCTGATTCTGTGGTATATCATAATTGGCTATTGCATGTAAAGCAATTTTGATTTTCTTAAAAAACTGTAACGCACCAAAGCATGTATTTCCCAAAGGGATATTACTAGGCTCTTAAGTACCAGATGAAGCACTACTGTTTTATTTGGTTCCTCTCCCACTTAGAAGAAGGGATAGTGCTAACCAGTATTTTATAAGAAATAGCCTTTAAATCCAAGAGGATAAATGAATTCATGTTATATATTCCAGAATGTCAAGTGTGGTGTTTCCAAAGACAGAACTTGACTCAATGAATTGCAGAAATGTAGGCTGGACTTAATTGTTTTTTTTAACTGAAAGAATGGCTTTGGGTTTTTTTAAATTTTATTTTGCATCCTGATATGTAAATCAGTTCTTGATGATCATTTATTGTGATGAGTTTGCCGTTCAGCTCTATGCAATGCAGTACAAAATAGTTTTCTTTAAGCAATCCTTATCAATCAGTGCTGCACCAAAATCGTTTCTGTAGTTACTATATATTGTATTTTTCTGATTTTTCAAAAGAGATGCAGATAAGTGTAAATTCTTTGTTCCCAATTATGTTGATCTCTGTGCATGGTATTGGAGCATTACGTTATTACTGTGTAGTCTAAAATGCTTTTTTTTCCTGGAATCTACAAAAGACAGTTTTGTACATTTTGAGTTGTGTCTTGCTGTGATAGTCCTGGCACTTACAAATACATTTTTCTGGCAGTCAAAGCTCAAATTCATTATTATATCAACAAAATATATTGCATTCTAACAGCAGTTTGCCCTCAGAGTAACTCATTTGCCAGTCACCTAAAAAGCGGAGGCACTGATAGGAAAGATAAGGTAAAGATGTTTTCATACAGTAATTGTTCTGGTTGGCTTTCCACATCAGTGTATGTTCGACTAAAGAGCTTTTCAGATGCAAACTTCTGATGTGCTAGTTTTCTTATCCCAGGATTAAGCATGGAGTAGTGCTCTTTCATTTACTGTTCTTGCAGCCACTGTACCTTGTTGGGGAAAGTGAAAATATTACTTTTAAAGAGGTGATAGTTTTGCCAGTATCACTGTTTTAAAGGATATACACTTAAGGGACTATTAAGTGGGGGGGAAAGCCTGCCAGGCCCTTAGAGTATTATCAGTTCTTCATTTCTAATATTCAGATGTCATGTGATATAACACACATTTTCTTGTCTTTCCTAGATGCACTATATATATTTGTTCATAAGTAAATCTATAAAATGTATATACTTTATTTGGTGGTTTTGCTATTTATAAGTTTTATGTTTTAACTATTGTTCATTTATGGTTTGTTTTGGTGGTTTTATTCATCTGTATATTTCCATGTTAATTTGTAATAGAAATGCACTTCATAGTATATATTGTTACTGATATTATAATACCTTGTAGGATAAAGATGCCTCTAAGCAAAAGCTAGTATTTAATTGCACAACTGAATAAGCAAGCTACATGTTGTTGTTTGCTCCTGACATGCTAGGCTAGGCCTCTATAAAGAAAACAAATGCCTTTTCCTTATGCATTCCCCTAGCTGCAAACGCATACCCCATGCATGACTTGAGATCTGCATGCTGGCGTTTAGCCAGTGTACTCATGTAGCCAAGAAAATTTACATTGTAGCAAGTCTGAAAATGTTTTTTTGTGTGTGACTCAAAGCCATGTTATTTTTATTTTTTTTAAAACACAGTCTAGAATGGGATGACTATGGCCTTTTTTCCCAGAGAATATCTATGACTGAATTCTTAGGAACTATTAGCTAGAACTTTTTTATTTTCAAGCACTATCTACTGAGTCTATGAAAAAAATTTTTAGGGCCTTCAGTTGGCATATCTATAAAGATGCTGTGCAATAAAAGGATTGTGAGAGATGGTTATGCTATAACTCCTTTCAAGGGCGGATGGACAGAATGAAAGAATTTCCAGGTAGTTTAAAATTTAAACTTGCATGGGTCAGTCCCCTTTTCATTCCTGCCGCACCTTGGTTAGCACGCCTACGTGAGAGCACTGTCGCTCAGATGCTATGGGAGCTTCCTGACATGTTTAGAAACTACCCGGTTAAAAGTTCCTTTTGGATACAAGGTCTTTTAAGAACTACAGACTTTTTCCAAAGGACTGAACGAGAAGCAACTTTTTATTCTCACATGTATAGGAAAGAAACTCATAATACTGAAGTTTCTGGGGCGAACCCAAACGTAAGGGAACCGTGGCGCAGTCAGTGGAAAGGAAAGGAAACAGCTGCACACTCAGAGCAGCTGAGGAAAACGTTCAACACGGTGTGACGGCTGTGTGTACACAGTTACATTTCAACCGCTAATCCTCTTCTACAGCATCTCCTGTGAATATGTCGGAAAAACAACAGTTAGGCCATTAGACTTACTAAAATAGATGTAAGAGAGATGAAAATTTGTGAGTCTTGGTGATTATACTGAACAGTTGTCAAAAGTTAGCACAGTTTGTCTTGGTGCTGGTTTTATTTCCCCCACAGTGAACTTACTGTTTTTCTGTTTAGAAACAAAATGTATTAATTCATGCCTAAGTTGCACATTATTTGACATCCTTATTATAATTGACATCCTATTCCACCTATCCTGTTTTCCACTTAGGCTCAGCCTCAGAGCTATAGGATTTATGACAAATGTATTATATCTAGTTAAGTTGAGTTCATTATTTTTTTATTGGCCTGTAAATAAAGATGGCATCTTCTACATTAAAAATGGTATCAATCTCAATTTTTTAATGAATTTTGTTTCACATTAAATACTTTGGTTTGTTATTTATTTCTAGTAGCTTCTATTATTTGTACCAACAAGTCATAAAGTTCATACAAGGCCTGAACCTAGTTACTGTGGTAGAACAATTTTTGGGGGTAGGAATTAACTCATCTGAGGAACTGTTTAATCTGAGCTAGTTAAAAGTATATTGGTTGGCCCAGCCGGTGTGGCTCACAGGTTGAGATTGACCTATGAACTAGGAGTGCACAGTTCGATTCCTGGTCAAGGCACATGCTCAGGTTGCAGGCTTGATCCTCTCTGGGGGCATGCAGGAGGCAGCCGATCAATGATTCTCTCTCATTGATGTTTCTATCCTCTCCCTCTCTCTTCCTCTCTGAAATCAATAAAAGTATATTTTAAAACAAAACAAAAAACAAGTTTGGTTGGAAGGAACTGCTGGAGCAACTGTAGAACCGGCTTCTGTTGGAACTTAGCAGAGGGCAAAAACTAGTCTCCTTGGGTTGGTTTTATATTACAAAAATTGATAGCCATTGTTATCTGTGAGGACAACACTGATAATTAGAAAATCAACCCTACTAGATAGTAAGAGGATATTCTATTTTATCATCTAAGCAGATATAATTTAGAAGTTCCCAAATTACTTGTAAAATAATTTTTAGAAACATCTGTAAACATTGCTCAGTTTTGTTTTTTACTTTTTTTCAGGAGTATTACTTGTTACGAACATTTAAAAATATTTTTTGTCACGGACTAACCTTGATTTAGTCTCAATGCAATAATGGTGACTATGTATCAGTTTAAGCTCCTAATTAAACAAGTAATTTGGAAAAGTCTTTTCCAGAACAATATCATGTTAGATTGTTGAGTTTATGAAATGTAAAAGATTATTTGTATTCTCATTGTTAATCAATATTCTATTTTATGTGGGATTACGATTTTTTTAACTAAAAGGTACTACCAATGACTGTGTTGGTGCTAAGTGTTGGCTTGATGATAAATCTTTTCCAGGTGTATTGTGAAAGCGGTGGTCACTGCTGTGGCAGCCCTGAGAAAGCATCTGTCATCTGCAGGAGGGCGCACGCGGACAGGGCCCGCCCCCCTGCTGCCCTCTGAAATGGATTGCTGCTTCTCACAAGCTGCTGCCTGCCAACCACTGATCTTGAGAGGGAGCTTCTGGCTTCTTGACTTTGGCTTGACTCCCTGACAGCCTTGCCAGGTTCCCTAAAGTTTAAGGTGGTTTCACCCAGGCTTCCTGCCTCCTTTCATTCACCTGGGGTCAGGCCTGCATGAGATCGGGTTGCCTCCCAGCCTCCGACCAACCCCAGCTCCCTCCTGATTTTCCCTCATCCGCGTTGTCCCTATTTAATCCTTGACACGGCTGAGCCCTTCTTGGTCTTGGTGTCTGCTTTTTGAAGGACCCAGACTAACACAGTGGACCAGGAGTGAGAGCTGAGGAAACAGGTGAATAGATTAGGAACTGGCTCATCTCCCACCTGGAGGGGAACTAGGCTGACATCCTGGTCTGTGTCTAGGACATGCATTGCTTGGCACAGGCCATGGCCCAGTTGCCGAATATGTCACAGATGGTGTGCGGAAAAGAGTTAACATAAGGCCTGAACCTGTTATCCTTACGAGGACCTGTGTGCAAGGTTGCCTTTGGCTAATGTCCAGCAATGAGGATTTTAGGAGTGTTTCCCCCATTTCTTAACTGACAGGAGTTGTGTACTGTGTCTGAGATATGTGTACAAGCAATAGGGTTTATGGTGAACACTTGTTTCCTTCTGGGAAGCTGAGATTTTGGTGATGTGCCAGCAGAGTACACCTTTGTGACTGAGCCTGGTGAAAACCCTACCTCCCACGCCCAGGCTCGGGCCAGCTTCCCTGAGGGACGGACTTCGTACATGTCACAGATCCCTGCGGGAGGCGTGAAGCTTGTCCTGTGTGACTACGGGGACAAGACTCGGCGCTTGCGCCTCATTTCCTCTGGTTGTTCATGTGCCTTTTCCCTGGGCTGATTCTGTTCGGTGTTCTTTGTCTAATAAATCATACTTGTGAGGACACTTCTATGCTTAGTCCTATGGCTTTTTCTAGCAAATGACTCAATCTGAGGATGGTCTTGGACACTCCAGATACAGGTGGCAACTTGGGCAAATGTCCTCATGGAGAGGAATTCTCTGGAAGTTCACATGCATTTGCTAAGTATGGGGAGAACAATGCCTACAAGAATAGCAATGTTGGTTGGTTACTGCTGGGTTGTGCTGATGTCCTGCAGAAGGGTAATGAGACTGAGGGCTGTTAACAAGCGGTTAGTGATGAAATAGGAGAGCCAGCGGACCTCTGGGAAGCTTACAAGGAGGCCTGGGTTGAAACAGCTGAGCTTCAGGCTGGCCATCTCATCGTTAGAGCCCTGGTAGAGGAAACCCTGGGCACAGCTGGATGGATACCCCTGAGGACGTTGACTCTGCAGTGCCTACACCGTTGGTCTTACGGAAGTACCCCACCTCTTCCCTCTGTTAGGCTAGAATAGTGGTCGGCAAACTGCGGCTCGCGAGCCACATGCGGCTCTTTGGCCCCTTGAGTGTGGCTCTTTCACAAAATACCACGGCCTGGGCGAGTCTATTTTGAAGAAGTGGCATTAGAAGTTTAAAAAATTTGGCTCTCAAAAGAAATTTCAATCGTTGTCCTGTTGATATTTGGCTCTGTGGACTAATGAGTTTGCCGACCACTGGACTAGAAAGTGCTAGAGACGCTGCTACCCAACCACCACTCTCCCGCAGACAATAACTGCCCCCACTACTCTTGGCTGCAAGGTTTATAGCCAAGATTAAATTCTAGCAAAACCTGGTTGTGGATGTGTGAGGGAGAAGACTAGACACCCCAAATGGAAGCATTAGTAAATTCTGGCAGGGGTTGAGCAAGCGTTACTGGGATTGGATTTTGAGAGTGCTTGATCAAGGACTAAATTCTCCAATTAAAAGAAAAAATTCAAATTGAAAAAAAAATAATCCAGCAACAAGTTGTTTATAAGGAACACACCTAAAACATAAAGACAGTTTGAGAGTAAAGAACCAAGATGGTGGCGTAGTTAAACACCTGTACTCCTGACTCCCACAACCACATCAAAATTACAACTAAAATGCAGAACAACCATCATCCAGAACCGCCGGAAAGCTGGCTGGCTGGAAGTCCTACAACTAGAGAAGTAAAGAAGAAAGCACAGGGAGACTGGGAGGAGGTGTGGAGGCGCAGAACGGGCTGGTCGGGCACCCCAGGGGCTGTTTTTTAAATCAGGAGGGAGAGCACCTCTGTGGAGGCCACCAGAGAGGAGCAAAGGGTCCCAGCCCCATAGCCGAGGGTCTCAGAGCTGGGAAGAGAAGTCCCACAACTACAGGTTGTAAAAGCCAGCGAGGATTGTGGCTGAGTGACTAGGAGGTGGCTGGAATCCCAGGTATTCCTCTTCAAGGGCCCACACAAACTTACATGGTCTGGCTTCTTCTGAGCTCCAGGACTGGGGCAGGAACTTGGGGCAGCTTTCTCCGAGATGGGGGTGCTCACAGGGGTCATTGTTCCTGTGCTGGGACCTTCCATTTCTCAGGCTTGACTGGCAGCCATATCTCAGGGTTGACTGCTCCGCCCTGGGGATTCCTTGAGACCCTGCCCCATCCAATTTGCAGCCCCAATCCAAGCTGTTTGCAGCAGCTTTTCCATATGAATGGTCTGGCCTGGCTCGGGCTTCAGAGCTAAAATTTCTTAAACAAGCTGCAGCTGGTGACAGTGTGCCCCAAACCTATCAATAAAAGGCCCAAGACCTGGTACTAGCGCCAGCCTGCCTTGCTTCACAGCTGGGCCTCCAAGGCCAATACAAATAGCAAATAGCAGCCCTCTGCAGATCCCTCTGTAGCACCTGCGAGGTGGCCCTGGCCAGTGGCTAATTTTGTACCATCCTGGAGGCCCTAGAGCCAGTGTACCCGGTGAACAGGCTCAGACGATGCCAGATTACAATTCTACACATCCATAGTGGCAAACTCAAGAGGCACACTCAGTGAGCACCAAAGCCCCACCGAAGCAAGTCCTGCTCCATAGGGGTGTCTCCTGCACAGCAGCTCTCCCACTGTAGTCACAGCTGGCCCTCACAGCCAATTGGCCTGGAGGTCAACTCCTCCCAGTGATGCCAACAGCAATCAAGGTTCAACTACAAGACTGTGCACACAGGGGTGCATCTGGAGTGCCCAGCTCTGGGTTCAATTCCCAGTCAAAGCACTTACCTAGATTGCGGATTTGGCCTGGGAGCATACAGGGGGCAACAGATCAATGTTTCTCTTTCACGTCGATGTTTCTCTCTCTCCCTTCATCTCTCTTTAAAACCAATAAAACATACCCTCAGGTGAGGATAAAAAAAATCTGGCTTGTAAATAGGAAGATAGATTAATGAACTATAAGAAGAAAAATTAGATACACAAAATGGTTAAAACAGACAAAAACTTGGATTCTATGGCTTTGGAAAGGTAAAATTTGCAATTTGGTAAAGTGACAGCAGGGGGCAGCAGATTCCAAATGTGATATTTCTATTAGAGTTGAAAGGCTTTATGAAGATTATCAAATACAATAATACTCTGTCCTCGTATGCAATACATGAGTTAAAATGTTTACTGTGTGGCCTCACGTGTAACACACATGTTCAGTAGAAAAAAGTACTCCATTATGAGAATGAATAAGCTGAGGACTAGAAAATTTATATTACTTGTGGAGGGTCACACAGGTAGTGTCAGAGCCAGGACTCAAATCCCACTCTTGATTCTACTTTTTAAAAAAAATACATTTTTTATTGATTTCAGAGAGGAAGGGAGAGGGAGAGAGAGATAGAAACACCAATGATGAGAGAGAATCATTGATCGGCTGCCTCCTGTACACCCCACACTGGGGATCGAGCCCACAACTGGGCATGTGCCCTGTCCAGGAACCAAACCATGACCTAGTGGTTCATAGGTAGACATTCAACCACTGAGCCATGCCAGCTGGGCTTGGTTCTACTTTAATAGGCCACTTTCAAGGAGGAAAGGGGGAGATATAGATGAAATTGTCATCTTTTCAATCTTTCTCCTCAATATTTATATTTCTATTTCTTAAATGATACAAGGTTTGATGGAACCTAGGATTGATTCAGTTTTGATTTCAGAAATGATGGTTATAGTTGAGCTGGGTTTAAACTGCACTAGAAATAGTTTTTCTGTAGTTAGTGTTAGAATGCCAGAACTGAAGTTACATTGTAGGGTCTTAGGTCCTGGAGTCTATAGCATTCCAATCCCTCCAACCCTACACACACACACACACACACACACACACACACACACACACGACCTCTTCCTGTGTATACACAGCCCCCATATTCTTTAGTCTTTAGGAAGCAAAGCTGCAGCAAGGATATTTGTGACGTCAGAGGAAGGTGTAAATCTCACTAGGGGCCTCCCTAGGGTTATCCTTGCCATTGTTCAAGGCAGTTTTACTTCCACCTGGGGCTGTAACAAGTGGGTTGTGAGCTTCTGATGGCAGAAAAATAGTAGAACTAAAGAAAAATTAAAAATGGATTTTTTTCAGGGGGAAAAGACAAAATAAACTGCCAGCTACTGGTAAACTAGTCATGAACCAGTAGAGTAAAAGCACGTACAAAATAAGAAATAAGGGGGAAATAGCCATAAAAGCAGAGAAAACTGAAAGGATAATAGACTATGTTCTTCAATTCTATATGAATACATTTAAAATTTTCTCAGAGAATATAATTTATTAAAACTAGTGACAGGAAAAGATTTAACTTTGGATGGTGGGCACAGGTGGTGCAATATACAGATCTTATGTAAATCCACACCTGAAACTTATATGTTCATGTAGACCAATATCACCGCAATTAATAAAAATAAATAAATAAAATAAAAATTAAACAGCCTGGCTAGGGTGGCTCAGTGGATTGAGCATGGTCTTGGGCACGAAAAGGTTGCTGGTAGGACACGTACATGGGTTACAGGTTCAATGTCTCTCTCTCTCTCTCTCTCTCTCTCTCTCTCTCTCAGTATATTCTTGGGTGAGGATTAAAAAAAAATTAAGCAGATTTCCATAGAAAAAAATTGTCTGAGTGCTGCTCTCTCACACCAAATTACCACAATACATGGCTGCACGGGCCAATGCTACCAAACCTTCATAAACTTATAATTCCAATGCTTAGCACTAGAAAACCTGGAAAGAGAAGAAAACTTCTAAATTGTTCTTGTCAAGCCAATAAAATTGATAAAGACTGACACAAAGAAAATGAAAGGCCTATCTCACAAAGGAATATTAATGCAAAAATCCTCAATAAAATGTTATCGCCCGGCTGGTATGCTGGGTGGACTGAGCATTCTCTCACGGACCAAGAGGTCCCAGGTTCGATTCCTGGTCAGCATACATGCCCGGGTTTGGGGCTTGATCCTCACTAGGGGGTGTGCAGGAGGCAGCTGGTCAATGGTTCTCTTTCATCAATGATATTTCTATCTCTCTCTCCTTTTCCCTTCCTTTCTGAAATCAATAAAAATATATCAAAAAAATAAAATAGAAAATAAAATATGATCAATATAAATTCACCAACACTTTAGTGGACTTTAAAGGGTGATGGAGAGACATGATTTGCGGTGGTGAACACATAATACAATATACAGATGATGTATTATATAATTGCACATCTTAAACCTGTATAATTTTATTGACCAATGTAACCCCAATAAGTTCAATTGAAAAACAAAAACAAAACCCCAAAGTCTTGTTCTCCACTTTCTATCATGATTAAATCATGAGCACAGGGAAGAAACATGATGGATGGAAAGACCTGCCTTGTAAAAATGTCCATTCTTATGGACTAATATTTTAATGCTAAAGTACTATATACAACCCACTGGGGAAAATAAAGGCCTGTTATAGAAACAACACTTTGATTAGTATTGTCCCAGTGAATTCTTATCTGTAATTCATTGGGACAACGCTTATTCCCTGGAGGAAGGCACATTCGTATCACTTTTACACACGAGGAACTGGGCTCAGGGTCATTTATAATAACAGACTGGATATACAAATGGGCGATGGTCAGAACTCTATAAAAATAGATCTCTGATTCACCACCTACAGCAATTAATGCAAGAAACCAACCCCTAATCCGTAGTAACCGGCCCAGAAAGTCAACCTGCCATAAATCAGACCTAAAGGAAATTAGACCACTATTTCTGGTAACAATCCAGGAAATCAACAACAACACCTGTAATAATTGACCTCACATCTCTAGGATGTGATGAATAACTATTAGCTTCCCTAATTTTCACCCCCAACTCCAACTTAGGACCAACCAGAGGAAACCAAGTATGTCCCCCTCATTAACAAGAGCTCCACTTCTAGTTAATCCCAAAGCCTCCCTTTTCCCACTGTAAACCTTTCCCACTGCTTGCTGCCTTGGAGTCTCTCTCTGCCAAAATGCAAGTGATGCGGCTGATTCCACTGCGGTAGCTAGCAAGCTCCTCTGCTGGTTCTAATCTGGTCATCTTCATTGACTGCCACAACTCGCCCAGCCATCAGCTATTGTGTGGCCGATCAGGGTTTGGAACCAAGACCCATCTGACCCCATGCTTCTTGCACTGTACCACTTGTCTGTTTTTGGAGCCTGAGCCACAAGTAGACACCAATGAGAGGCATAGGCATTTGATTTGGCATCGTTTATTACATTAGTATGTATATAAAACCATGTAAATGCCACAAAGTATCCCATTTATCCTCCACAATAACCAACAGATAGTCTGTGACATTCCAGCACCCTCGCTATTATAATATTTATATTTTCACAGAAAGTTATAATCATACAAGATTATAATACATTATTTAGAGAAAGGATTTTTTTTTGGTCCACATTTTCTATAAAAACAAACAAACAAACATATTTTCCTCTTTGGCAAAAGAGGTGAAATCCCCCACAGTGAACTCACGAAGCAAACTCAAATAAAAGCCACGGAAGATGAGGTACAGCTGAGGTCCGGGCTCATGGGGAATTAGACTCATACTCCGGAAAAGTGTTCCTGACAAAATCAGTTCAGTTCCCAACCATCTCAGCATTAAGAGCTCCACTAAGATTCGGCCTCGGCCACTTCTGTAAGAACACACAGAGTACAATGTGCTACTTCTGGAATAAAAAAACAAAAGGCATGAAGAGTGTGGGCGTCTGACCTCAGCAATACTTCTACTCTGAGGTACAAAAGCATCCGACACAGTGATTCAGGCTGGAATTGCTGTGCCACCTTCATTTCGTTGGGAGAGCCAGCCCTCTTGGCTGCTGTTGAGTCTCAGCATTTGGCTTTGCAGAGAGTTTGTAAAGGTGGATGTGCATGTGAAAGCCAGTCTCTGCCAGGTCTGACCTGAGGAAGCAGCAAAGTGTGATGAAGGCGGTTCCTCTGGGATGCAGGTCTGGGGGGCTGGGCAGGGACGTCCCCTGCAGGCAGATGCCTGCCCAGTGCAGGCCCAGACCCGCCACTGCACATCCACCTGAACCGGAATCTAAAGGACCGGCAGTTGCTGAGGTGGTTGAGTGTGTGTGTGTGTGTGTTTTTAATCTACAATCATAATTGTTAACAACCACCCTGGTGTGCTTTTCATGCTTCAAGTAATTTAATTCCTTCCAGAAGAAGAATGCTAACAATGCTTTTAGTTCTAGTTATCAAAGGAAAGGAAATGAGCCACAATAACAAGATTAAGTTTAAACAGACCTGCTGCTAACACAGTATCAGAGGAAATACCTTTAAAAAGGGAACATAGTATTACATACGTTGTTGCAATAGCTGCATTCTCCCACCTAACCTCTGTGCAGAACTAAAATCGGATAAAGCGAACTTAAGTTACTTTCATTCTTGTTAAATACATCTCTGTACAGACTGCACATTGTACACCAAAGCAGCTCAGTGTCACAGTTAGAGACATGAAAATGCCGTCTAAAATTTTTCATTTTTCTAGCCTAACGAAACCCCACAGACTCGCGCCCACAGGGTCAGAACAAAACCAACTGCACAACTTTGTAAACAGTATGAGAGGTGGTGGCTGGGATTCCACCGCAGGATCCTATTAACTCGCACGTACACTCACCATCACGCGTACACGACATACACCCACTCACACACACCCCTCCCTTCTCCCAGCGCCGCGCACGGCCCAGTGCTCAGGACCACAGCAGGCTTCTTTCACATTGTGTGTTCACAGAAGAGCGGTCACGGCCGTCTGGCTGAGGGGTTTGAGGCAGTCTCGGGGGGCTGAGTAAGCATCCTGCATGGGGGGCTGGCTGTCCGGCTCTGCGCACTCCGCGGGTAAGCAGCCCGCGGCTTTGGGCTGATCGTAGCCGGGGTCGGGGCCGGTGAGCACGGGGCTCTGCGGGCTTTGATAGCCCTGGTTCGTGGCACCCTCCCCGGCGGCGGCGGGGGCTGCAGAGAAGTTGCCAGAAGACAGGGAGTGCTTGTGCGTGGGCACGTGGTAGCCGCGCTGCGCCGAGAAGGTGTGCGCCCGGGCCAGGTGCCGCTCCACGATGGGCGTGGCGTACTCGGGCTCGGCGTTGGTCAAGGGCAGCGCGTACTCGTGGCTGCGGGTGAGCGGGCAGCGGTAGTGGCCGCTGGCCTCGGCGCCGGCCCCGGCCTCCTGCGCCTCGGTGTCCATGGGCCGGAAGGTGGAGCCCTTCCTCGTGACTGTGCCAGTGCCGATCATGAGAGGCAGCTGGTAATCTGAAAGCAGAAGAGCCGAAGACACATCACTGGCGCACCACACGGCACACGCGTGGGCAAGGCAGCTGTTTGTAGGGGAGGGTGCTCGGCTCAGCCCACTCTCCACGGAGCGCCGTGGGCCAGGCTCGATGCCGAGACCAAGATGTACAAGGCACAGGTGGGTTTCGGTTGGGGAGAGGCTCATCTTTGCCACCGAGGCACCTCAGGCAACCTTCCCACTGGCACCTCGCAGACTTTGATAGGTGCATGCACCACCTGGGAACCTCCGGTTTAGGAGGCCGGGGGCGTGGCCTGAAAAGCTGCATTTCTAGGGAGCTCCCGATGCTGCTGATCCTCAGCACACGCGCTGAGAGGTCAGAAGCTACTCAGAGCGTGGTCTGGAGACGCCTGCATTATCTGAGAACTGCCTGTGACAAATCTGCAGAGAGGGTCACACAAATCGAGAGCAAGTGTTTAGAAACCTACAGCAATTGGAGAGAGTAATTTACCGTCCCTTGAGTCTAATAAAAAAATTAGAGCCCTAGCCGGTTTGGCTCAGTGGATAGAGCGTAGGCC
Source organism: Plecotus auritus (assembly GCF_963455305.1). Taxonomy (NCBI): domain Eukaryota; kingdom Metazoa; phylum Chordata; class Mammalia; order Chiroptera; family Vespertilionidae; genus Plecotus; species Plecotus auritus. Next base: position 12,539,961 of record NC_137775.1, on the reverse strand, counting down.
TGCGGACTGAAGGGTCTCAGGTTCGATTTCTGGTCAAGGGCATATACCTTGGTTGCGGGCACATCCCCAGTGGAGGGTGTGCAGGAGGCAGCTGATGGATGTTTCTCTCTCATCGATGTTTCTAACTCTCTATCCCTCTTCCTTCCTCTCTGTGAAAAATCAATAAAATATATATTTTTAAAAAATCAGAGCTTTGTAAACTGTATGTCTTTTGAAAACTTCATTGCAACTAATTCATACTGTATTTTAGAAAAGTATTAATCCTGGATGGATTAGAAATTTAAAGAACAAAAAACAAAAGCAAAAACTGGATCTTTCCCCACAGACAGTTTGAAAAGCTTAACTCCCAAAGCTCGTTGATCAGGGACGCCCAGGCCATTCTAACACTGGACAGGTTTTTCATCTCTTATCTCCTCTCCCCAAGGGCAGGGGCCGTACTTAACTCATCGTTAGTCCCTCTTTCCTAGTGCCTTAATCAAAACCTATAACAAAACAGATTAAGCGTTTCCAGATTTCAGTGGTACTTCAGGGCCATTGCTTCGGGTGTCATTGCAGCCCCTGCAGGTGTAAAAGCCTCCTCGGCTGCCTGGGGCTCTTGAGAAATACCTGTGTCAGTTTGCAACTCTGTACAGAATGCAGAAAGAAAACTTCACACGTTACTGATTTAAGTGTGTGTGTATTTTTTATTGATTTCAGAGAGAGGAAGGGAGAGGGGGAGAGAGATAGAAACATCAATGAGGAGAGAGAATCATCCATCGGCTGCCTCCTGCACACCCCCTACTGGGGATTGGGCACACAACTTGGGCAGGAGGCCCTGGTTCATGGGCTGACACTCAACCACTAAGCCATACCAGCTGGGCCATTCATTGCTGATTTAGAGGACCCCATCTAACCAGCAGGATTTTAGTCTTATTTTTCTCCTGGTCTCCCCTCTCCCACAAGCGGAGGCCTGACACTTACCCGCCATGTCCCTTGTGATGAGATCTAGCTTCTGTGTCACCTCCTTTTCATTATCATAGCTGATGGTAAACTCAGCCGACTGATGTCTGGCAAAGGGATATTTAATCTGCTTCCAACAGTCTGGAACAAAGACGACAGGAAATAAGGTGACAGCTGAGAAGTACAGCACACATTCTGCGCGGCTCCATGACGTGTTCCTCCATGAGCCACAGGTCAGGCTGCCTTCTGCCGGCTGACCTTGTGATGAATTCACGGGCATATGCTTCAGGTGTGTGTGGTAGAAACAGCACACTGAGGTTGTTCTAGCCACAGCAAACACTAGCCCAGCCATGCGTTCCACTGTGCCTTTAAAATGTATCTGTGTGCCCATCAAGTCCCATATCCTCCCAATGCTAGACCACCTGGTTTTCCACTTGGGACCCCGAGGAATGAACACAGCTGGCTGTTTAGACCTGGTGGAAGCGGAGTCCCAAGCTGTTTCTGAGATTCTCAGGGGCCCTGCCCCGCGGCCCTCTCTCGGGACTGCTGCTGACACATTGCTTGGGCATCTTGTGTCCTAAGGATTCTCTGAAGCCCAAACACAAACCCTGCCTAGTCCTTCGCCCACCTTCCCAGAGAGCAAAATACAAGGGAAGCCTGCAGATGCTGAGTGCTGGACAGTGTTAAGTTCACAGTTCACAGATGTGGCTTTTAGAACTTCTCCTTGATTACAGGCAGTGTGTTGGCCTAAACTCCAGTGCCAAAAAGAAGAAAAAGGAATGCCGAGAAAGGATGGGATGATGTTGAACAAAAGGAAAGTAAACTGCTCCTAAAAACTCTGAATTAAAAAGATAAGACACAATATAGTCTTTCCTTATAAGTTTGTTAACTTAAAGGCTATAGATTTGATTTTACTTTAAAAGACTGAATGGTGCTTTTAATCAGCAGATCTTTTATCTCTTCCTCAAAGAAGAAAGTTGAAGACAGAAATTTCAACCCACCTGTTTTTGGGGCCTTAGCGGATGCATAAGGAGTTCCTTCCTTCTTCCTCCTAGCAAGACAAGAAAATCCCACTGAGAAGGTTTCTAAATGGTAAGTACTGCTTATAAAATAATACTTGGAACTTTCAACCTCTGACCAACGTGTTTGTAAAATACAAGTTAATATTTTATCTTGGAAGGAGCAATGTTGCCTTCCTCCACATGAGCGTCTGCAGGGTGAACTTTTTGGTTTTGTGACTGTTTATATAAGTAGGGGAGAAATGTAAAGTCACGTACCTTCTGAGGGCCGCAGAGATTCCAACAACCAGCAGGGCAAGGAGCAGCAGCGGACCAGCCACTATTGCGACGTTTGCTCCTAAGAGTGGAAGCATCACGTTACAACAGAAACGACCTGCACCCACATTTCATGATCTAAAGCTCAACCTTGATCTGGAAATTCTTCAAAGGGTTAATGCATGAGGCAATGAATACATGCGAGGCATTTATGGACTTTGGAAAGCAAGAAGAAAGAATTCAAAATTCTGGTTAAGGTTTAGAGAAATAAAATGTATTCCCTCTCCCCTACTTCCGAAGCAGTTTTCTTCTTATTATTAAATAATTTAAAATTTTTTTTCAGTTACAGTTGACATAGAATAGTATATTAGTTTCAGGTGTAAAACATAGTGATTAGACATTTATATAACTTATGAAGTGATCACTCCAATAAGGGTAGTAGCCATCTGACACCAGATAGTTACTGTAGTTACTTACATCCCCATGACTGCTTTTATGACTGACAATCTGTACACTTCAATCCTTTCCCCTTTTACACCCGTTCCCCAACCCCCCATCCCATGAGTCTGTTTCTTTGCTTATTTTGTTGTTGTTGTTTTAGATTCCACATATAAATGAAAAAACATGGTACTTGTCTTTCAATGTCTGACTTATTTCACTTAGCATATTACCCTCTGGTCCATCCACGTTGTCACAAATGGCAAGATTTCATTCCGAAAGGCAGTTTTCAATGTTCTTCGGGGATTAACGTTTACTCTGAGCTTGTTACTTGGTCCATATCAGACTCCCAAAGTCAGAATTGAGGGAAGGTTTAAAGCTGTCCCACCCAGCCAGGAGCTATTCAGGCAGGTAAAGAATTCAGCCACATGGAGCTGCTCCCTCAGCTCAAGCAGCCAGTTCCCCTGATAGTTGGCAGTTGGGACCTGGACCATAACAGAGGCCTGGGGACCGGGCTTCTCATTACCAGAGCTTGGGACTGAAAGGAAATACAGCCTGCTGGCCTCAAACAGCAGTTCCGCCCTGCTGCACCAAACAGCAGACCATGGCTTCCTACAACTCCTTCTGCTTTAAAAAAGGAGGCCACTTTACCAGGCACTGTGGCAGGCCCCAAGCTTGTAGAAACTACACAAACTACTCAAAAGGAGAAGTGTTTGTTCTTACCCTTCTCTACCTGTGACTCTTGAGAAGAAAATATAGAGACAACCAGGAGTGGAGAAGTGTTGTTCATGCAAGAAAGGATAAGGAACTTAGAAATTTACAGAAATATCTGTGGTGTTTCTTATAAAAGTAAAAATTTGGGGAAAATTTAACAACTTAAACATCTAACAATAAGGAAATGGTTAACTAAATAATGGTATTTCCATATGAAAAGATTCTATTAAAGATACGAATAATCGTGCTTTTCAACTACTTAATAACATTGAAAATGCTCATAATACCATGTTAAGTGAAAAATATATGCTACAAAACAATATATGTTGTGCTATCATTTTGTCTCAAAGTTATAAATATAAGTATAATTGATTTGATATAGTGGAATTTGGTGATTACCTATGGAAGCTGATTCATAGCATTTATATTTATATTATTTATAATTTTCTAATCTTTCCAAATTTTATAAAATTAATATACAAATTATTTTATATACTGAAAAAAGAAATGTCCTTTTAATGTTCATTACTCAAATAAATTATATACACTTCTGTGTTTAGAATTCAAAAAGTGTATAAAGGTATAGAATAAATGTCTATCTCCTACCTCTATTTCTCCTCCACAGAAAGGCAAATTATGTTTCCTGACATTGTTCCAGAATACTAGAATATATACATCTTTATTTTTCCTTTTTTACACACATATTAGAGTGCTAGATAGACTGTTCTATACCTTGCTTATTTATTTAAGTTGTCAATTTATCTCAGAGAACTTTCTAGATTACTAACACATTTTTTTCATGGCTAAAGAGTATACTGTTGCATGGATGTATTATTATTTTTACATAAAATATTTACCTAGCATTTGAAGGGCAAACACTAACTTTTCTACTTACAATACCACAATGAATAGTTGTAGACATACATCATTTACACATATGCAGATATCTCTGACACATCTGCTTCCAGCCATTTATATGACAAAGAAAATAAATTCTGTTGAAGCTACTGTGATATTGGGTGGAGCACCAGTTATACTCCTGAGGAAATCACAAAGCAGTAAGTGCTCTACCTGTGGACATTTCTCCAGAGGGGATGAGTTTTGTGATTGTCTCATCTTCTCTTTCCGTGGAATCTGAGCTGGTTTTGCGCCACACCAATGAATCATTACCTGAGAGAGAAGAGATATTGGAAAAACCACATTAGTAACAACAATTCGGGAAAGGAGATGGCCACAATCAAATTACTTACTAACCCACTGAGACTCCTACCGTGTGTAATCGGGCAACCAAGGAGCTCCACCTTCAAGGCGATCCTCTGGTGCCACGTCTGGGGGATGACCCTCAGGTATCTGGTCACGATGGGAGGGATGAAATTGTTCATCACTGGATCCCGAAAATTAAAGTTGCCCCGAAACACCTGTGGAAACAGGTAACCTTCTCCTAAAGATTCTATTAGTCAGTGTTTAGATCTTTATCCACCCACTCCTACCTGGTTACATGAAACCAAAGCCAGGATTCTATGTCTGTTGCATTTTTTTAAGACACTCTTGATATTAAAAGTATAAGGTTCTGCAGAGAAAGGCCAAGTTCCCTAACTAAGTTGGTACTGAGAATCTGTTTTCTGGAAGCATGCTGATGAAACATTTGGAGGCTTGGTCTCCTGTTCACTTCTTTCCCCCAGAGTTTCTCTTACCTTTTTTTCATTATTCACAATTCCTTTGTAGGTCCTCCACTTGGAGTTGTTGTTTTTGAAGTTCATCATGAAACTCTTAACATAAAAGTTGAAATCTGGATGTGTGGATTCTGTGGTCCTAATCCCTTGTAAGAAAACATTATTTTTAGGTTAGTTTTTAAAATATGTTACAGACAGCATGTATTTTAACTTCAGGTTTCTTCCCCCCCCCCGCCCCCCCACTCATGTGAAATCTCAAATCGTTTCACCGGCCAACGTGTCTTATTTGCATTTAGAAACCTGATCACTGATGAGCGTTTTCTTACTGAGATAAGCCATAAAAAGTTTCACCATGGAGGTCTCAGCTCTCTGGTCCATACATTCATATTTACAACCCACATGCAGGTTCTTCCACCGAGAGAATGTGGAGATTAGGATGTAAGTGGGCTTTGAGGCATCTATTTAATCAGAAACGTAATTGCAGCCCCAAGTCATTTTGCCATTGTGAAACTGCACTTGTGTCAGTACCTGTTATTTTCTTCTCCTCTCCCAAATCTATTTCCAGCCACTCTTGCTTGTGGTTCTTGCTGCTGTCCCCCAAAGACCATGATGGGCCTTGGTCCTGACGTCGGGCTTGGCCAGAAGACCAATGAACTTGTTCTCTAAACTCGTCGACCCACTGCCAAGAATCTCTGATTTGCCCATCTGCTTCCAAACTTAAGGATGTGCTGCAACCTGGGAGAAAAGAGCACGGAAATACTTCAGATATAAAACCTAGAAATAGTTGTTCTACTTCCATTGTGAGAGCAAATCCGTTATTCAGTTGCTAGTGTTTTTTTTTTTTTGTTTGTTTGTTTTTAGTTGCTAGTGTTTTAATGACTCAGTTTGCATTTGACTCTCTTGTACTACATATCTTGAAATTGTTGCTTCCTTTGTTTTCAATGGGCCTTATGTAAGTCACATTCCCTGTAAGTGACATCTCTTCGTCCCTAGTGTAGACTTCCCTTTCTGACCTAAATTCATCCTGATTTAAACAAAGTGCAAGGGGCCTTAAAGGCTTAAAATGCTGATGTTCTTGTCTATCCCACTCTCTGTACCTGGAAGAGCAGGTACGTCAACTGCTTTGAAGATCAGTAAATTGTACCTGACATCCACCCTTTGGACCGCCACTATACCATGTCCAAGGGCCAAGTAAAGGCCACACTCCTCTTCCTGGACAAGGAAGACATCATATTGTTCTTCTTAAAATATGCCACTTTACGAAAGGGAGAATATTACACAGAATATCTTTAAAAGCCTTTATTTTATATACTCATGTTCGATAACTTAATTCAAGAAACCTACCAACCAAGTTGTACTATTTAAAAGCTTTTCTGGCCCTGGCCGGGTAGCTTAGTTGGTCTGAGTGTTGTCCAATATGCCAAGGTGCGGGTTCAATCCCTGGTCAGGGCATATAAAGGAAGCAACCAATGAATGCATAAATAAGTGGAACAAAAAATAGACCTCTTTCTCAAATCAATAAAAAAATTTTTTAAAGCATTTTCTGTTTAAATTGAACATGGAATTTATCTTAAAATAAATGTCATTTCAAATTTTCATTCTTTTTTGGCAAAAGTTTGAGAGAGCTTAGATTATAAAGAAAAATATTTTCTGCTTAACATTAATATTAATTGGGCTTATTGTCTTGTGTATTTTTTTAGTCATAGCATACTTGGTGATGTGTGACCTGAGGGGGGAAAAAAACCCAAAATCCTTTAAACTGTATCACCTGAGGGATATGGAAGAATAAACTACCAAGAGGAATTGAAAAGATCAAATTCTTAAGAAAAGCATGATCCTTACCATTGGAGGCAAACAGAAATCGCTTGTCTGACAGGGAACCACTGAAATAGGAAACACAAACAGAGGAAGTGAGCTGCTTACTTGACTCTTAACGACTGGCACAGCACTATACCCGGTAGCACAGGGCTCACAGAGTCTCCCCACACCCCATGCGATCGGCATAGCCCCCAGCAAGGCCACTGTTATCAGCCTCATCACTGGCATTCATATAGGTGACAAGTGAGCAGGACTCTGAGACACTGCTTATGAATAAAAATCATTGTATTTGAGAAGAAATGCACAGATATAGAGTTTCAGAAACAACCTTAAATCTCAATCCTATATAATAAAAGCCTAATATGTTAAGTGTCCGATCATTCGACTAGTCACTATGACATGCACTGGCAACCAGGGGGCAGACGCTGATTGGTAGGTTAGCTTGCTGTTGGGGTCCACCCTGATCGATTGGGACTGCGAGACAGGCTGGACACGCCCTGGAGCCCTCCCGCGGTCCCTCCCCAGCCCCAGTCATGCACCAGTGGGGTCTTTCGGCCTGGCCTGCACCCTCTCACAATCCGGGATCCCTCAGGGGATGTTGGAGAGCTGGTTTCGACCTGATCCCCACAGGCCAGGCCAAGAGACCCCACTGGTGCACGGATCCGGGCACTGGCCCTCTAGTTAATTAACACATTGTGGATGGATCACAAGAATCCTCACTTCATATTGCACAGTGTTTTACAAAGTATCATACTTTACTAGTAAAAAGATATTACCTTGTAAGAACATATAATAAATAACTTCAAAATGCAATGGGTATTTAATTTTAAAGCGTGCCTTTACCATTTATGTAAAATGTTTTTTGTACTCGTTCAACAGAAACTTATCTGGCCACTGGGTAAAACTAGCAATAAATCTACTGGTCCACAATGTGTTAATATATGATGATAGAGGCAGAAAGGATCACTGCCCTGAATACTTCCTTTGATTCAGCATTCACCGTAAATGTCCCACTCACTGCCAACAATCAAAGATCATAGCGAGAAGTGAAGAAGCCTGGCCACTTTTAGAAGAACAGCATGTCATTTGCTAGCTGCCTTCTCTACAGACTTTTCTACCCCTTTCCTTAGGGGTCCCTCCCCAGCATGTTGGTCTGAACAGCCTCAACCCATTTTCTCCCTCTGATCACACTGTCGCAACGAGCACCAAGCCATGAACCAGCGCCTGCTTCTGGATGACAAGGTACAGCTGTCACTGAGAGGAAATTCAAAGCATTTCACTGACTGGCCTGAACTGGCCCTCATTGCTCTAAGTCACAGGGGTCCTCAAACTTTTTAAACAGGGGCCAGTTCACTGTCCCTCAGACCGTTGGAGGGCCGGACTATAGTTTTTTTAAAAAAAACTATGAACAAATTCCTATGCGCACTGCGGGCCCGGGACGAGTCGGCTGCTAAGCAGGACAGGCAGAGGCACCCAGCGGGCCGGATAAATGTCCTCGGCGGGCTGCGTGTGGCCCACGGGCCATAGTTTGAGGACGCCTGCATCTAAGATAGCCTCCAGCTCATCGGCATCATCTCTGGGCCTCCAGAGCTCTGCTGCTCTACAGCCTGTATTAATCCTACAGGAGAACTTATTAAATTAGCCTTGTTCTGTGCTTGCCTTCTTCGGAAGAGAAGAGATTTCCAAGACCTAACACCATATTTAACTTCCTAAAAATCCATCACTAACTCAATGGTGTCAAAATATATAGAATCAATAGAAAATCTGGAACTCTCAAGATTAATCTTATGTACATAGTACTTACTACATTAGATACTAGAAGGAAACACAAAAAGGTAGATGTCGCCAGCCCTGCATGGCTCAGTGGTTGAGCGTCAACCTATGACCCAGGAAGTCATGGTTCCATTCCCAGTCAGGGCACATGCCCGGGTTGCAGGCTCTATCCCCAGTGTGGGGTGTGCAGGAGGCAGCCGATCAATGATTCTCTCCCATCATGTATGTTTCTATTTCTTTTCCCTTTCCCTTCCTCTCTGAAATCAATAAAAATATGTTTTTAAAGGTAGATGTCATGTGTGTGGCATTATTTTACAACCTGAGAATATGAGTTATATTTTAAATGTTTAACTCTGAATTATATATGGCAATATTGGACAGAGAGTATGGAACTGTGAAGTCCACAGAGAACTCCAAAATAGTTAGACAAGAGCATGAGTACCTTCCCATCAATGTTTTTCTTAGAAGTAACAGGTAGTCAAACTCTTTGGATTAATATTCTCTTTCATATTCTTTGTCCACCCTCAGGCAGAGACTCCATCAACCCAGGTACTCTACATAAGGTTCTATTATAATCCCTGTACTGAATGAAATGCAGGCACCATTCATTTTTCATAGGAGAAAACTCAGACCCACTTGGGTCAGGGGACTTGACTAAGTTCACATTTAGTGGCAAAGCTGGGAGGAGGACCCAGCTCTCCTGATCTTTAAGAAAAGATGCACAGTGTTGTAATCCATACTTAAATTTTTATTAAGATTTATTTAGAGCCTTTCTTTGACTGATTTTCCCATCTTCTCTAATGTTTCTGCACTAAGTATTTCACTTGAAATTTGGCCCAAATAAACCCAAACAATACTGCTGCAAGCCTACACTTGTTGCCACTGCCAGGAAACATTAAGATCTTGCTGCTGTTGTTGAAAAAGAGAAGTTATGGTAAGAGGGGTAACTTTGGAGTGACAGCTGAGAAGAAGATGCCAGGGAAGGCTGAGCTTCTAACAGCTCCTTCCTCACTTTCCTCCATTATCACTGGGAATGGTTTTTTCCATTGCACTCTGTTGAACTAATTGAATATGACCATTCAGAGAATTCCATGGGTAAGTGTCCTCTTTTAAAAAAGAAAATACCCTCGGGACGTGGGGGTTCAGAGGCTTTCACAGATTAGGGTGAATGTATTCAATCAGATTCCAGGAACTGCCAGCCTTCCCAGCGGGCCACAGAAGCAATCAAGAATAGTCTGATGTAAACAGAAAGACAAGGCTTCCCGGCCTCTGGTTGAAGCCGTCCTCCTCTTGTGAAGTCAGCACCTCTTCCTGATTCCATTCTGGTCTCCCCAGATCCAGGAAGTAACCTGACCCCGGATGAACCCCAAAAGAGCCCTGGATATTTACTCTAGGGGCTCTTTCTTCCTCAGCTGCAATGCTTCCTTCTGTGTTTTTTCCTGAACACCAAACAATCATGTGTGGGAACAGAAGTTCAATGACCGCATGTACACTGGTTCCCCAACAGCAAACCAGCACAGATAAAAAAAGCTAAGTGCTCCCTGAAGATTTGGGAATCTAGATGAATGAAAAAGACTATTAGCCTACAGTTCACTCCTCTCATAGTGCAACAAGTCAGTGCAAAATCAGAGCTAGAAGGAAGAAGGGACCTTGATAGAATTCTGGGTTTTCTCTCTACTCATCAACACAAAAATAGGAATATCTTTTCAAATAATTATATGGAATGTGAAGCAAAAATTTTCCTAACCCATTAATGGTTCAGATTTTGGTACTCTTTTTTTGCATTGAAGTTTAATTTCAAATTATATAAAGCAGCTTCACATGTATTAAACTCAATTGATATCACAAAAGTAATTGAGAACATGTTTACTAACATCCAGTGGTTTTAATAATTTTTATTCAAAAGTAAAAGAAAATCTTATATTTGTACAAAAGAAGCATTCAAATGTATACAGACACAGGCAAGCAATTCCAAAAAAACAGATTTAAGGCCAAAGGCCAATTCTTCATTCATGTTGAAGATGGCAGCCCTCAACAAACCTAGGCCACAGCCTGATGCCTTCCGAGATAGCACTCCAGTATCGATAGAAAACAACAACAACAACAACAAAAACACATAAAAAGAAACAGATCCTCAAAAGTCAGGGTCAAGCTAACATTTAAAGCTTCCAGGGCACAAGCCATCTCCTTTACTATAAATCAGGATATAAAGAGTTTGAGGCAAATACATTAAGTGAAAACAATGTGCACACATGTGTATGCATTCATATACATATAAAATTTCATTTGCATATAGTATATATGCATACACACATATGTACACACACACATACTAGTATATAAATATAAACCTTATTTATTTGAGTGAAGATTTTAGTTTCTAAAGGCATCTGTAAGCTTTTAGATCTTAACTTTGGCACAAATCTAGAACTAATTTGTCTTTGAATGTTTAGATAATATGGAAAAAAAATACTTTGGGGCCTCTTGTTGCAAAAAAAATCCCATCCATAGGGAAAAGCAAATGGGAAGGTCATGGCAGGCAGAGAATACAAATATAAGAAGGTGAGCCAGCCCATCTGAGCGTGCAGTAAGGGCCAGGCCTTACTGGCTGACTGCCTTTTATAGGTTACATGCCGCATTGCTTTCAATGCCTGTGAAAGTGTTGGCCTGGAACAACCTCTCCAGTTACCCTCACCTGCACCCCCAAACTCAGAACTGCCAGTGGGATTTCTGCCTCTTCTCAGTCACCCACCAACCAGCCTGCTGGATGTGAGTTGGATGTGACATGGTGTGCCAATGGCCACCACGACCCCTCTCTGGCAACTCTTCCCCGGCCTACTGCTGTTCCCCCTAAGCCTTGGGCCTGCCTTCCATCAAACCCAAGGCTTGCCTTCTTCATGAAGGTACCTAACAAACTTCTCCCCTCTCTTCAGTCACTGCTTCCCCTCCCCCACTGTAATGGAGTGAAACGCTGGCTCTCCGACTCCATCTTGTTCAAGCCCTGTGTTGGTCCTGTAACCTTCAAGCTAGTAGCTCCTGCTTTGTCTAGCACACAGATATGCTAATCACTAGAGGAATTCTGCTTGATGCCTGAGTTTTAAAATCACAGCCCTCCTATTTTGCCTCCCCTTGACATCAAAGAAGCCTGAACTCTGTACTTTCTTAAGATGGACTTGAGGATTAGGTCTCCCATCTTCTTGGTTGGAGCCTTTTCAATCAATAAACCTTTCCTTACTCCAAACTAACATTTTTCGTTTTGGCCTTTTGAAGGGCACAAGGCCTTTGGATTGTAACTTAGTGAGCTTAGGCCAACACCCCAAAATCCAGAAATCATTTTTTTTTTGTCTCAAAGTATACTTGTGAGTTCACAAATTGGTTCTTTGAAACATAAAATAAATTTTCTTACAAAAACAATGTTATCATTTGTGGTCAAGATCCTTATTTGACACACAATATTACTGGGTTTTTTTTGTTTGTTTTTTTAAAAATATATTTTATTGATATTTTACAGAGGGGAAGGGAGAGGGATAGAGAGCTAGAAACATCGATGAGAGAGAAACATCGATCAGCTGCCTCCTGCACACCCCCCACTGGGGATGTGCCCGCAACTAAGGTACATGCCCTTGACCGGAATCGAACCCGGGACCCTTGAGTCCGCAGGCCGACGCTGTATCCACTGAGCCAAACTGGCTTCGGCCACACAATATTACTAAACTCTAGTACATTCAAATAAAAAGTAATAGTGCTATCGTTGTAATTAGCTAGTTACTAATATCAGGAAAGGAACAAAGGGAAGGCCAGATGTTATAAACACGGCGTTGGGCAGCCTCACGAGGAAGCTGCAACTTTACACACCCCAGGGAACCCCCCGTCCATTCCCTGCACATCACCGGGGGAAGGGACTGGACAAAGGGGAAGATGGGTGCATGTGCAGTGAGTGGGGGTGATGTAGGGAAGGGGCCTGTCAGTCAAACCTGGGAACAGAGGTCACCGGCTAGAGGGGGCAGGGCCGCTGCAAGCCCGGGAAAATTGGGGAATACATAGTCCTCCAGACAAAAAAGCTCACTCTCCTGGCTCTCTGGTTCCTTTGGTTTTGCTCCTGCTTCCCTGCATTTGCCTGTGTTCCCCCCAAAGCCATGTGGCCTGTGGACCCCACACACAATGGGCTGATGGACTGCACCGGGGACTCAAGCTAAGCCAGCCTGACGCTGGATTGGACTAGGCCCCGACATGGAACGGCTTTAATCCTAGCTCTTTTGAAGCTACAGCTACACTTCCATGGTGGGATGGAGGGAAATGGGACCTTGGAAACTCAGGGGTGTCATTCCACAGAAATAAAGCTTTCTATAATATCTCATCCTTCCATGTGATTTTTAATTAGGTAAGATAGTTCACAATCCATTGTGAGAAGGAAATAGTAAAATATGATCATGTTCTTCCTGCATGCAAGAGGGGACTAGGGCCGAATGGCAGGGAGAGCTATGCACAAGCTAGCCAGTGGTCGAAGATGTAGGTCCTGCCCTACTTTCCAATCCTGAAATGCCTATAACCTCTGTTTTGTGCTGTATCCTCAGAACCAAGAACATGTGACAACCTGTCAGAAATACCAGAGTCGCAGTCCTGGGAAGACATTTCCAGGGGCAGACAGAGTGTGAGGGAGAGAGATAAACACAGTGGCTTGAAGAGCACTTTTCCCTCACTAGGCAGTCATCCAAGGGGAGCGTCCCTCTGGACCCTTCCCACTGCCTGTTTACATGTGTGGACATCTGGTCCACAGCTGAGCCTATATTTAGTCCTATTAGCTCTAGCTTTCCATTCCAGAAGCTGAGGAAACCTGAAAGCATTAAGAGCTGAGGCTGAAACCTTTAAAGTAGTTGACATACTTTTTTCTTATGAAGCTACTAAAAAAGCAGAGGATAATACCAAACAGAGAAGTAAACAATGTCAACCAACGTCATTTGTCTTCACTTCCGAAGTACTATTCATCATTAAAAGACTGTCTCTAGGAGTCTTCCGGAGAGTGCTGTAATTCAGAATGGGTTTAGCTCAGCTTCCCAGTCTCCCTTCAGTATCTTCAATAATACTGAAGATTAACTAATAAATTCCTGAAACTGGAAAGACTAAAAAGAAATTAAGTCTTTGTTCTCTCCACTGAAGCACCTGAGTAGAAATACTCCTCTGCCCTGGGACTTCATATGTGAGCCATTTTAATTTACTTGTCAGCATAACCAGTGAGCTTTTTTATTACTGCATTTACCTTCCTCACAGACACTATAAAATGCTACTGTAACACTCACATGTATTTTCCCCAGTTGACAAACCTCTGGTATCACATATCTGCTGTTCTTTCCTTTTTAAAAAAACATATATTATTGATTTTTTACAGAGAGGAAGGGAGAGGGATAGAGAGGTAGAAACATCAATGAGAGAGAAACATCGATCAGTTGCCTCCTGCACACATCCCACTGGGGATGTGCCCGCAACCAAGGTACATGCCCTTGACCGGAATCGAACCTGGGACCTTCCAGACCTTTCAGTCCGCAGGCCGACGTTCTATCCACTGAGCCAAACAGGTTAGGGCTGCTGTTCTTTCAAAATTGTGAGCTAATGATGCCTTGGGGTTACCTTGCACTCAAAACAAAAGGCAAAGTACTTACTCCCTTGAGAGCACACCATTGGCCAGGATTCCTTGGTATCGACTTAACCCTTTGTGCTGGAACACGCTGATCTGACCGCCCAGTTCATCTGCAATTACCCCTGCATGGATGGCCGCCTTGCACAATAAAGAGTTCTGAAACACAGCAACACTGTCACTCATGGCTTACTCAAGAAGACATTGAAAATATACCAGGAGTTTTCCATTGGGTTAGAACTTGTGGTCAGCATCTCCAGTTGACCCATGACATTGCTTAACTATAATTCATTGAAATGAAAAGTAAAAGGGGGAGGAAAAAGTGTTAATATATCACTATCTCAATGACATCAGAGTCACCATACGTAAGCTGACTAGGTTGGTAGGTAGAGAATTTACGTAGCAATGCTCCTCCCAATGAGTAACGCCTCCTAGTGGCCATGTCCTTGTGTAGTCACCGCCCACACTGACTCTGAACTGGCCACGCAGCTTGTTCTGTGCAGCTGCACTTGTCAGTGAGGCCCCTTTTGACCCTCTGGCCCCAGGTTACCTGCCACATGACTGTAGCTGTAGGAGTGGTTCTAGGCAAAGGGAGCTAAAGAATGGACTCATCGGCAAATCAAAGGGTTGTTATTTTAAGCCAGGAAGTTCTGGGGTGGCTAAAATAAATAACCGTTCAGCAGAAATAGATAACTGATCCGAGTTTCTTACATTTGGTTTACCAGATGTACGCACTGAGGGTCATTTGAGAAGGTGAACCTGCCCCACCACAGCTTCATTTTAATTTAGAGATTTAAGAAGGCATAGAAAACAAAATAACACCAGAACATGGAACAGCTGCCGTCTGGTGTGATAACCCAAGCAGGAGCACCTGCCTGGCTGTGTAGCTGGTGGCCCTGGCATTGAAAGTGGCCTGTTGGAAAGCGGGGCTGGAGGAAGGACTAGAATTTTTCAGCGGGTTGCCCAGGTCCTAGGATCCCATGAGCACAGTTCTATGTGGGAGGATGATTAGATAGATTGTAACCTATCTTGCTAGGACACTTCCTTGTTAGGAAACTCTCCTAGGAAGGCCCACATGGCAAGGAGCTGAGCACAGCCTCCAGCCGAAACCCGGGAAGAAACTGAGCTCCCACATCTGACTGAATGCTGCCAACACCATGTGAGCTTAGAAACAAATCTTCCCCCAGTCAAGTCTCAGGTCAGACTGCGGGCCTGGCTGACACCTTGGCTGCACCCTTCAGACATGGAAGCAGAGGGCTCAGCTAAACCATGCCCAAACTCGCACCCCATAGAACACGAGAGAAAATACAAGTATTGTTTTAAGCTTCTCAGTTTGAGGTGATATCGTTTTGGGGCAACAGATATCTAATACACCCATGACATACAAAAAAGGCACTAATCAGACTTCTCTGAAGAGGTTAGTTTTCAAAATACAAATTTTCCCTCCAGATAAAATCATTCTAAAAGCAAATGGTGTAAAATCAGTGAGTGAGTCAAATGGGAGAACTGTTCGCAGTACTTGTAAGTCTACTGTGCAGGAAACCATTTGTTTGCTGGTTACACTGAACAAGAAAACTGTCAAAAGGAGGCAAGATAAACCACTAAGTAAGGAAAAATTATGCTTCCTCTCAAATTGTACTAATTCTTAGGCTTCTTGCATGGCACAGGAAATAATAAAGAAAACTTTTCTATTGCCTAGAGGGAAAACTACACTTTTTATTTCTCTTAGTTAATTTCCTGAAGTAATTTAGAAATAGCCTGTGCCAAATATATATTCACACTGAGGAGGTGTAAATCATTTTAAGGTTCAAACGATTTATAGGCCAAATGAATATCCCGTGTCAATCTTGTAAATAAAGACAACACACAAAAAAAGGAAACAAAGACCAAAATAACAAAAACTGCTGCTTCCAGAATCAGGATGTGCTAAAAGCAAAAATTAAAGCCAAGTTTTTTCCCCCCTCCTGCTGGAGATGAAGTAACAACCTTCTAGAATATGTATGCTTTCCCCACGCTTCAAGACACGTGCCGGTAACACTTAGAAAAATCCCGTCACATTTCTAATAACTCAAGCAAATTCCTGTAAAACTAGTCATTTTAAGTAGCAATATCACATTTTTAAAATCAGGCATCAGATTTCCAGCGTAGAAATCTGTAAATAATAAAAAATGAAAGACTGTGCACCTGGAAACAGGATATAAACTTTATAAAAACGACTTCCTGTGAACTAATTTTTCTCTGAGAAAAATGTACATAACCCAGAAAGTCTCACTGGGCATAGGAAATGGAGGAGCAAGAAGGGAGGGGAATAATATCTAAGAACAGGGCACAGGGCTGCCTGCACTGGTGGCAGACTCACATTCACTGTTCTGTGATATGAATGTTCATGTCCTTGGTTATTATTACATGAACCAAATGGAGTGTTAAAACCAAGAAATAAAGTATAACAAAAAGATGGCCTCTTATTAAAACCAGGTGGAACTACATTCTTAGGTGTTGAAAAGGGTTCTGTTTTACCATTTCAAATGCTTACTGAGAGGTGCTAAAAATAGTCATGAATAACCTTGGTTTTTGTACTTTTTATATTATTTCATTTATTCTAGGGAAAAAGAGAGTTGTATATCTATCTACAGAGTTTTAGATCTTATTTGATTTTACTTTGTAATGAATTTAGGCAAAGCCATAACATTGCCCCCAATCACTTACATCTCTATATCCATCCACCATGTTTCCAAAAATGTCTCCTGCTATGTCTCTACAACCGGCTGGGCAGAATTTGCTAAAAAGAAAAAGAAAAAAGAATGAATTCATATTTTATGAAATTATAGTTAAATGTAAAAGTATTAAAATTATACTTAAAACGATTTCTCTCCTCCATAGAATGCACAGGAGGGAATACCTTGCTTTAATGACAAGTCAGAAACCTGATTTATGAAAACACAGATTAATCTAAAATGTTACTCTAAAAGCAAGTTTTACACAGTAGTTATTTATTTTATCTACGGATGCATTATATACCCTATTAAAAAATGAGCTTTCCTAATGCATCTAATGATTCTAAGTCCAAGAAAAGAAAATTTAAAGCAAAATTTCTAAACACTATATATAGCAGGACC
The DNA here is from genome assembly GCF_963455305.1 of Plecotus auritus. Classification (NCBI taxonomy): domain Eukaryota; kingdom Metazoa; phylum Chordata; class Mammalia; order Chiroptera; family Vespertilionidae; genus Plecotus; species Plecotus auritus. Next base: position 12,522,584 of record NC_137775.1, on the reverse strand, counting down.
TCATTTTTATAAAAAGATATTTAAAATGTGTAAATTACTTATGTTTTTTTTATGGATAAAAAGAAGACAAGGAATTCATCTCTGGATTCTAGTGGGATTTTGAGAAACTTTCACTTTCTGTGTTATTTTACTATGCAATATCTTGATTTACTCTATTAGCACTACCCAACAGAAACATAATGGAAGCCAAATATGTAAATCTAATTTTTCTAGTAGCCACATTAAAAATGTAAACAGTTTTCTCATCTGCAATTCCTTCAAGAGTCAACATATCAATAGGCTATGAATGACAGCTATACATCTATGAAAAACAGGCAAAAGACAGTCAAAATACTGTAAGAACAATGACAACTTTGAAGATGAAGGCCATGTGCCCTTGTTTCTATATATACACTACATTACGATAATGTTTACTCCGTTCGTTTAAAAAAACAGTATCAGCCCAAACAGATTCCGAAATAGCAGTCGCTTTGACTTCATTTCCTCCCAGTTTCCTCCTGCTGACTTAGCAAATTAGATGAGTAACAACATGCAGTTATCAAAACTACCCAAATAAATAACCCACAATTCTTTCCCATTGACCTAATGGAGTCCAGCATTGCAGCAATGATGAAGGAATTAAGAAATGAAAATAATGAGGAATCCTACCACAGGGTTACAGTCCCTTATCCTCACACTTAGAGACAGATTATTTCAGAATTCAGACTTTTTGGGGTTGTTGGTTTTGTTTTTTTTTTTTTTTTTTTTTTTTTATTTTAGAAAGTAAGACAGTTCCAATGATGTATATTATGTAAGACCCTGTGAGGGCTGCACATATTAATAAAAACATTAAAATATCTGTGTCAAATACACAAATAGTCATGTTAAGTCAAATACAGACTAAGTAGACTCCTTAATTTTAGGCCAATTTTGCTGTCAAATGAATTTAAGGTCACGTTAATCAGGTATTGCCATCAAGTGAGTTACAGAAATTTTTGACTTTCAAAGCTTTCTGCATTTCACAGGGATTGTGGACATCTATTAGTCATTATACCTCATATTCACCTAAACACTACAAATGCTGGACTACAAGTTGGATCAGCGATTTTCAACCTTTGTCATCTCCTGGCACAAAAAAATAATTACAAAAATTCTGCAGCACACCAAAAAAAACCATATTTTTTACTGATCTGACAAAAAAATAGTTATCATTTTGATTCATTCACACTGGATGGCTATTGTTGTATGGCTATTGCCATTTTTTATATTTGATAATGTAAGGGAAAAGAGGTCAGTACCCCTGACTAAATAGTCAGGTACTGCATGTTTTATTTTATTTTTTAAATATATTTTATTGATTTTTTACAGAGGAAGGGAGAGGGAGAGAGAGTTAGAAACATCCATGAGAGAGAAACATCAATCCACTGCCTCCTGCACTCCCCCCACTGGGGATGTGCCCGCAACCAAGGTACATGCCTTTGACTAGAATCGAACCTGGGACCCTTGAGTCCGCAGGCCGACGCTCTATCTACTGAGCCAAATGGGCAGGTACTGCATGTTTTAAAAATTCTTGCAGCACACCAGTTGAAAATTGCTGGCTTAGATGATCTGGAACCATTACCTCACTCAGTATAGTCCCCTCTTTAGGACTGAAAATGATCACTGATGCCCAGAGGAATGATCTCAGGGAATGTTGACGAATATTTACATTGGATGAAAGGTGACTTCACAGGGCAATATTTAATTACTGGTCACTTTCATTTTCGTTCTTTCTCTACTAGACTCAGTATTGATTGACACTAGAGTTGATTCTGTATATAAAATAATCTCATTTACTAGAATGTCTGAGATGAGTAGGACCATGCACTCTTGAGCCTGACTCTGGGTAGACTTAAGTGTGTAATCCTGGGCAAGTTACTGAGCGGCTTTGTGCCTCTGTCTTTTGTGTATAACAAAACTTCCTTTGTAGGCATGCTGGGACATTCACACGAGTTACTTTAATGCTAAGTCCAGGCACTAAGTACCTGGCCACAAAGAAAGCACTCTAAGGAGTTATAGCTGTTGTTGGCAATGATCTCTAGGCCAGTGATTCTCACTGGGTGTGAATTTTGCCCACTGAGAGACATTTGGCAATGCAGAGACATTTCTGGTTATCACACTGGCATGTAGAAGGTAGAGGCCAGGGTTGCTGATGAACATACAACAACGCACAGAATAGCTCTTCACAACAATGAACCATCCAACCCATAATACCAATGGTGCCAAGGTTGAGAAATCCTGCTCTAGGCTCTTTTACTTTATAGATGAGGGCACGTACATCAAAAAGATTAAGCCATTTTTCCAGTTAAAGCTGGGATAGAATGTTCATCTCCTACTCTCAGTAGGTTTCTCTTTTGTGGGAAAGACAAAATAAACCCTCCACAAGCAAAATAATTAACAAAAGTCACTCCCAAATACAGGCCAGGTAAAAAAGGTTGGCTCACTGGTCCTACAGTAGAACTCAGGGGTCAGCAAACTGGGGCTTAAATCCAGCCTGCTGCTTGTTTTTGTAAATAAAGTTTTGTCGGAACACAGCCCTGCTCATTTGTTTACATCTAGTCTATGACTGCTTTTGTATTACAATAGCTACAAAACTGTATGACTACATGCAAAAGAGACTGCGTGACTGCAAAACCTAAAATATTTGCCACCTGGCCCTTGACAAATAAGTTTGCTGACCTCTGCTGTATAAAAAACCATTTCAAATATTCCTCATGAGTTACTACATAGATGACTTAAAAAAATAAATACCAATAATATCTGATTTAATGTCAAGGTAAACAAAATGTTCAGCAACATATGCCTACCGCCCAGCCAGCACACCCATACTTACCTGTATTCTCTCTCCAAAAAATGGTTAGCTCGGTCCAAACACGTTATCAAATCTGTCACAAAGATAATTGTAATTAGAAGACTGAATGGAACTTAAGATATCCATGCTTGAAAGATTTCTTTTAAAATAAAAAAGATAATTTTTAAAAAGCATTTATTCTTTATCTAATTTATTTATATTGTTCTGTTTAAAAAATAAATAAAAATTGAGCACATGTGTAATAGTCTACAATAAAAATAAAGTAAAAAAAAAATCTAAATTGCAATCCCTTCACTTTTTAAATGGGGAAAGGTCTAGAGTGGGGGGAAAACACAAACAATAACTGAACACAGTGTCCTCAGGATTTAACAGTTCCTTCATTTCTCTTTCCTGCCACCAATGATGGTTTGTCAATGGTTGTCCAGTGAGTGACAACACAATCTATTTCCAACACAAAACCAACACTGGTTAGTTACTATCCACTACATGCCTACAAAGATCATGTGTATTAATTCCTTTGGCAGAAGGAAAACAATTTTAAAGCCCAGTGTGGTTCAGAGAGAAGGTTCAGGAATATTGTAATTTAACAATTTAGCTGGAGGCGCCTGAGTGACCCAAGAACCAGGTGTTTAATGAAAACACAAATAGCCTCTCAACTTTGATCAATCAGGACCAAGGACTTAACAAGAGGATGCTCTTTGCGTATGGAACCAAACTACTACTCAACAACAGAGATGCTAAGATACTGTGGATTTTGATCCATTTTTATCAACCTAGATAGTTTCCAAAATATTCCACACTTGCAATAGTTCTTTCTTTCCTTTCATCTTTTCAATCATTCTTAGGGGGTAATATCTGGTGAACACTGGCCATACTGGGGCCTGCCTGGATTGCTCAGATCTGATTGACTGGGAGGACAATGAATGGTGCACCCCCTTGCCAGAGTACTTCTGCCAGAGGGGACTGAAAGCAGAAATTCTGGGCACCTCTGTGTCCTAGGCAGACATGGGGTGGGCTGCACAGTGGTTACTCTGGAGTACCAGAGGCCTGGCCAGAGCCCATGCTTCCCTTCTCTCCTGTTCAAGTGTCAGCTGCATGGTTAGGGGACTCGGTGATAGTGACTACACCCTGCTCATACTCACACTCCTCCGGCTGTGCTGGTGCACTGATGTGTGTGTGTGTGTGTGTGTGTGTGTGTAAAGGGGTGCGGGTACTTGATAAAATGCTTGTCCTGAGCTAAGAAATGGGTTGGTGGAGGACTCCAGAGAATAGCCAGACCTCAGAAGGGTGACAGGGGCCCCAAAGATGCTCCACCCAAAGCTACTAGGAAAATGAGATCAACTCTCTTATGTCAGTTGATCAACTTAATATGTTCTATACCAGTGTTTGGCAAACTACGGCTCGCGAGCCACATGTGGCTCTTTGGCCCCTTGAGTGTGGCTCTTCCACAAAATACCACGGCCTGGGCAAGTCTATTTTGAAGAAGTGGCGTTAGAAGAAGTTTAAGTTTAAAAAATTTGGCTCTCAAAAGAAATTTCAATCGTTGTACTGTTGATATTTGGCTCTGTTGACTAATGAGTTTGCCGACCACTGTTCTATACAAGTGATCAATTCAGACCCAACTACAGACAATGCATTCCCCTTTTGCCTCACACCTTTTTTAAAAATCTTATTTTATTGTTTTTTTTACAGAGAAGAAGGGAGAGGGATAGAGAATTAGAAACATAGATGAGAGAGAAACATCGATCAGCTGCCTCCTGCACACCCCTCACTGGGGATGCGCCCGCAACCAAGGCACATGCCCTTGACCAGAATCGAACCTGGGACCCTTCAGTCCGCAGGCCAATGCTCTATCCACTGAGCCAAACCGGTTAGGGCTTGCCTCACATCTTAATGACATGGCATTCCTCTCTTGCCTCACATCTTAATTCTGTATCTGAGGTCACAATTCTATCCAGAGATAGTGATAAGTAGCAAGAGGCATTCTTAGACAGATAAAGGTATACAGATTTGTGTTGATGCTTCTGCTATACCTGGATGGTCGCTGCTGGCATAGGTCAGCAAAAAGCCCCGCCCAGAAGTGTGGGATCCACTCGCAAAGCGAACAGTTATTTCATTTGTGTTCAGCAAGAGTTCTCTGGGAACATTCATACTTCCACAATATGGTCCTAAAAATAAAGCACATTTTTGGCACATTTCAAAATTTAGACCAGCAGAAAGAATTGGTATATGGCATTTGTCTCCGTTAGTGGTCAAATTTACCAGACAACACAAATGTAATATTGTAATAATCACTCAACTGGAATTTTGTTTAATACTGAGACTGATAGTGAACCTGATTATACTGACAAGCCAAGGGGGGAAATGGCTAACTCTGGATAAGTAATAGGCTAGAGCTAGTTAGCTGTGAACAACCTAAGAGACAGGGCTTTTGTAAAAAAAATAAGACTAACAAATAAAAGTTAAGTACATGTAGTAGTACAAAAAATTTTATCACAAAAGTGATATTCTCCTAAATTTGCTTAAAGTACTATTTAAATGTTTGTGTCCCCTCAAAATTCATACATTGAAATCCTAATACCCCAATGTGATGGTATTAGGAGGCAGGGACTCTGGGAGGTGCTTAGGTCATGAGGGTGAAGCCCCCATGAATGGGATTGGTGCCTTTATAAAGGAGGCCTCAGAGAGCTTGCTTGCCCTTCTACCATGTGAAGACACAGAGAGAAGGCTATGAACTTGGAAGTGGGCCTTACTAGCCACTATAGTGAATCTGCCTGCACCATGACTCCCAGCCTCCAGACTGTATGAAATAAATGTCTGCTGTTTTTAAGCTATTCAGTCTGAGGTATCTTGTTAATCAACTAAGACAGGTAGTAAATTTAAAAAAAAATGTTATCACAAAAATGATACTCTAGGGGCCTCTTAAATTTGCTCCAAGAAACTAACAAATTCCCTATTTTAAGGAGATTGCAGAATTAAGAGTCTGTCCAAGGCATGGTAAACATCATATTCCCATGCAGTTTTTCCCATACACATTGATCTCTCTCTCACCGTAGCTTCTGGTTAACCTGTATAATTTATTTTGATTTATAAAATAAAGTTCATAAAAAGCAGAATAGTTTTTAAAGCCTTTTGAAATTCCATAATATAAATTATACAATTAAGAGTATTACACATTGTTTCTAGAATAAGTTGCTTGAAAAGCAATAGGAAGCTCAATGAACTTTCAAAGGACAGAATTAGATTTGGAGCTAAAAAGGAAATAAAATACCTTCCCAAGACTACTCAAGTTAAAGTTTAGTTGTCATCTTAAAAGTCATGTATGCAAGACACAATAATTTCCCCGAAAATAGGAATTAACCAGCAGACCTAAAAAATTTATTAATGAGAGAGAAAGAGGGAGAGAGGGAGAGAGGGAGGGAGAGAGGGAGGGAGAGAGGGAGGGAGAAAGAGGGAGACTGATTCTTATATGTGCCCTGACAGGGGCTCAAACATACAACCTTGAGGATGAGCTTTTTTTTTTTATTTTTTATTTATTTATTTATTTATTTATTTTTTTGAGGATGAGCTTTTCTTACGAAAGCCTTTCTATGCCCAAATGATATGATTACTGTTAGTGTTCTCCATCCTGACTTGTAAAAAGGGTCTACAACTGTACTTAAACATTCCCAAAGACAATATCATTGGAAATTCAAATGTAGCTTGATAACTTCTAACTTTGACCAGGGTTCTATTCTTCATCCTGGGCTGTGTTCTGGATTGGCGAACCCGCCTCGGCTCACAGTCAGACTGAAGCCCAGCCCTTCTCGACTGGGTCCTAAAACCTTTAGCAGACCTAAGCATAGGACTCACAGTTCCACTTCCCATCCGCAGGTGCTGTGTGTTCCATAGACCTGGACTTGCCATCTAACTCCCCTCACCTCTATCCTTGCCTGCAAGGCAGGTTCCATCCTACTTTACAGTCCCAAATTCCCTTACTCTGGGGCATAGCAGAAAGGTTCTTCATCAAGTAGGCTGAGAAATCAGGAAAAACGAATACTTCTCCCTTTTGTGGAATGTAACTGGAGGCCTGGATTGTGGGAAGAGCTATCGATGATTCAGAATGGAACAGCCCTGTGGCATTTGGCACCTGACTTGAGGCCCAGACAATGGGCTAATCCCTTGGACAAAAGGAATAAAGGGCCCGGAACCACAGGGGCTGACTTCTTTGAGCACAGTAGGCCAGTTCCTCTCAACACATCCCTTGTTTGGGGCCACTGTCCTGTGAGCAGCTGAGAGGGGAAACCCTTTATCTTTCCATGTGTGAATAAAAGAAAACTGTCCAACAAGGAAGAATGAGCCATCTGCTCAGAGCCAAGCCCAGAGCCCTCCATTCTCTGGCAATCGGACAATCCGTGCAACAATTTCTAGTAGTGCTCCATTCTCCATGGGTCGCCTGCCTACGCCTCTGGACATTACAAGGCAGTCACAGTTGGGTTAATAACTCTTCCAAGTCACTTCAGGAGGGTCTATGCTTTTGAGCTGGAAACCGATGGAGCTAAATTCTTGTTTCATCTGTGAAAGGGATGTGTTTAAAAAATTGATGCATACTGTTAAAAAAAAAAAAAAAAGGAGAGACCCCTCCCCCTGCATAACTACTCTCAGTGGTGAAAAACACAGAGACCAAATGAAAACCCAACTCCCAAGAGATCTGTCCTAAATCAGACAACAAAGAATCCTCCTGAAAACCTTCACCTTTATAAGCACCTTCTGAAGCACACACTTAATTTCTTATGACGGAAAAGAACATGCCAGTGGGCCTAAAGGACATTCCCCAGGAGTGCCCTGGCAGAGCCAGCCACGGGCACGCCTTCCGCCGCCAGGAGAGTGGCACCCAGCGTGGGCCAGATCTGTGCTCAGAGGCGCACTGCTGAAACCACCTCCAGAAATGCTGAAGCTGCAAAGGCCACGCCATTGACTCCGGGTCCCTTTCCCATTTGTTTTTCTCAGTGCAGTCAAATGGCAAGGTTTGTCCTTGCTGGCTAATTGCAATAGTGTCATTGTACAAAATTACTGAATTTTCAGGGCCATTTTCCTTGAAAAGGAAGGACATTAACATGAAAAAGGGATATTCCTGGACTGTGCCATTAACACCATAGTCACGTAAGAATGTAAGTGGTGTCCCTGGAGAGCGTTGGTCTCCGGTTCCCAGACAAAAATCAGTGACAGATGATAAATGAACCAGGCAGATTCCTAGACAAAGGTGTGGCTTTCCTTGGGGCCAAAGCATGTCAAGAAGCGCCCTAACACTGGAGCTCACAACCCACCTAGGCCATTACTTCTCTCCCAACAAAAGAGGGTAATTACTGAAACTAAATCACAGTGCGGTCTCCAGGGAAGCATTTGGGGAAAAGGAGGAGGAGGAAGTCCAAGCCTTTTCTCCTTGAGGCTTATGATTATGTTAATAAGATGTCTAGTGTGGAACATTCTGGCTGATATCAAGTTTTCTATAAGTTTAAAATGCTTCTGAATTCTAACTTGGCACAAAAGGCAAAACCAAATCAAACGAACAAAACAGTCCTTCTCAAGCATATCCACCAAAGGAGCCCCAATCCTAGAGGGGAATGCAATTCTAGGGTGTTTGAGGCTCAAAACAACTTTCCCTACAAGCTGGAAATTTCTTCAAAGGCTTTTGTTGTCTCTTTAAAAGTCCTAAGAATTTTCTGTTCTCCATGATATGACTGGTAGAGACATAACCCATTTGTAAAATAGAAGCTGCCAGTCTTGTGTTTTTCTTTATTTGGAATTTTCAAAAAATCAACAGACAACACGTAACGTTTGGATCTTATTATGGTATGCCAGCTATGTATTACTCTAAAATACTCTCACAGAAATCTTGTGGCAATTGTGAGGCAAAACACCAAGTATTATTTCCTACTTTCCCATTTCTCTTGTTCCTAGTGTAATACGAACATTAACAGTTGACTTCACATGGTTTTACTTCTTGAGTCTATGACAATGGTTAAGAGACTATTGGGGGTGGAGGTGGAAGTACAGGAAATGTAAAAGAACAATTCTGGAATTTCCTGGTTTTCCTATAGTGCAAGTCATTTATCAGAACACAACTAATTTAACTGACTATAATTAGGCTCACTGGCCATGGTGCCTCCTTAAGCATTTTGACTAAGTATTTTGAAACCATAAGTTTATACTGATACTCTGTATGGGAGTGATTTTTCAGAAATCCATTTTACTTTCAGTATATCCCCATGGGGAAGGCCCTCAGCAGTGTCTACTTCTTCCAGCAAATGATAACCAAGAACTACAGCTCAGATCTTATGCACAAGCCCCTGATCAGATTGATGGTTATTGCCACACCAAATTGGGAAGGTTTAAGAGAAGGGTCTCTGAAGTCAGATGCCCAAACATGAATCCCAGCTCTAGTTAAGGGATCATAAGCATGTCACTTGACCTTTTGAAGCTGCAGTTTCCTTATGTGTGAATGTTACAATCAGGTCCTCTTTCCCAGAGGGCTATTGTGAAGGTTAAATTAGTTAGTAACTCTAAGGACTAAACCCAGCATATAGTATATAGTTGAATGCTTAGTCGCAGGCACCTTCTACATTATTTATAGTCTTTTTTCTATTATAGAATTCTAAAATTTTATGTAAATCAAGTCCTTCTTTCAATGCAGTGAGGATGTTTATAGATAGAGGAATCTTCCTGTGAATCTTCTTGCAGTGTGAACAAATCCAGATTTTTAAATATGTCTGTCAAAACTGAGCTACATGCAATGTGATTTATTAAAAGTGGACTGAGCATTTTTAATTACAAGACTACTCTATACAATAGGGGATACTACAAAGATAAATAAAATGCAATTCCTTGCTCAAGGAACCCCTTATCTGGCAGAGAAGCTAAAATAATGATCTCAACCTGAGATTGGTGCTTTACTAAAGGCTTAGAAAAACAACATGAGCCCTCGCTGGTTTGGCTCAGTGGATAGAGCCTCGGCCTGCGGACTGAAGGGTACAGATTCGATTCCGGTCAAGGGCAGGTACCTTGGTTGCAGGCTTCTCCCCGGCCTGGGCCCTGGTTGGGGTTTGTGCATGTGGCAACCAACTGATGTGTCTCTCTCACACCAATGTTTCTCTCTGTCTTTCCCTCTCTCTTCCACTCTTCCTAAAAATCAATGGAAAAACATCCTCAGGTGAAGATTAACACACACACACACACACACACACACACACACACACACACACACACAGAACAACATGATCCCCAGAGCCAATGACTAGAGTTGATGGACCTCAAAGAAGGTTCTAGCGTGGATAGAACTGGATCTGGTTTGTCTTTACTCTCTCTCTCTCTCTCTCTCTCTCTCTCTCTCTCTCTCTCTCTCTCTCTGTGTGTGTGTGTGTGTGTGTGTGTGTGTGTGTGTTAGAAGGGGCAGAAGACCAGGGGAGGAAGAAAGAGAAGGACACATAGAGCTACAACATCCACAAATTTCCAGGGCATGAAACTGTGTGACGTGTTTAGGAAAAGGCACCAAGATGAGCAGACTCAGAGATGAGGTGGAGATGTGGGTGGGGAAGAGAATAAGCTAACCTGAAGGGCAGGTTACCAAGTTCCTGCAGACAATGGGGCACAATTAATAATTTTTAAATTAAGGAAAGAAATTACTGTATTACAATATTTAACAAGATAGCCTCAGATGGCCTGGAGGGAATGGACACTGGCAAAAGAAGAGAGAGGGAAATCAGAAACAGGTGCAAAGACATGGACTGGCAATGGCAGAGAAAATAAAAAATAAAAAGCCAAGCTGAATATACTAGAGGCTATGCATTCTCTGCTCATCTCCTGAGGCTGAATGAAGAAAATCTGTACCTGGAGCTAGTTCTGACTTATGGAACCCCTACCACATGCTTGGAATGATCTAGGCAAATGTGGTCCATCTGGGATGCACCAGGAGGGGTAGGGTAGGGAAGCTGCTGCAGCCCAGCCTCAGCTTGGTGGAAGGAGTCTGCCCAGAGTACTGAGAGGGGACCAATGTGTTCTCTGGTCTTAGACATCCAAGTTTACAAAGAGTAAACTGTGTGCAAGACAACTGAGGAGGGGGGAGGAAGAGGGGAAGGAGCAGAGGAGGGAGAGGAGTGATGATGATGATGGCTAACATACTTCATGCTTATTATGTTATGCCTGGCAAGCATCATTCCTTTAAGCGCGCGCTCTCGCCCTCTCTTCTCAAGGAATCCCCCTCCTCCTCCTCCTCCTCCTCTTCCTCCTCCTCCTCCTCCTTTTTCTTCTCTCTCTCTCTCCCTCTACCACCCATATGTGGTATATACTAGGATTTCACCCATTTTATTTTTATTTATTTTATTTTACTTTATTCTTTCCATCACTATTTATCCCCTCTGTGCTCTCCTCCACCTCTCCCCTTCCCCCCAATTCTAAAGATGAGGAAATGGAGATAAAGATGTAAGTTATTTGCTCAAAGTCAAGCAATTAAAAAAGAAGTGATAAGGCCGTAATTTGAAGCCAGGCCGTCTAATTCCAGAGTCTATACTCTTCAGCACAAGGAAAAAAATCTAGACAGAAACAAAACTGTTAATCTCAATGCATCTTGAAGTCCAGACTGGCTGTACTGGTCCACAGGGACCTGGGTGGGGAGATTCCGTGAGAACAAGGTCTCTCAAGATCCTGAGGAGCCAAGCGCCTGGTTCCCACCAAGACTCCTCCAATAGGTTTTTAGGGATCCAGGAACAACACTGAACTCCACCCACCAGTGAAAACTGGGACCCAGTCAATTTTCTTGAAATATCAGGAAAACAGAAATGACCATTCCTCTGGGGTCCCAGGTAGCAGTGATGACAAAAACAAAACAAAACAAAACAACAACAAAAAACCCCACACACCTCTGAATTCAAAGCTCTACATCTGCTGTGGTCAGCAAGACTGGAAACGGAACCTTACCAGAGGGCTAGGAAGGGTGGCAGAGTCACTAAAGATTTTTAAAGTTGAGAATAATGATCTTCAATATGAACCCACAGCCTTTCCGCTTCAGTGTTGTAAGTAAAACAATGTTAAATGCTTTTTCTCTTATTTTAAATGTAGGTACACTGGTATGACACAATGCCTGCGTTAGCACCTATTTCCCCTCCAAGTGAAAGACATTTTAATGTTTTATTTAACTAATCTGGGTCTCGGTACCAAAGCAGCAACCTGAACTGCACTATACAACAATTTTACATTTAAAGAGATGCTATTTAAATAGACCCCTTGTCTGAATCCTCAAATTCCAGGTTTAAAAGGGAATTTGTTCAATCCTAGAATAGCTTTGGCTACCTTAGTCAAGTGTCTGTGGTCTTATGTGTCCAAATATAAGATGAGCTTCTTTTCCAAAACTGTCCTCTAAAAACAAGGCGTCACCTTATATCTGAGTCCTTTCAAAGCCTCCTATTACACTGACCTCTCTGAACAACAGAGAACTGTTTGGGAACGATGCTGGAAATAACCTCGCGGAGTACAAAGGGTCGACTTGACAAAGGCAGTGGAGAGGGAAACAAAGACACATATTGCGGATTTAGTTCTTATTCCTGGTGGGAATATCTGACCTCACAATTTCTAGTGTTGGAAATCAATGTAAACAAGACTTTTAAAGATCACTTCAAAAAGTAATAGCGTTGCGTTGGCCGAAAATGCACAATCTGAATGTAATCATGAGGGCACATCAAACCAACCCAAATCAACGGACATTTCTATGAAATAACTGGCCAGAACTCGTTAAAACTGCACAAGATACCAAGCAAGACTAAAGAACTGCCTCTGATTAAAGGAGTCTGAGGAGACCTGACAACTAAACGCTTCATGATCCTGACTTGGATCCCACGTAAGGAAAGCAACGTTAGTCTTCTTTTGAAGGGAGTCTCAACGACTTCAATTACTTCAGTCTCAAACAAAACCCCAGAAATCCCTCAGTTATAGGGAAAACAATCTCTACTAAGCAAAGTATGATACTTCTTAATGATTTTTTTGGGCCAGAATATTAGCACACATGATCTTGAAAGATAGTGTATGTTTTTTATCCAAAATTTGTAATAAGTTTACAAGAAAATTTTGTTTGAAAAAATATCTTTAAAAACATATTTTGTTATTAAAAAACATTTTTCTAGTGAAGGTCGATACACTTTACTTTATCAACCTTGCTGTGTTTCAAGGGTATTTGAAAGGGAGAGTCAGTGTCTTAACTTAGCCGTCGATAGATAAGTACATTCTTCTAATTGATGCTGGAATCTGAAATATCAGCCATAATGATAATACATGACAAACAGAATAATAATAACCCCTTCTTGCATATGTCAGGCCTTTTCACATCAATGAGATCAAGTGTATCTTTTGCTTGATCACTGTCAAAGCTGGTGTGGGCACACCGCTTAGAGTGCATTTTGCTACCACAGGAGTGTGGATGATAAAAAGCACATGAAGTATATGAACCAAACATTTCAGACAATTGGCCTGGGGCGAGCCATTAAAAAAGAACTGCATAATGATTAAAACTGCAAAACTTCAGCATATTCACAACGATTAACGCAATCACATTCCAAGTAGGTCCACTCTTGGCAGAGCTTACAGACACTAATGCCAGAAAACATTACTCTTTTTCAAAACATTATCTGCATATTCAAAAGTTGGAGAGTGTTGAATCTTAAAATCTCTTGGCCCTGGGTTTTAGCAATAAATTAGTGAAAAAAAATAAATGGGATAAACTAAAATTATTCAGCTGTTTTAGCTACACATGTAATCACAAGAGCCATCAAATTCCAGAATTTCAGGAGGTATTCAGAACATAAGGTGCCCCCTGCAGCACCTCAGCGGGCACCCCCTCTACCAGACCCAGGAAATAGTACTGTGGGTCCCTGGGACACTGAGCTAACACTAGGGACCTCCCTCTGGAGTCATGCCAGCACCTGTGGCCACGATAGCTGCAGAGGGGCCCCCCACCCTCCCATAGAGCTGGGTAACAGCCCCAGGAATGCCCACTCCCTGAGCTCGGATGCAGGACCACAAAGCACTATGCCTCCTCCTCCTCCTCCTTCGTGGTGGATGCCTGCACTCCTCAGGAAAGTTCAAACTGACCAGGGAACTATTTTTTTTAATGGATTTTTATTGATTTTTTAGAGAGAGGGGAAAGGAGAGAAACATTGATGATAGAGAAACAACAATCAGCTGCCTCCTGCACGCCCCCTACTAGGGATCAAGCTCACAACTCAGGCATGTGCTGTGACCGGGAATCAAACCGGCGTCCTCTTGGTGCCTGGGTGAACATTCAACCACTGAGCACAGCAGGGCATGACCAGGACTGTTTTAACTCTGTTCAGATTTATGTCTAGTTATGGTTTTGGTCCAGAGAAATCTATTTGTTGTTTATTAAGAAACATGTTTATTAAAGAAAGAACTGAAAGTAAAGAGAGAACATAAGACCCATAGTTAAACCTCTAAAGTCCTTGTATTTTGCTATAGTTATGTTCTGACTTATTTTACTCAAAGGGTTTTTTATCATCATAACATTATTGTTTATTCATATTTTATCTAACACTATGTATAGCCTAAGCAACTTTCTAGAGTAACAGTCTTTTAAACAAATAGCTGTTTAATATTCCAAGTAACTGTAACTTGTTTTACTTAACTGGTTCCTTGTCATTGAACTTACTGATTTACTTTTAAAATCATTTGTTCTCTGAGTATCTACTACATTCAAGTCACTGGATTAAATATTATAAGTACTACACATACATAAATAAATGACTCCTCCCAGAATGCTCTTCAAAACCACAAAAGATGCAGACATATACATGCAACATATATGATATACGCATGTGTATACTTGCTATGTTTCTTTAAACCACTTAATTCTTTTAAAATATGCTTATATGATTGAAATATTCTAATTTCCTGTTCATGTATTCCTCTTATTTCTAATTTCTGTTCTCCTTGTCTGCTGGATTTGCCCTCACCTAGCATGACTAATCAGAAAATCCTTAAAGTACCCACAAAAGAAATTCTCAGCATCATTAAATATTTTATCTTAAAAACATGTTCCAAGTATTAACAACACCTGTGCTTGAAACAAAATTGCTATATATGTAATATTTGGCTGGTCACCTGGAAAAGGTAATAATTTGTTGGAGTTTTCTTTAGGTGGTGGAACCAAGAGAAAGGAGGGGACATCTGGAGCCATGGGGACAGACATAGACCTTTCATTCTGCCCTATCTGGCTGTGCGATCCTTGGCGTTTTCCTTAAATGTCACTGTGATGCAGTTGCGTACAAAGGAGTTAATATTTACTTTGCAGGGAGGATGTAAGGGTGCAGGAAAAATCTATCGAAGGGCCCAGCATGTACCTGGATACAAAAGACGCTATGTTTATGTCTACAATGAGCGTATCTTTTGCCTTTATGAGACAAACAGAAGTGTATACAGAAACATTTTATTTTTTTGTTTGTTTGTTTTAAATTTTTTTTTAATATATTTTATTGATTTTTTACAGAGAGGAAGGGAGAGGGATAGAGAGTTAGAAACATCGATGAGAGAGAAACATCGATCAGCCGCCTCCTGCACACCCCCTACTGGGGATGTGCCCGAAACCAAGGTACATGCCCTTGACCGGAATTGAACCCAGGACCCTTCAGTCCGCAAGCCGACGCTCTATCCACTAAGCCAAACCGGTTTCGGCCAGAAACATTTTAAAAAGAAAAATTCAGTTACTTGGCTTTACTGCTACAAGTGAATTTTAATTTATCACTCATTTCCTAGTGACAGATCGAAGTCTTCAAAATTTAAGAACCTAGCAATGTGGAGAACAGTACCCTGAGGCCGACCCTGACCACCTTGTCACCTAGTTCCTAATGTGTAGTTAATCCCATGCTTTTCCTCCTTTCTGTGTATTTGTGAGTTTATATCAAAGGGGATGGGGTAAATTCCCAGGGCGGGAAAGTCACATCCATTCTGCCATCCTGCTTTGGGAAGATTTGCTCCCCTTTTCTAATTCTTCTCCCCTGGGCCTCTGATTTGAAAGGTGAGCAAATGAGCCCTCTGCTGTCCTGTCAGCAGGTGGGATTAACTGTTTGTTTTTTGGAAAAGTAGATGTTCCCCCAGACACACTAGTGTGGGAGAGCAGCTTCAGGCCCGGGAATACTTTGCTTCGCATTTCACACAGGAGGTCTGGCATGCAGTCTTCTCTGAATCTATGACTCCCTGGCTAATAAGATTCCCTGACAATGGCCTCTATAAGTTAATTCAGGTTCGATCACCCAAGGTAACGGAACAGTAAGCTTCCCAGGGACCTTTTGCATCCCTGGAATTCTCATTTTCCCGTTGGAGTCAGACTGGAGTTTAAAAAGTGCAAATAATTGTATGAAGTCAACCATCTTTGTTCTGTCAAAGTGATTCAACCATCATTAAAACAGACATAATATTGTCAGGGCTAAAAAAAATCTTAGCTGTTTTCCCCCTGATGGGGCCTGGGTAAGGTGAGACCTCTGAATAGTCTCAGGCATGGTCCGCGCCTCCACCTGGGCCGAGGCACCCGCGGTGAGGAAACAAGTCTAGACTAAATGTAACCACAGCCTGGAAGGCTCTGTGTTGGAGAAACTGCCTACGGAACGAGCAGGCAGACAAGATTTTACCTAAAACCTATATCGTTTGTGGAGTTGTGTGCACAGAGAATTTCAGAAAATCTCTGCTCTCAAAATAACCTGTGAATAAGATTTTGTCTAAACTCAAGCTGTTTCCTTGGCTTTGGGACTGCAAGGTCGTCGTTATGGTGATGGCAGATGCCACTGCGCTAACAGCACACCCGGAGCACAGAAAGCTTCATTTCCAAAGGTTATTTTGGAAACTGTCCTTTGCACTTGCTGCTCCCGTACCCAGAAACTCTGACCTCAGATATACGTGCACGACGCATTCCCTTCTTCATCGGGGTCTCTGCTCGGATGTCCCGTAGTGAGGAATCCTCCTGACCATCCCATCTGAAGTAGCACAAACAACTCAAAAACAGGCTCCATCTTACCTTAGAACGTCTTCTTTTTCTTATTCCCTTTTTTCTTTCTCACAGTCACTCACATGATAGATGCATTTGTTGTTTTCCTTCCTCCCCTCCCCGCCCCCTCACCCCAAGGCACGCTCCATGAAGGAGGAACTCTGTTATTTTCACTGCTATATCCCAACCAGTTTCTCACGGAGTTCCTGAAGCCAGGATCACTATTCAATAAATATTTGTCACAGGAATGAATGAACCGTAGATGTTTTAGCCAAGAGCCATACATCTCCAATTCTCTTCCCAGCAAGATACAAACTCGAACAAAGCTCCTGAGACATGCACACCCGGCTAACAGTAACATCTCCTTAGATGTCTTTGTTGCAGCTTATGAAGCAAATGTACCATGTGAGCTACCCCAAGAGTTTACAAAACTCAAGTTTCTCTTCTAATGTTCCCAGGCTATTTTACTAAGAAACAGACAACCTCCTTTCCCCAAATTGCAGATGTTTTCATGCACACAGAAACCTCGGTCTCTTTCCTTACCATACTCATAGGAATTGTTGGTGAAGAGGAGGTAGTCAGAAGTACAGGTCTGGGACTCAATATCCAAATCTCCTAACCTCAGAATCAACTTCTTCCCCTCCGGTACTGTGATTGTCTTCTCACAAGTCGTGTGATTGGGGTAAGTCCGTGGATAATTCTTAGATGCCATAGTGCCACTGTCCAGATAGGACACTACGTGCCCACAGCCATCACCTATTAAAGAAAAAGGATTTAAGAAGTAAAATTAATTGTGCCTGAGAATTGAGAATCCAGTACAATTCCCTAGTCATATATTTTCTTCCTTCTTTGAAAAAAAATATTAAAAATAAGATTAAATTATTACGCAGTATGTATTGTTTCACGTTGGTACATCTCTTATTTCCCAGTTTAATCTTTTGAACAGTTCATCTAAATGTTTCGTATTAGAATGGAAAGCCATTATTAGCAAACACATCATTTTATCATCTTACTTTTTCTAATCATCTATCTATCTGAACTTGTACAGTGGGCCCTTGGCATTCACAGATTTTGTGGTTCTGTCTATTAGCAAGCCAATGCCATGTAAAAATCTGCGATGGAGAAAATATTATTACTTACTTCAGAGAGTTACCGTGAGGATTAAGTGAGATAACATATGTAAAATCTGTCATTGACAGAATCTGAGACTTAGGCTGAGAGGACTTGAACAGCCTGTCATTTAGCTGGGAACTAGCAATCATTCAACATTCATATCTCACTAATGACAGCCATAGATTGATGGTTCCTGATAGACTCAGGGTGCATCATCAGAGAAAGTCAAGCATCTCCTACATTGAGTGCTTGCCACACACCAGACCTGTGGGAGACACACATAGCAGCAGTGGCTGCTTCATGGACCTGAGAGTGAAATGAGAGACAGTCACATGTCCAAATAACTGTAACACTAAATGCTTGGTGCCATATCAGGGGCTTAAACAAAGTGCTGAGGCAGACAAGAAAGAATCTCTTTTAGTGAAATATCACTAGTTCATTAAAAGAACAAATTTTTTTAAGAATTCTCTGAACAAGAAAGGTCATCAATTGACCAACAAGTTGCCCTGGTAGATTAAAGTGACCAAGCTAATCGTTCCAATATCTAATGGTGTGCACTGTGGGTGCTGCAAGGCAAATGAGCATGCACTGCATTAAAACTGCAAAATGCCTGTGGTTGGTACAGCTTCACATAAAACAACAACAACAAGAATCCTACCCTTAGGGAGGCAGAGGAAGCAGAAATCATTTGGAGAAGGAACTCTGTCAGGCAGGAAAACAAGGGCTCTCCACAGAAGCCCCAACTAGGGTACCATGGGAGCTAAAGACCAAGCAGCTTCTTCCCTAAACTAGAGGAGGACTCACCTGTGGGCATCCTTTATTCCACTTCCTTCTTGCAGCTCAAACAAGAATGGAGGCCCAAGCCAAAAGAAATATCTGGGGGTAGGGCAGGGAACCCCACTTCAGTAGACCAGGTGTAGGGAAAGGATCCACCCATTCTCCAGAAATGCCCACCAGGTTCTGAACAGCCCTGGCCAGGAGGCCGGATTGAGGGAGAGGTGACCTTAAGGAGATGGGGTTAGAGAATACCAGGGAAATGTGGATGGATAACTACGATGAAACTAATCTGCAACCTGGAGATCTAGGCAAAAGTGGTGGGATTTTTACTGTAGGCAACAGGGATCCAAAAAAACCTTTTGAGAAGAGACTTAATGAAGTATTTGAAAGAGGTATTTGAGAAAGTGGGTCAACCTGGTTGGGTAGTGATAGGAACTAGGACACAGGGAGAATCTGGGTCAGAGGAGCAGTAGTAGGCTAGAAACGAGCTAGCTAAAAGGGGAAGGAAGAGAAAGAAAACCCAGAGAATTCATCATAAAAAAAATATGAACAGACATAAGTTTGTAGAGGAAAAGACAAGAGGAGAAATAAACACTAAAACTGTGAGTCCAAAAATGACTGGAACACGGAGGTTGATATGGGCAGAAAGGGAAGCATGGAGAGCGAACAGGTTCGGGGCAAAGGTAAATCTGTTTGTTGAACTGGAGGTGAGAGCTATATTTCGTGGGCTTCCTGGCAGTAAGTACATGACTCCCAGGTCCATGATGATAATTAAATGAAAATTATAATGGAGTGAAGCATATGGTGGGGAAGCACATAATGCACAGGGTTTTAATTTGAAAAGTGATTTATTTCCTGCTTTTAAAGGCTTGAATTTTAAAAAAATAGTCCAATTTACAGTTTCTTATGAAAACTGGAAGACATGGTAACCAAACCAACAGGCATTCTCAAAGAGCTAGCAATCTGGTGACTGCCCCTTTAAAAGAGACAAACACCCAGCCTTGGGGTGTGTGGCTCAGTTGGTTGGGCATCATCCTGGTTCAATTTCTGGCCTAGGGCACATGCCTGGGATGCACAGGCTCCATCCCCAGTGGTGAGGCGTTCGGGAGGCAGCCAACTGATGTTGTGCTCTGGCATTGATGTTTCTCTTTCTCTCTCCCTTCCTCTCTCTCTCTCTCTCTCTCATAAATAAAATAAAAATAAAATAAGATAAAATAAAATAAAAGAGACAAACACCTTAGCTCCCTACCAGGTCCTGGCCACTCGTTTTTGACTGGTCCATCATTGGAGGCATTAATTTTGAGCACTCGAATAGAGCAGCACTAGGGTAACTAGAGTACAAACAAATGATTGTGCATATAAATATGCACTAACACTTTCTAAGCCACCAAGATACCGGCCGGTAAACATTAAATGCCTCTTTTCTGGGTACAATGCAATTCTGCTTTAGTAAGAGAAGAGCAAGTGTAAACATTTCCTAGATAACACAACGAAATTATATGTGAATCAACCTACCCATGATTATTGTGTTCTCAATTTTAAGTGACTTGTTACGACAAAGAAAAATCCCACGGTGTCACTTTTATTCACTTTATTAGGTGCAATAATGGTATCAAAGTTAACTAAGAAACTGGTGTTTTTAGGGATGCCTACTGAGATACGTAGGGCTGAAATGACACAATGACGTAAGGTCTGTCAGGGTTTGTCTTCAGAAATGTACTTCAGCAAAATCGGGAGGAAAGGATGGGGAAATGGTGACGGTTGCTGTAGCTGGATGATGAAGGTTCACGAGCTTTGCTCTGTTTTGTTTTTAATTAAGATGAAAACAAATACAGGTCAATCTTTAAGGGAAGAAATACAATCTTGCTTTTATGATTAACCTCCACCTGGTGTTGGGAGGGCTGGTGGGCAGTGAGCCACAGCGATGCGGTGCTGGAGGTGACAGCTACAGTCCAGTGCCACCCACCTGACATCAAAGGGGGGAAGCGGAAGCAGGGAAGGAAGAAGCTTCCCCACGGGGAATCTGCCTGCTCTTCAAAAGTGGCTGCCACACAGTGTTTACCTTTTTCTTCCCTGTAATTTAATTGCCAAAACATATGATGACTAAACCATGTGTCATTTCCTCCTCTCCTTAGACTGAAAGCTCCCCACTGCGTAGGATTTTAAAAGTCCTCCCTCCAATGCTGGGCTTCAGTCCTGGGGTTTGCTCAGAGCCAGAGCTGGTTTGTGAGACTGACCAACCACCTCCCCCAAACAACTTACAAATATAAAACTGCACGGGTGACGTTGAGATTTTAGGGGGGAAAAAACCCAGCAAGTACTTACTCATATAACCTCCCAAGTGACCTCTGTACAAAATTTAAGTATTTTTAAAAAATATATTTTGATTGATTTCAGAGAGGGAGAGAGAGATAGAAACATCAATGATGAGAGAGAATCATTGATTAGTTGCCTCCTGCATGCCCCCGACTAGGGATGAAGCCCACAATCCAGGCATGTGCCCTTGACCGGAATCAAACTCGGGACCCTTCAGTCCGCAGGCCGATGCTCTATCCATTGAGCCAAACCAACGAGGGCCAAAATTGAAGTCTTTTAATTCTAAACATTTGGAAACAACTTAAATTGGAAAAGAACAGTCAAACTATGATATCTCCAAGCAATGTCATATTAAGGAAAAGTTAGGCTCATGTTTTGGAAGACGATTTAATTTATTTTTGGAAGTCGGACCTATTATTACATGTGATGCTCAAAGAAGTGAAATGGCTTAAAGCCATAGAGTTAGTAGGAGGTGCAAATGGGTATGAACTCACGCTCCAGAGTCCACACGACTAGCCAGACCAGAAAGGCCGGTGAGCCAAGGAACAAACTTCGGGTGAGAAGTGGGGCCTCTCTGTCCCTTGTTCAGAATCGGGGCAACGTCAGGGCTGAAGTGTCTATGCCACATGGCTTTCTGGATGAGGCCCTGGCAGGCAGCAGAAGAGGGGGCAATCTGGGAGCACAGCTTTTGTAGACGACTATTTATTTTTAAAACAATATAATGTACACACATAGATATGAAGGAAAAAATGTTTACTTCTATGGCCTGGGATCACAAGTCATTTCTATTTTGTTTATACATTTATTTTCTATATTTCCTACAATATGAAACATTATATATAAATAAAATAATTAAAAGTACCCCCCAAAAGTACCAAATTCACCTAATGTTCTCTGTCACATTAAAGGCTATGTTCAGCCTTAGCCGTATAGACACCAATATACCCAAAGTGTCATTAAAAACTCAGTCCACAAGTAGCGAGGGACTTGGTATCATGTAGTTCCTGTTTGCAGTTGCTCACAGTCAAGGGGAGAGGTATATTAACAAGTCATTCCTAACAGTAAAAGGACAGGTCCAAAAACAGAAACACGGGCTCAATATCTGTTCTTCAAGTGCCCTAAATGAATGAATACGCCTCTGGCTCTCTGTCTTTGACATCAGCTATTTGGGAAGTATGGATATACGAGGTATTTTTAACATAAGCCTAAAACAAATCCTAAATGCTTATCTACGTGAGTCAACCATTTATTTAGTCTACTGTAATTCCACCAAGAAAGCAAAACAATAACTTCCTTAAAAGACTATTTGCTTTTGATAAGAAATCGTGTTCCATTAACAGAAAAGTAAAATTAAGATATATGTAGTACAGACTAAGTTCTGTAATACCACAAAGTATGATATAGAAAAAAAAACACACACAAAAAAAACACTCTTCACTGAATTGCATCAGCTTGAAAAATATTTGGCTGAAGTGAAATGAACAGTGCACAAATACCTTTAAGATTAATTATGAACTAGTCCCTAAAAGGAGACACCAGCCTTCAACTTTTTTTGTTAAGACCCATATGTAGAGTATAGATTTTTCATCCCAACCTAAGTAAGCACACATATATCCATATGCATAGATAACAAACAAAAGTCTAATGTTTAATTCTTTTTATCATATGTAATACACTGCGATATTTCCTATTCTGTTTCATTTTTTAATTAAAAGCATGCTGGGTGTGCCAACCGAATTGATTCTGTTGCCTATTAATAAGCCTGCAATTTGGGCAATAGTGCTCTAAAATATAACAGAAGTGGAACCATTTCTAGAGACATGATTTCATTACAGTTGTATCCTTGCGCTTCTAATAATCAACTTACAACAGGTCTCAACGCATACACAATCATTCATGTGTAGGTGTGAGAAAATTTCTTTCCAGGTCTAAGATCAAGTGAGCTCTTGATGACTACAATCTTTTCAACCACAAAGGGGAGCCTGCAATTATTACAGAGCTCTTTGTCCCCCAGTAAGGCGAACAGCTTTCCCCAGGTATTCCTAATTTTACTGTCAGCCATACTGTCTTAGGAACTCTGCTCTTCTCCAGTGATGCTTAACTTTTTTTCACTTTGTGCATTGCCTGGAAAGAAATGGAAAACCAGGGGCAGGCAGGCCTAAGGGGCTGTGTGAAAATAGTCAGACAGAAGTTATAGTAATAAAACGTCAATTATTCAACATCTTTAGTTTTCCTGAAAGGAAAATGAATAACACTGCTGAAGGAAGTTGTAGTCATAGACTAGAAACACAGGCCAAGTTGTGCAAAACTGTTTAAGATCTCTTTAAACCTTATTCTCTCCACAAAGAAAATAGATGCTAATGATATGACTAATCATCTAATGAAGATAATACTTTTTGCCTCAGCAGATGAAAGACTTTTAAGAGTAAAATAAAAGGAAACATCAGAGACTTATTGTCAAAAGCCTCTCTGTGTAAGCCCTCAACACAATGTTTCCTATCAGCTGAAAAATGACTTCAGAGAAATCAATGTGAATGTATGAGAATGGAACAAATCATTTTGAGAGGTCCTATCCACAACTCCCTGCATAATGCTTGGCTGCCTCCATCAGTGTGCAAAGACATCAATAATTTTAATGCAAGCATATTAAAAAGGACATGCACACCCAATGGAAGACATCTCAACACCTAGCTTAATGCTATTCTTTAATGTGCTGTAAGCAAAACCAGTTAAAACTCCCAAGTTCTTGGCCACACTCCAGTCTTGTGATTCTGGCTGAGATGGTTGTGGGTGTGGGGGAAGAGGGTTTCTAATTTCATAAATTATTTCATACACTTGGGAGGGGACAGCAGCAATGGGTTCCGGCACAGCCTTGCCCAGTACTGACTCTGCGGCCTTGGGTGAGTCGCTCTACCTCTCCAAGCTTTAACTCGTCATCTGTAACATGGAGACAACTCACAGGGTTATCATGGCATTCAGTGAGATCATGATGATCAAGGATTGAGCATAGAGGCTCGCATATAGTAATAATTCAATATATTTTTATTTTAAAATACTACACCCATTAAAGTATCGAGAAATAGCTTTGAATTAGCTGACTTTATCCAAATTTCATCACCTGTTGGTTCTGTGAGCTTAAGAAGTTACCCACTTAGTGTGTATCCATAACTGGGTGTAGCAAAGATGAATGAGTCTGTGTGTGAAGTGCCCTAAATTGCTGAAAGGCGAATCAGCATGGATCCCGTGCTATTTATTGAGAGCCTGCTCATTGCTAAGCCAGCATCTGCTCAAGTGGGCACTGTGAACTCCCAAATCCTAATAGGAGTTTTACAGGAGGTCAAGCCCGCATCTCCAAAAGACAGCTGCAGGTAAGAAGGCTTGCAGAACCCTACCTTTTTCTGTACCACAGGGCATCTCAAAGCCTGGCAGGGCACCGTGACGCTCTCTTAGGGGTTACAGTTTGCAATATTCCCAGGGGACTCTTTCCTCAACGGGCATCACCAGGGAGTCGTGCTCTGTGGGACACACTGGCCAGTTCCTGGGCTCGTCTCTCAAAAGTGGGACACACATGAAGCTTCTGGGAGGAAAGTTGTACGTGGAGAAGTGTCCTTCGGCCTTTAGACTTCTACGAACAATACTGAAATTGTACTATATGATTCTGATTTTCAAAAAAAGACTTTGCATACAGTTGTTATGAAGTTACAAGTGTTTGTGGGGGGGGCATTGCAACAAATTTGACACATTGGATGAGAGAAGTTTCATAATTTTACAGATGAAAACTTACGAAAACCACTTGTTTGCACAGCAAAACAAGTCTAAGACAACTGATTTATCTCTGTTGAATAGATGCTTACCAAAAGGAAGTTGAAGAAAAGTGGCTGCTGACCTTTCCTAATAATGCCAGGATGTTAATGCAATGTCCAAGCTGCAACTGTGAAGTTGATGATAAATATGGGAGAAATCTTTCCTGTCCCTACAACATGCTATGTTTCCTAATCTTGCTTCCATGTTAAACATGCACATTGCCATTATTCAGATACTAGAGGCCCAGGACACGCATTCGTGCACAGGAGGTGTCCCTCGGCCTGGCCGGCGATCCAGGCCTATCGGGGGGCCAGCTGGCCAGGGGGAGGAATCCTGGGAGGTTGGCCAGCCGGCCCCCCAAATAGGGCCTATCAGGGGGCCGGCCAGCAGGGGGGAGTGGCCATGGGAGGTTGGTCTACTGGCCCCCCCATTGGGACCGATCAGGGGGGAAGGTGTCGGGAGGTTGGCTGTGGGAGTGCACTGACCACCAGGGGGCAGCTCCTGTGTTGAGCGTCTGCCCCCTGGTGATCAGTGCGCATCATAGCAACTGGCCAACCTGTCGTTCAGGTCGTTCGGTAGTAATGGTCACTTAGGCTTTTATATAGAGAGATATATAACTTAATATTGACTTTTCGCTCTAGAGTCCAAAAAATCCAATATGACCAAGTATAAACAAAGTTAATCTGAGTTTTAAAAGTTAAACCTGTAAGCATTTCTCTTTCATACACACATATCATTTCAGTTTCACAAATACATTTTTCAAAAAAATCAGTAAGAACCAAAAGGTTATTAGAACAGGAAAAAAATTCATGAAAGGGCTCTTTCTTACTAATCCTCAGCATTTATCCAAGCAGTTACTGTAAAAGGTGACAGATACAAAGCATCCTAAAAATTTTACATTATCTTATTTAACTCGGGATGATTGTATTTGATAGATAACATTATTAGTTTCCTTTTTAAAATGATAAAATATTTCATATAGATCTGTATATATTCACACATACATAACACACCTATATTCATAAGATATACATATGAGATATACATATCTCAAACATCCAAGTATATATAGTATATATATCCCATAGCTTATAAGATAGGACATTTCCAATAAACACAATTGAAGCCCAAACTTTCTTCACCACATGACCCTCCTGTTTTCTGAGTTGTACGTGTGAAGAAGTTGAGGCTCTGAAAAGCTGAGTGACTCAGCCCCGGTGAATGAGCTGGCATCTGAACCCAGCCTGTCTGACTCGGTCCATGAACTCCATCACTGTGCTCTAAGGCTGCCACTGTAAGAGTCATACTTCTTATAGGTGAGGAAATTGAGGCAGAGAGATTTAAGACATTGCCTGAGTTCACACGACTACTGAAAAGCCCAACTGGTATTAAAACCCACATTACATTTATTTATTTATAGTCCTACTCTTTTTGTCTCAAAATTAACATGAGGAAAGTAGCCATGTTTAATTTAGTTTCTTATAAAATTTATGATTATGAGAAATTTCATCTCCCTCTTTTTAATTATTTAAGTAAGCACTCTTTACTAGACTATTAAGGGAATAGTCTAATGAGAAGTGCCTATTTTACCTATTGCAAAGGTTGTTCATTTTGCTTAGCATCAGTGTGGCTCCTAAAAAGTGCTCCATAAATGAAGGTTTCACTGGATTAAAATGCTGCTTCTCAAGTTTCCGTGGGCAGCCAGTCACCTGGGGATCTTGTTCATATGCAGGGCCTGGAAATGTCCAAAGCTCTTGGTAATGACAGTTCTGTTGGTCCCTGTAAGATATACTCTGAGTAGCAAGAGACTAAAAGAATCCTCATTTTTTATTGGGATCTTGCAGTGAATCTCTTTCAAAATGAAAGTTCCTTGAGATATCATTTTATTTTAATGTCTATTCCTAAAGCTGGAACATATCTATATATTTTCAATTCTCTAACACTTATTTTCACATTAGATTTCATTTATAAGACTAGGACAGACAATACGTTTCAGAATCTATATGTAGGGTGTGATTTCTGACACCTGGACAAAAGTGTCAATTTAGAAATTATTTGAGCATATGGTGGAAAATACAAAGAAATTGGATGAGAAGGTTTGTGAACATACATGTATGCACCATATACAAGGAAAAAGCAATCAGTGTTTATTGACCAGAAAATAGCAAATCTCTGTTGGGAGAGAGATGGTAGTTTATCATACATGCAATGAAGCATGAAATGTAATATGAGAGAGAAAAAACAGACCTTAAAAAACTCATACCACATTCCACAGTCCTGAAAATTGTACTACTTTTGCACATTCTGCATTCTGCATTGCTGAATTTATCACAGTCCTATAAGAACACATGGTTAGCTACTAACTGGAATTTGAAAAAGGCTTAATACTTCAGTGGCAAATGTGATCATTTCTAAGAGAAATCAAAGACTGTTAATTTAAAACTTTACTGCATAAATTATGTTCGTCCAAGACTTTTCTTTAACTTGATCTCTCCTGGAATGAACTTCCCTTGAAGATGAAGAGCAGGAGACCATCCCTAAGGCACTTAGAATTGGAGAACACCCACCTGCATCCATCCCACTTAAATGTGCAATGTGAATGTGACTGGGGTAAGTGATCGAATCTCTAAATCTCAGTTCCCTCAATAGCTCTCAAAACTGTTGGGATTAAATCAGATGAAAAAAAGAAAAACAACCACTTGATAAATCAAAATGTATATGAAGATAGATTCTTAAATTGTTATTTACATACAAAACTGTGATTGGACATGTAACGATGATCAAAGGATGTTTAAACCATTGCGTGAAATGTTGATGGGGAAGAGTAGTTTACTAAGAGATTATTATCCCACAGATGACTTGTGGGAGAGAGGGACAAGCTGTTACTTCCTGCCTGAAGTCACTGATCATTTTTAGCATCATTAAAAGTGGGTCAATAATAATCCTATCTAATAAAAGAGTAATATGCAAATTAACAATCACTCTGCTACACCCACAAGCCATGCCCACCAGCCAATCAGGAGTGAGTATGCAAATTAACCCAACCAAGATGGCTACGGCCATGGAAAGAGCAGGAGGCTTGGGTTTCCCTGGCAATGGAGGAAGCCAAGCTTTCTGCCTGCCCTGGCCAGCCCAGGCTTCCACTCAAGGCTACAAAGTTTCAATGATAGAAGATACATAAAACCAAACAGAAATAGCAGCAGCCACTGAACTGGAAAGAGCAGGAGGCTAGGGTTGCCCCGGCGATGGAGGAAGCCAAGCTTTCTGCACACCCTGGCCGGCCCAGGCCTCCGCTTAAGGCTACAAAGTTTCAATTATAGAAGATACATAAATCCCAACAAAAATGGTTGTGGCAACGGAGCAAGCAGGAGGCTTGGCTCTGCTCAAGGCTACAAAGTTTCAATTGTAGAAGATAAATAAACCCCAGATACCAGGGCCTTCGCTTGGGTTGCCGGGGGGCGTGGCTGGCCTGCAAACCACCACAGGCCCCTCACCCAGGTCGCCCCATGCTGCAAGGGAACCCCCACCCTGATCTGGGACACCCTTCAGGGCAAACCAGCTGGCCCCCACCCATGCACCAGGACTCTATCCTATCTAATCCTATCTAATAAAAGAATAATATGCAAATTGACCATCACTCCAACACACAAGATGGCTGCCCCCATGTGGTCAAAGATGACTGCCCCATGTGGACACAAGATGGCCGCCACAAGATGACCAGCAGGGGAGGGCAGTTGAGAGGGACCAGGCCTGCAAGGGAGGGCAGTTGGGGGCGATCCAGCCTGCCGGGGAGGGCAGTTAGGGGTGACCAGGCTGGCAGAGGAGGAAAGCTGGGGGTGACCGGGCCTGCAGGGAAGGACAGTTGTGGGGGACCAGGCCTGCAGGGGAGAGAAGTTGGGGGGGACCAGGCCTGCAGGGGAGGGCAGTTAGGGGTAACCAGGCATGCAGGGGAGGGCAGTTAGGGGCAAACAGGCTGGCAGGGGAGTGGTTAGGGGGTGGTCAGGCTGGCAGGCAGAAGCAGTTAGGGGCAATCAGGAAGGCAGGCAGGCGAGTAGTTGGGAGCCAGCAGTCCTGGATTGTGAGAGGGATGTCTGACTGCCCGTTTAGGCCTAATCCTACTGGTAGGATCGGGCCTAAATGGGCAGTCGGACATCCCTTGAGGGGTCCCAGATTGGAGAGGGTGCAGGCTGGGCTGAGGGACACCCCCCCCCCCCATGCACAAATTTCGTGCACTGGGCCTCTAGTAATAATAATAATAATAATAATAATAATAATAATAAATGCATCTTTTGATACAATTAGCAGTACATGGCACTAAAAATACGTAGCCTGACTCTAATCAAATCTTTTGGTCTAACTTTAGGTTTACACAGAAATACAGGGAACAGCACACCAAGTAAAAGACAACACTCAGAAGCTGTCAGTCCAATTAGGACGTGAGCTGTGTCACAGGACAACCGAGCCTGATTTTCTTGCAGGAAAATGAAGCGTTTGTGGGTCAGGGGCAGTGGTAGATTAAAAGCGACTTAAGCGACATAAAAACTAACTGCAATGTGTGGACCTTGTTTGGATCCCTGTTTATACAAAGCAATGGTCAAAAGCCATGTTTAGGTTAATGGGAAATGGGATATGACTTGAGTATCAGATTATGTGAAGACATTACTATTAGTATTTTTAGGTGTATTCGTGGCATTGTGGTTATGTAAGAAAATACTGAGAGATGCAAATGAAATATTTAGGGAAGAAATGCCATGATGTCGCCAATATATTTTAAATACCTCAGAAGAAAAACAGTGTGTCTGTTCAGATATTTACTGTAGCACAGTTACAGTCTGTAGTGTGCAGTAAAGAGGATGAAAAAGGGCAAAAGAAGAAAGAAAAAGGTGTTTCCTACCTATAAGGCAAGAGGGTCTCAAAAGATTTTCAGACCCTTGTGAGCTAGGAGGACAGCAGGTTCAGAGCATTTCTCTACCTTTTATTTTATTCTCTTGGCAAAGCAGGGACTTCCTTGGGGGGGGGGGAGGAAGAGGAGGAGGAGGCAGGAAGGAAGGAAGGGAGCGAGGGAGGGAGGGAAGGAGGGAGGGAGGAAGGGGAGGAGGAGGGGAAAAAGGCAATTCTTGCTCCATGTAATTCCCCAAATAAGCAATCTCCATTCTAAATTCCTGGCCTAGGAGAAGGAGCAATTCAATAAACAGGTCTCATGTTCCAGGGGTCCCATGGGCTAGTAAGTCTCTAAAGTGCCCTCTTTTGGGCTGAAATCAGCCACATTGTAATCTCAGGTGAACTTGCTTTTGTGAATTGCAATAGAAAGGCTGAATTAAATCCATTCAGCCATTTAAAAATTAATTAACAAGCCAAAGAGTTGTTTACCTATTTTCCCAGTAGGAAACTTTATGCACCGGTAATGCAAATATAAGCGGATTTCATAAGTTTTAATATCACCTTGTTCTCTGTCAGAAATAAGAGTGAAATAAAGTTTTGTTTTCTTTTTTTCAAGAATAGAGAGCCCCATAAATATCATTTACCTCCGACCTTTAGGCACAGCCACTAAACACACTCAATCATGAAACGGAGCCAGATGCCACTGTTTCCAAGCGTTTTAATTTTGTGATGAAAGAAAAGAAAAACTGTTCGTTCCCTTCCAGTAAAATGCAAATATGTTGAACATTGAATAAAAAGGCTACAAATAGTGCTTGTAATTTGAGTTGGAAAATGCTGAGTATAAAAACAAATTCGGTTCTCGGTAAAGATAAACTCCAGTCTAACCAAGGACAAGTTGACCCCATTAAATATAAATTAAAAATCTCATCCAAGAAGGAACAAGAAATACACATTACCTTCCTAATACTTAGTGCATTTAAAGTTAAACTTAATACTTTCTCAAAAAAAAAAAAAATACAGACAAGCAAATTACTTCTGACTTCATAAGCAAAGAAGTGTTATTTGAATCATACAAAAGACACGAATCTTGATAAGATTCACAGCTGAATGGCCAAAACAAATTTCTACTTTTACACCGGATATACCTCAGTCACAATAAATTACTTGAAAGTGAGTTCTTGGTTTATCTGAAGGCTAACTGTTAAAATAAATATAAACTTGGAAATTTTTCCCAATAGTATGGTGAAAAGCTTTTAATCAAATGTTAATAAAAGCATGCAGACATTACATAGTAGAGTATGCAGGTATTAGTTTTATTGTTGTATTTATACCTTACACATATTTACATATATAACTTGTCTACCTAATATTTAATAAAAACAAATAGTAGACAGTATGTGTGTGTGCTATGTTTATTGGTTGTGGAGATACATATTTGTGTGTGTGTACGCACACACCAAAAAAACATATCTTTAGTGATTCTCTGTATAACATCTTTTTTGCAGGATTATGATCTATCGGGACAATATCATTTGTCAATACCCTGCTTGTTCCACAACTGCTCTGCCTTGTAAGCATTAGGAAGATCTTTGGGAAAGCAGACAGGAAAGAAATCTCCATCCTCAAAGAAATTTATTTGTGTGTGTGTGTTTTTTTTAAAGAGCTCCAGTGTAGCTTTATTAAAAGGGAGAGATGGGGTAAAATGGAGCCAATTAGCTTTTACCTTGTTTCAATGTTCTTTTCAGCTTTTCCTACACACACACACAACAATCTACCTAACCTAAAATTACCGTATATGCGACACAGGCTTTCTGCAAACATAGGGTATACTTTCACACAGCATGTAGCTCCCAAGGAGACAGTTCATAAAAACTAGATTAATAGATCTTGTAAGCATTAGGAAGATAGGAATGGCAGTAAGTAGTCAAGGCTCACAGGACAATAAGGCTTAATATAGTGCTAATGTCACTAAGGTCTAAACACTGTCCCCAAATGATCTTCAAGGTAAAACAGGCCCCTGATGGCCTCAATGTATAAGCATCTGCAGATCTTAGGGGATCACTGACTCAGTCTACCACCTGCTCCTCTCTTCTTGAGACTGCCAGCTTTCCGGCGTTGCCTGTAAAAGAGATCAGAGATTCCCAACCCTTATCAGAGATGAATTTAGGTATTTTCTTGAAAACATGTGCATTGTTTCCTAAGACATCACCATAGTCATGTATGCATTTTCTCTGCCAACAACTTAGTGAATGTCACCTTTCACCGCATTCTCTGAAACCGCAACCACAGCATTCATGTGCAGGAAATAGTTATCTGGAGCCCGTTATCTACCAGGCACTGTACCAGGTACTGGTGGTGACTTACCAGTAAAAAAAACAAAAACCCTCCATTTTGTCTCTGTCTCATGGATCTTCTAGACCCGTGGTCGACAAACTGCGGCTCGTGAGCCACATGCGGCTCTTTGGCCCCTTGAGTGTGGCTCTTCCACAAAATACCAAGGCCTGGGCGAGTCTATTTTGAAGAAGTGGCGTTAGAAGAAGTTTAAGTTTAAAAAATTGGGCTCTCAAAAGAAATTTCAATCGTTGTAATGTTGATATTTGGCTCTGTTGACTAATGAGTTTGCCGACCGCTGTTCTAGACTCTCTCTCATTCCACTCCCCACCCCCCACCCCCAAAATAAAACTTCTTCAACTCCCGCTGAAAGGCAAGGCTGGCAGTTGGTTCCAGGTTCATACCAGAGCTCACAGTTAAAATTTATTTCCACGTCGGGTTAGAAACCACCATTTCATCTGCATCAGTTCAATCTCTCCCACCCGCTCACCCCCAAGGCAAACAGCTATTTTGTTATATATACAAGGCCGAGAATGAACATCTGGAAGATGACATCAACATGACTTTTCAGTTGCAAACATGCAAAATTACTTCTAGTCTAATGGGGGAGGTGGGGGGGGGGGGGAGCAATCTGAAAGCTTGACAATATTTTCCTTCCATCCTCAATGCCAGACTTTGAACACAGCAGAATGAATTCCTCTATTTTAAGTCCTTATTTTCAGACTTTATTTACAAACAACAGCTGGACGAGACATATTTTATTTCAGGTTTTGATTCTCAACTAGAGTCAGCCCTAAGTCTTTAACAACAGGGCAGCAACTGTGTTTTCACTGCCTTCTCACCCCATCCTCACTGAGCACCTCCCTATCCCCTACTGAACCCTCATCCAGAAGGAGCATAGTGAGCAGCCTAGGGCTCTGCATTGCTAAAACGGAGCTGGGCTTGAATACCAGTTCCACCATGCACTGCCTGAGTGACAAGGCAAGTGGCTTAACAGTCTGTAAGCCTCAATTCCCACTATTGAACACTCATCCCTATTGGGTGACCATCATGTGCTGGCCACTGTTCAAACTACACAGCTCTTCATGGACCTTGTATATTTCATGGATTTTTTACAGAGAGGAAGGGAGAGGGAGAGAGAGTTAGAAACATCGATGAGAGAGAAACATCGATCAGCTGCCTCCTGCACACCCACCACTGGGGATGTGCCTGCAATCAAGGTACATGCCCTTGACCAGAATCGAACCTGGGACCCTTCAGTCCGCAGGCCCACACTCTATCCACTGAGCCAAACCGGTTAGGGCAGACCTTATATTCTTGTAAGGGAAATACAAACAACTGAAACAGAAGTATCGATGATACACTCTGTTGGAAAAGGATACATGCTCTAGAGAAAACTGAAAGCAGGAAAGGGAATATGGAGTTCTGGGGATGGCAGGTGGGTTACAGGTGGTTAGGGCTATCCTCCCCAAGAAGGCAACACCCGAGCGAAGACTGAAGGAGGAAGGAGCTGCCTGGATATTTGGGACAAGACGGTTCCAGGCAGAGCGAGCAGCACATGCAAAGGCCCTGAGGTAGGAGGGTGCCTGTTACCTCTGAGGAACAGCAAGAAAGCTGGTATGGCTGGAAGTCTGAGTAAGTGTGCTGAAGAATGAGGTCCGAGAGGCAGTGAGGGAGGCAGAAAAAAGGGGGCCCCCTATTTGTCCAGTTAATAGTAATAATAAACAGCAGTAAAAAGTAAGACAGTTGGCATTTACAATGTACTAACTGCAAGTCTAGGTGGATTATGTGTATTATCTCCTTAAAAATGCAAAACAATAGGTTACTTTCATAGGTATAGAGTTGCCTTCATGCTAGAATACACATAGCAGAGTCCAAAACTCTATAGAAAATATCTCCCTGAAAAAGTTTTTTTCTGCCTTAACATGATTAAAACCTTTGCTAAATGCTGCAATTAATTTAACTTCCTCATGCATCTTAAAAATAAAAACACAATTCCTTATAAGTGTCAGATGTATTGCTTATTTCCATGTTATGGTTTTTTTATATGATTTTCAAATCTGTGTCACTACCACGCTGATAAAGCGTTCGTTTTATGCAATGAAGAGCTGATAGCTTGGGACCCTATTCAGAGGCCAAATCGGGCTTGAACAACATCCTTTGATTTGTTTAATGAATCCTTTAACATAAAGTCTTTCTTTTCTGAAATATCTGGTATAATTCAATGTTCCGAGTGTTACAAATCTCATCTCCTAGAGCCAGAAGATTCGGTACATGTTGTTCTCTGGCCTGCTCCTTCTTTCTGCTGTACTTTACTTACAAGGCATCCTTGCCTGTAGAAATAGGCATGAGAGAGAGCTGGGCTTGCTAAACAACATTAATTAGTGTAAGCATCAGACGTGCCCTCATAAAGAACTTCAGTAGACATTTCATTACTCAGTTTCCACTAATTAGAAAGTAATTTGAAAATATCTCCTAAACACAACAAGATTGTTCAGCTCAACCCAAGAAACATTTACTGAGCACCTTTGTCAGATGCTCGGAAGGTGAAGACAATGCTGGCTGCCCCCCCTCAGGAATTTACAGTCTACACGCCGATAGGATCGCAGACCTCGGAGATGAAGGAAAGTCTGGGCAAGTGCACACAATGACACAGAAGGTGCCAGAATAAACGTGCGCTTACTTTTAAAGACGTCACTCACCAAAAAACAGCAGGTATCAGCTGCCCCGTGTCTAGCCAAATATAAAGGAGTGATGACTTAAGGACAGACTTTTTAATATTCCAATATTAAACTGTCTCTGACACAGATGGTAACACTTTACCATAACCCTAGCATTATAAAGTTGTTTCTACCATCTCAAAGCTGATTTGAATCAGAATTACCTGGGGGGAACTTATTAAAAGCACCCATTCCCAGGCCCCACCCATTGGAAATTCTGATTCACAGTGCGGTATTGGGGCTATTAAAAAGCCTGGGGAGAGAGTGGGGAGAATCTGGCAGGTTGGGGAGACAAGAAGCACCAGACTAGGTTGACTCTGAGAACAAGGAAGGTAAAATGTAATAAATGGTGTCTTCTTGCCAAAAGTAGACTGTTAGGCTAAGCCTGCCCTTTGACCTTCTAAACGCTGAGAGCACTCACATCACTTATGACACCATCCAGTTGCATAGCCAGCAACATGTCTCCAGACCTAAAATGGGTGTGCATGTTTCAATTGATGGAAACTTGAAAAATAAGTGACTGTGGGCTAATGAGAAAAACCACAAGTGAAAAGAAATGTGCAAAAAAATCACTGACAATGCAATGCCTCTTCACTCAAGAGGTATCAGAACCTGAGTTCTCAGATTTTTTTTTTTTTTTTTTTTTAGTAAATGCCCCCAATCTACGTTTTACTTTCTTTGTCATTAACACCTGTACCTTTATTGGGTCTGTCAGCATCCTAAATATATAGGCTGTTTCATTGAAAATCAAATGACAATATCTTCTTCCACCAGTAACCGCAGTAGACTCAAACTTGAAGCTGAGCAATGGCACTTGCCAGCAGGGAACTGCTCTACAAAGTACCCAGTTAACAGCCCAGCCTGGAGGCCCTCTAACATCTGAAGCTTCATTAGGAAAGATGGGTGACCGTTCCCGCCAGATTAGGACAGGGATACATTGTTGGGCGGATTCACAAATGTGCAGTATTAAACGTGCATTTTCAAATAGGAGCCTGAGAAACATGTTTTAATGCTTAAAACACCCATGATCAAAATCCCACATATGTATTAACATTTTACGATATGCCTAGCATTCTGCTATAATGACAAGACAGATCTCATCTAAACTTTAATCTTAAAAAAAACAAAAGTATGTAACCAACCTTAGTAACCACTACCAACATCTTGAGTATCCATGTTTCAGACTGGGAATGGATACACGGTTCAGAGGGGAGGGAGGCGGGGGATGCAATCTTGGGTTAAGTTTTGATTCTTTTCTCATTTGAAAACATGGGGTGGGGAAGCTGTCAAAATATTCTGGACGAATTCGGTGCTGTTCAATAACCGCCGTTATGTAGGGCAGAAGTTGGGGGGGGAGGGGACCAAGAACTAAAAAACTCCCCAATAAGTCGCTCCTTGCTATCTGTCAATAAAGAGCTAATTCACAGGATCTGCCTAGACTGTTAGACGGTTTACTGCTTTGACCTGGTGGAAATGCGGGGGGAAATTCGGTTGTGGGTTCATTAGGTCCAACTGGAAGCCAGTTACCAGGTCCTGAGAAAGACCAGCCTGGTCGGGAACTGACTCGCTCTGACACCCAAGGAGCCAAACCACCTGACTCTACCTGGGGCGCAGGCAGCACACTGGGAGGGCGCGGCGCGGTCGGGCCAACACTTCCCGACTTTTCCCTAAAACCACACACGGACCCGCCGGGGTTCCGGCCGCAGGGGGAGAGGCGGCAGGGCGGGCCTGGTCGCCCAAGTGCTGAGCAGCTCGGTCCAAAGGACGCAGCAGAGAAGCGTCCTCGCTGCGGCTCCTCCCTAAGGCGGCCGGGGTCGTCCGCTCCCGACCCCCGGGCCATGCCACCTCTCCCCGGGCCGGCGGAGTCAGGAAGTCTGGGGGCTGCGTGGGGCAGGGAAGAGGGGGCGTGGGGAAGCGCCAAGTTGATTCTCTTGATCGAGGGGCTGGGAGGACCTTGGTGCGCAGCGATCGGAAAGCAGTCACTTATTTTTTACTCGAGCTGCCATCGGCCAGATGGAGCAGGACTCCGCGGGGTGCAGACGGGGACCCCGACTTCCTCCCGCGCTCGGCCCCTCCAGGCCCAGCCCGCCGCCCGCCCCCAGCCGAACGCGCTCCACTCACCCGGCCCGTCCGCCTGCAGCCGGAGCGGGGCGGAGACCACGAGCAGCAGGGCCAGGAGGCCGTGCCTGGCAGCCCCCGCCTGCGCGCAGCCGCCGCGGGCACCGGCCACCATGGCCCCGCCGGGCGCCAGCTTGGCAGGCTCTGCCTCCCTTCGGCGGGCGCAGCGCCGCCGCTGCCCGGGCCGCGCCGCCTCCTCCGCGGCTAAGCGCGGCGCCGGGACTGGGCGAGCGGCGGCCCGGCACCGAATCCCATTGGGGCGGCCCCGGCCGGCCGCCGGGGGTGTCTCCCGCCCCGCCCCGCCCCGCCCCGCCCGGCCCGGCCCGGCCCCCAAAGGAGGAAGTGGCGCTCCCGGCGGCGGCGGTCTGCGAGGCTGGAGGCGTGCCCCGAGCTCCCGGCTTTCCAACCCCTTTTCCGCCGCTCCTCCTCCCCCGAAGCAAGCGAGCCTAGGAGCGCGGAGAACACCTGGTGGTGAGACCTGCCCCGAGCCGCGCTGTGTCCGCGTCCTCCCCAAAGGGCCTGGGCGCGCAGTGGGCGCTGCAGAAAGGGGTGGGCTTGTCCCAGAGGGACTGGAAACATGGTGATGATAGGATGATGATGATGACAAGACCCGATTCAAGTCCCTCCATTCATTCATTCTTTCATTCATTCCGTCAGTCAATCATCCATTCAAGTGAGGATCCAGCGGTGCAATGTGCAATCGGTGACGTGGAGAGTGCTAATGATGCACATTCCGGGAAATCTAATTAGAGGGCGGTTGGGGAGACTGCGGGGGGGCGGGTGTTGGGGGATGGGGCGGTGGGCAGGAATCCGCCTGGAAAGGCATCATTGAAAAAGTGTCATCCAGCCCTGACGGCGTGGCTCAGTGGTTGAGCGTCGATTTCTGAACCAGAAGTTCACGGTTCGATTCCAGGTCAGGGCACATGTCCAGGTTGCGGGCTTGATCCCCAGTGTGGGGCGTGCAGGAGGCAGCGGATCAGTGATTCTCCTCTCATCATTGATGTTTCTATCTCTCTCTCCCTCTCTGAAATCAATAAAAGCAAATATTTTTTAAAAGTGACATCTAAACTGAGACTCTAAGGGTGAGTGGGACTTAGGCGCGGGGGACAGAAGAGCAGACACAGTGTGTCAAGGAGCTGAGGGAGGGAGGTGGCTGCAGCGCGGTGAACAGGTGGGCGCATGGCCCGTGTGGAAGCCGGAGCACCGAGCATGGGCCAGGAAGGAGGAGGGCCTCGAAGGGCACCTGGCGGGTACTTCACTTCATCCGTAGAGCAATGAGCAGCCAAGGAAGGTTCAGACTGAGGAGTGAGAGCATCTGAGTCTGGGCGGAAGTGTGGAGAAGGGCTTGGGGGAGGGCAAGTTAAAAGAGTGGAGATTACAAGGTTATTGAATGAGGAAGTGGCAGTGGGAATGAACAAGATTAATATGTATTTTAAAGACTCTCTGATGTCTCCAGCATGCTTACAGTCCTCCCGCGCTTTCTCTGCTTCCTACCTAATGACATCTTCTTCCGGCGCCCTGCAGTTTTCCTGGCTAACACGCAGCCAAGGCTACACCTGCAGATGCTGAGAGGAGGTAGTATTGATGCAGGGAGAAACAGCAGTCCTTCCCAGGTCCAATTTTGGCCCGTCACGTGCTCTTTGGATACCTAATAGATTCCTTTCATGCATTCCTTTCTCTCTCTCTCTCTCTCTCTCTCTCTCTCTCTCTCTCTCTCTCATTTTTTAACTAAGTAAAATAAAAATGCTATTGAATCTCAGATGAGACTGTCTTCGGGGCTTTGCTTTCTCAAAAGCAGCAAAATTTAGAGGAAAAAACTTGGGCTTTAGAAATGAAGTTTTTTTTTTAAAAAAAAAATATACTTATATATTTTATTGATTTCAGAGAGGAAGGGAGAGAGGGATAGAAATAGAAATGAGGCTTATCCACGTCTGATTCCTGGACCGGCCACTTTCTTTAGAGAGGTACTCCAAAAGTAGTAGGTTTATCATATTTACATTGAAAGTAGATTCACACCCATGAAAGTATTGAATATTCTTGCCAACAGAACATGAAAAGAGATATTGAATCACTTCCTAGCTCAGCTCTCCCTGTTTCTCCCCTCTCTTTATT
The DNA here is from genome assembly GCF_963455305.1 of Plecotus auritus. Classification (NCBI taxonomy): domain Eukaryota; kingdom Metazoa; phylum Chordata; class Mammalia; order Chiroptera; family Vespertilionidae; genus Plecotus; species Plecotus auritus. Next base: position 12,483,565 of record NC_137775.1, on the reverse strand, counting down.
CTTCCTAGGAAGGTGAGTTTGGGCAGCTGTGCGGCTCTGGCAGGTGTGGCTCTGGGAGCTATGCGTGAAGAAAGACAATGGGAGCATTGATTGCCAGAGGAATTCACAGGGCAAGGCAGGTGGGCTCTGAGGGCTGACCTTTTCCATCTCAAGTACCTTGATTCGAATGAAGTCATCTATTCTATACCAGAATCCCGAGCCAGCACAGGGGAGGGACTTAGGATCTGGTAACAATGAGAAAACAAAAAGGCAGGCTGGATCCTAGAGATTTTATTGTGTCATTTCTTCCTTGAAGAATAAGAGCATATCTCTAGTTAAAAGCATAGGAAAAGAAAAATATGAAAATGTAACAGATTAGCAATCATATTTTTGTATGTAATAAATAAATATTGAAATTGATATACTGTACTTCAACCACATAGATTTTTGTTGAGCATGTGTACCTGTTTGATTTTTGAGATTTTATTTTGACTTTTTCTGTTATAACACATTATGAGATCTCATAACATAACATTAAGAAATTGCATAATTTCTCATGAAGAAAAATTAGAATTGTCAGGATTCATCCACAACACCTCACATACTAAGATTCAAGAACTGCTTATCACATGGAACATCTGTCTGGAAGGGCCACTCCTAGGCTGTCTCATATTTTAGCCTCTCCCCTCACTTATCATCCAGTCTTCCTTATTTTGCATATCTTACTGCAATTTATGTTTATATTTGCTAGCTCACCCATAAAGAAATAGAAAACAGCTGGTCAAGGCTACCTTGTTTTATATATAAAATATATATTCTGTATTGCTTAGGTAAGATAGAATGTAAAAAGAACTTTAAGCCTAGTATTATTCTATAGTAGTTAGAGAGCTTTAGATTGTGCTTCAATTTGACAACCTAATCAATTTTATCTTTAGCGTTTAGTAACACTGATTGTGACTCTATGAAGAAGACCAAATGAGATATAAATTTGAATCCCTTATAGGTGTCTGCTTCCTGAATATTCTTCCTTTTCTTGTTCAACTCATGAGTATATTTTATGTTTTCTGGTTAATCCTCACCTGAGGATATTTTCCCATTGATTTTTAGAGAACGTGAAAGGGAAGGGGAGAGACAGAAACATTGATGAGAGAGACACATCGATTGATTGTCTCCCACACAGGCCCTGACCTGGGCCAGGGATGGAGCCCGCAACCAAGGTATGTGCCCTTGACTGGAATCCCTCAGTCTGCGGGCCGATGCTCTATGCACTGAGCCAAACCGGCTAGCGCTCATGAATATATTTTAAACATTTTCTATATGTGAAACAATGTGATGGAGATACATCACATTGAAAACAAGTACAGGTACCACGTTCTCTCCTTCATTCATGATCTAATGATAGGAATTTGAGGGGAGAAATATTGGTTGATAAGTTATAATGATAGAAGTTCCGGGTGTTAGAGAATCACAGAGGAAGGGTGGAGAGCTGGATTTCGAAAGCTTGAGGAGGTGTGGGAGGGGTGACGCTGGGATCACAAGGAAAACAGTATTTGTCAGATGAGGAGAATAACTTGTGAGAAAGCTCAGAAGGAGAAGTCACAGGGTGCTTGTAGGAACTGAGCCTAATTCATCAGCAGGAACCTGAGCTTGAGACCGGAGTGGGAGCCTGAAGGCGGATGGGAGGCAGGGGCAGGATCTGAGGGCCTGGGAAGCAGGGAAAGTGGAGGAACTTGTTCAGATTTGCATTTGGGAAAGCCCACACTGACTGCAGGGTGGGGAATGGGTTGGAAAGAGTGCCATGGAGGCCAATTAAGAGTTTGTGGCAATACTCCAAAACTGGAGACGATGCACCTCGCCTTTTGTGCTCACATGGGGGTCCCTGCACCAGCAGTAGCTGCAATACCTGGGAGCTTTCTAGAAATGCAGATTGCTGTCCCCATCCCTGCCAGGACCTATGAACCAGCATCTGCATTTTCATAAGATCCCAGGTCATGATAAAGCCATGGTAAATCTGAGAAACAGACATGCTTGCGTCTTAGAATATAGGCAGTGGAAGAGAAGAAAGATTAAATTTTGGATGCAATAGCCAAAATAATTAATATCATCCACATTATTTCCTCATCCCTAACTCCATACGAACTTTTCAATGGAAAACTTGGTTGTTCATTAAGTAACTGTGTCTTCTAAGATCCACCAGGTATTCTTAAATGCGATTGTTTACTGTGGCCAGATCTCGCCTTCCTGTCCTCTTTTCTGTGACCCCAGAAACTTGATTTTTGTCACTGTCCTTGACCTTGAAGATACTGCTCTAAGATTAACTTAATCACAGAAGCATATAAACCAGCATCAATGCCAATGTATTAATTAACAGTGAGAACTCTAAAAGGGTGAATATTCTCTCTAACCTATAAACAATGTTGGAAGCTAGAATTCATCAGAGGTTATTAGGTGAACACGGAAGACAAACAAGGTGAATTATTTGAGTGGCTCTAATGTTTGAAGGCAAAAAAGTAAGAGTGCTGGGTCCTTCCCACCCCAGAATAAAAACTTATTCTGACACGTATTAAAATGGTAAGGAAGACTTTATTTGGGACCACTGCAGTAGGTGTCAAGACAGGCTATAGGGGAAATAAATCAGGCTTAACTCTGAGTACAGTAAAGACAGCTGGGAATTTTCAGGCAAGAAGTCGAGTGAGGGGGTAGTGGATGAAAAAATTACTAAGAGAAGACATTAAGTATAGGGGGGGTCCTTGCTCCACCCACTTAACAGGATTCTTGCTGAAGACAGGTGCAGGACTTGTACATCAAAGGTGAAGAATGAGGGACTTGATCAGATACCAAGGGTGATCAGATCATCAAAGGTGTGATGTTCTCTCCAAGCTGACTTAGCAGGATTCTTGCTAAAACTGGACTAAGCATTTACTTCCCTTGACTCTGGGGTCAAATTCATAAAATCCTCTCTAAGACCAAGGTCCATAAGTTTAGTACCTGTGTTTTCTTCTATGTATTTATTTTTTGTTGCCGGTCTTATATTTAGGTCTTTGCTCTATTTTGAGTTAATTTTTGCGTGTGGTGACAAAGAGCAGTCTTTTGCATGTGGCTTTCCAATTTTCCTACTACCATGGACTGAAAAGGCTTTCTTTTTTCCATTGTATGTTTTTGGCTCCTTTGTCAAAAAAATATCTGTCCATATATATGTGGGTTTATTTCTGGGCTCTCAGTTCTGTTCCCTGCATCTCTGTGTCTGTTTTTCTGCCAATACTATGCTGTTTTGATTGTCTCTTTGTAGTCTAATTGGAAATCGGGGAGAGTGATACCTCTGGCTTTTTGCTTTTAGCTTTGGCTGTTCGGGGCCTTTTGTGTTTCCATACACATTTGATGATTTTTTGTTCTATTTATTTTAGAAGTGCCACTGGGATTTTGATGTGGATTTCATCAAATCTGTATACTGCTTTGGGTAAAATGGCCATTTTACCTATGTTGAGTCTTCCAATTCATGAACATGGAATATGTTTCTATTTCTTTATGTTTTCTTCAGTTTCTTTTAATAATGCCTTGTAGTTGCCATTGTATGAGGTCTTCATGTCCTTTGTTAAGTTTATTTCTAGGTATTTTATACTTTTTGTTGCAAATGTAAATGACATTGGTTTTATTTCATTTCTTTTTCTGAAATCTCATTGTTATAGCAGTGATTTATAGTGTGCCGCAGAATCTTTAAAACATGTAATACCTGACAATTTAGTCAGGGGCACTAACCTCTTTTCCTTTAAATTGTCAAATAAAAAACGATAAAATCCAGCACAACAATAGCCAGTTTGGTGTGAACGCTCTGTCTTGAATCATAAATATATAGGCCATATATTAGAGTTTCATCTTATTGGTCACGTCGCATAATAAAGTTGCATGATTGTTTAATCCTTGGTGCCAGAAATCCTTACATACAAATATAGGCACCTGATTTTTTAAAAAAGTCACTTTGGAGCAAAAAGGATAGGTAATAACTATTATTTATTTATTTTTGTAAATCAATCAAAATTATACCTATTTTTTGTCAGATCGGCAAAAAATATATTTTTTGGTGTGCAGAATTTTAGTAATTCGTTTATGTGTGCCATGAGATGACAAAGGTTGAAAATTTCTGGTATCTAGGAGTACAATGGATTTTTGTATATTGATTTTCTATCTTGCAACTTTATTTGTTGGTTGTTTCTAGTAGTTTTGCGGAGAATCTTTAGGGTTTTCTATATAAAGAACCATATTGTCAGCAAAAAAGTGACAATTTTAAATGAATATGACTATATCAAACTAAAACGCTTCTGCACAGAAAAGAAACCATCAACAAAACACAAAGGCAACCAACCGAATGGGAGAAGATATTTGCAAACAATACCTCTGACAAGGGGCTAATATGCAAAATATATAAAGAACTCATATAACTCAACAACAAAAAAACCTAACAATACAATAAAAAATGAGCAGAGAATCAGAACAGCTACCTGGACAGTGATTTGGCAGTGTTCAATCAAATGAGGTACCACGGCTCTATGATCTGGCCAGGACGTATTGGGACACGCACGGGGATGTAATGGAATTAGGATGTCCAGGAATCAGGAATTGGAATGAATGAAAAGTGGTGGTTGCACACCTGGAGCACTATGCAACATTTAGAAGCAAGGAATTGATCAACATATAATAGCACAGACAGATCTTAAAAGCATTGTATGTAGTCAGAAAAGTAAGACACAGAATAGGATCTTGTGTATGTACATTTAAAATACACACTCAAACAACAATAATTTTTATAAGGTTGCATACAAACTCAGAAAAACATATAAACTACCTCAGTTATGGGGAAGAAAACAGAGGTAGTATACAAATAAATAAGATAAACTCTTCACATTGATGATACTATGCCTTGGAATGAGTTCTGCACCTGAGGTAGTTAAAGAAGGAAGAGATGAAGAAGTAATGAAAGGCTGGTTGTACATGAAATTAAAAACTGAGATGAACCCTAGCTGACTCAATGTATAGAGCATCAGCCTGCATACTGAAGGGTCCCGGGTTCGATTCTGGTCAAGGGCACATGCCCAGGTTGCGGGCTCGATCCCCTGTGGGGGCGTGCAGGAGGCAGCCGATCAATGATTCTCATCATTGATGTTTCTATCTCTCTCTCCCTCTTCCTTCCTCTCTGAAATCAATAAAAAAAAAATTAAAAAAAAAACAAACTGAGGTGACTTAAGGTAAACATCAGCTGAATGGACTTGGTAAATCAGAAAAGACACATTTGGCGCACATAGCTCGGTTCTTCCCTTTTGCTTGGGAGGGAACCTCTGTAGCACAGGCCTGGCTGGGCCCAGCCCTGACTAGGATTGGATGGGCCAATCTTCCTAATTCTGTAGTTTAGTCAGTAGGCCCAATTGGGCCTCACACTTCCAGCTAAGGTCTATTGGTAATGCCTTCTATTTTTACTTTACCATTTAAAGTTTTTATAACTGGATGGGGAGGTGGGTACTGTTTATTGGGAGTACTTTTGGAGACTGAAGCTGTCATAGGCATGCAAATAACTTGAACTGTGTGGTTTCTATTACATGAGAACTGATTTTCCTACCATCTTACCCACCTGCATCAAGGTGTAGCCTGCACTTGGCAAAAAGCAGCGTGCTAAGTTGAGGCATAAAGTTAATGTCCTCACCACCAGAAAGGCATGAAGCGGTTATCAGAGCTTCATATCAGAGCCTGTTGACTCAGGTTTGTGTGCAACATTAAGTTTACAGATTAAACACGCTTGCTTATCAGGCTTTTGCGGGCTACTTTCAATTGCTACTATGTTCCTAGGGTGTGGTATACTAGAGGGAAAAAGGAAAGGGGGCTGTGGGCAGGTTGGGGACAAAGGACAGCAGAGGAAGTGGTAAGGGAACATCATATAAAAACCTTACTAATCATGGAGTGCCTCATGCAGTGCAACAAGCATGTCAAACTCGCGGCCCGCGGGCCGTGTGCCTCATTTATTTGGCCCGTGTTAGCCTTTGAGTTTGACATGCTTGCAGTACAATAACCGATGTCCCTGACCCCAGGACAAAACCAAGGTGATTTCTGCTCAATATATTCAGTTCCATTTGATGAGAAAGTAACTCAGTTTTAATAGATTGCCAGTAAAAATAAAAAAAACACTTAAAATAATTAGCTTCAACTATGTCTCACCCTTGTTTTTTTTTTTTATATTTTATTGATTTTTTTTTTACAGAGAGGAAGGGAGAGGGAGAGAGGGTTAGAAACATCGATGAGAGAGAAACATCGATTAGCTGCCTCCTTCACACCCCCAACTGGGGATGTGCCCGCAACCAAGGTACATGCCCTTGACTGGAATCGAACTTGGGACCTTTCAGCCCGCAGGCCGACGCTCTGTCCACTGAGCCAAACCAGTTAGGGCTCCTCACCCTTGTTTGATAAACGAGTTATGATTTGATATTACTATTTTAAAAGCATATTGGTATATTTACAAAGTCTGCTTTTTGTGCTTTTCTAAAAATGTACGCCTTGTTCCTTTCTGCAGTTATCTAAGTAATAAACTGAAGTTCATTATAATAGGTTCGAAGGTCTTTGCTAAACCAGTTAAACATGGAAGTGCTTTAAACAAAGAAATGTCTTCAATTTAAGCCATTATGTTAACTGCTCGATTACTTTACAGAATGCTGTGAATTTGCAATATGTGGATCTTGTATTATATAATTATAGACTTTGATCAGAAATATGTAGCTAAATAGTAATCTGTGATACATTTATATTACATATATAGCTGGGTTTGCAAAATTTCTTTCCAACTTAGAATGATAATAATGACTTAACTTTTATTTTCTTCAGTTCCAGTTTGAGGACATTGTGACTGAAACTTTGGCTGACAATAATGTTTCTAATATGGTTAGAGACTTCCATCTTCCAAGGTCTGTATTCTAATCTCTGCAGTCTTCATATTCACTCAGATGCTTGTCTTCATGCACACTGAACTAGAAGAAATCAATATGAAGATGAGTAGGCATCTTTATAATATAGAGTAGAAATCTGCTAGGAATTACTATCACATAAACTCTAGAAGCCAAACATAAACAAAATTTTAATTATTTTTCTACTTAAAATGCAATATGCGGTTATTATAAAATGGTAAAAAATTTCAGAAGTAAAGGACAGAATTAAAGTCTTTTGTTTTCTTAATTCCTTTTCTTCACTATCCCAAGATAACCAGTTATATTTTTGGTGTATTTCTCCAGAACTTCCAGGATTGAGCCTTGATTTTGCCATAAGAATGTTGTTATTAACCCTGACTGGTGTGGTTCAGTTGGTTGGAGTGTTGTCCCATACACCAAAAGGTGGAGGTTCAATTCCCGATCAGGGCACATACCCAAATTGTGGGTTCAACCAACAGATGTTTCTCTCTCACATCAATGTTTCTCCCTCTCTCTCTCTATTTCTCTCTCTCTCTCTCAAAGCAATCAAGTATTTTTTTTAAAAAAAGAATGTTGCTATTTAAGTATAATTATTATATCATGCCTGTTGACCATCATACAGATAAAATTTTGAAATGCAGATAAAATTTAGTTTAATATATGTAAATTTATGAGATGGACTTTGAGAAATCATTCTGCCATGTTAGACCTGACTCATTTTAGATTCCATTCTTTTGAACAAGAAGAACTGGTTAGGCCTGTTTTTCTTGGGTCCATAATCTTTTTCTGGCTCAATCAGCTCTACACAAAATTGTTCTACACCCAGTTAAAACTTGCTTTTGCGCTTACCTATATTTTTACTTTTAATTATTCTAGGATCAACTACTTTTTTTTTGTGTGTGTAGCAAAATAGCTAGTATAGACAGTAGTTTAAACTTTGATGAAAGCAATAGCTGCCTTTGTCAAAGCAGGACAAGCTTTTGGGATGATTTGTACCAAGTTCTTTGGCACCAGGAAGGATACAAAAGCTTAACAACTTGTCGTTTTACACTTTCCTAGTACATTAAAGAGGTAGATAATTGATCTCTGTTGATTTGCAACCAAAATTATTGGCATATCAAATGGGGTTAGGTGAAATAAGGAGAAGAGTAATTTTCAATTTTATATTTCCAGTTATCAATGCTTAAATGAAGTGAGAAAATAATAAATGGATTAAAGTGTGTGTTAAAATAAATGGATCAATAAATGCCTCTAACAAGGATTTTGTAATATTTTCTCATCAACAATTGAAAAGACAAATGGTTCTAATTTCATTGATTGGTTGCTTGCTTAATTCATTCATTTGTAGTTTGGTTAGTGTCTCCAACCATCCATCCATTTATCCATCTTTCTATCCACCCATCTTCCCAAAAAGTACTATATTGAACACCTTTCCTGGAGGTGTAACTGTAAGAGAATTAAAACAAACAAATAAAAACCCTCATAAAACATCAATGGCATCCTCAAGAAGCTAAACATCAATAGCCTAGTTATAATTCCCAAAGCAGACTTTTGGGTAATGTTTCCTTTAAAAAAAAAAAGTTATAACATGGATTTATATAGGCCTGAAGAGAATTGCCTCAGAAGTTAAACTTAGAGGTAAAAATGTATACTTCAAAGGCCCACCCTAGAAGATCTTGATTTAGTAGGTCTGGATCTGCCAGTTGCTAACTGAATTCGTGAGCAAACCGCTTTATTTTTCAATGCTGCATCTATAATAAAGAGATAATGAAACCTACCTCTCATGCTTATCAGGAATATTAAGTGAGACACTATACATGAGAGCCATTGCAATTCCCATGTGTTATATAGTTCTAAGGTATTAGATGCCTTCAAGGTCACTACATTTAGTAAAAATAAAGTACAAACATCTTCAGAGGTACAGAGTCTTTTTCTTAGTTTTGGCAAACATTGTTGATAGCAAATGGCATTTTATCCCAAGGGAATCAATCAATTTTTTAAAAAAATATATTTTATTGATTTTTCACAGAGAGGAAGGGAGAGGGATAGAGAGTTAGAAACATCAATGAGAGAGAAACATCAATCAGCTGCCTCCTGCACGCCCCCCACTGGGGATGTGCCCGCAACCAAGGTACATGCCCTTGACCGGACTCGAACCTGGGACCCTTCAGTCCACAGGCCGACGCTCTATCCACTGAGCCAAACCGGTCAGGGCAATTTTTATGAGTTAAGATAAATTCATACCTAAATATTCTTTCTAGTTGTTTCAAGCTTGGGGTGTGGAGAGGAGTGAGAGTGGGGAAGGATGAGCAGAGGGTGGGCTGACACTCAGGCTCACTGGCTGTGAGGGCCGGCCACAGTTCCCACAGTGGGGGCTAACCCCCCAGAGTGGGATTTTCCTCTGTGAGGCTCTGTTGCCTGTGGAGACCAGCCTTTGGGTGCTCCATTTGTGAAGCTACTTGGGTGTTGCTCTGTTGTGGGCTGAGGCCCACTGCCAGTATGTTGGTTCCGGGGCCTCTTGGGAAAAGCACAGAGGCTGAGGTCAGCCACTGCCTGTGCTCCATCCAGGACCCCTGGTAGGAGCTGCAGAGCAATCCTCAGTTGGCAGCGTTCTATGCTGGACCAAGAGGCATGCAGGAGATGCCTCACTGTCACTTGGGGCCCGCTGCCACCCACACGGGGCCTGGGGCCATTCAGCGAAAGGCACAGGGCGTGCTGAGGCTAGCTGCCGTCTGCTTGGGGCCTGCAGACCGGGGAGAGTTTTTAAGAAATCTTGCAGCACAGGCTGAGGCTGCCCAGGAGGCACAGTTGCTAAAAGGGCCAAGGGCAGTGTTGGGTGGTGCAGGGTCTCAGGGAGTCACCAGCGTGGGGCACACAGCGTTTACCTGGTAATGCGGATTCAGATTTGGTGCCTGCCTGCCTGCCCCTGCAGGCTGCGTGAGGGGAGGACTCACCATGGCCACCATGGCAGTCCTCACCTCAAAGCGACACAACTCCATTTCTCCTGTATGTCTTTGGTGCCATTTGAGCGGCTGTCCCTTTGCAGGGGTGCCTGCCTCTGCGTGAGTGAGTCTGTGCACTAGCCCTTTAAGAGGATGTGTGGGTTTTCAGCACCCCTCCATCTCACCAGGGTAGGACAGGCTGATCTCACAGCCAGCTGTTGTGGGGACTACTCTTCCTGGCACCGGATTCCTGGGCTGGGAAAGGGGGCAAAAAAGGGGTTACATACTAAGCCTCATGGGAGCTCATGGGAGGCCTGCATGGAAGGCCTTACAAATTCAAAGGTAACCACAAAGGATGGTCTGAACATAAAAATTCCTAACTAAAAGTGAGTCATGGCATGTGGTCACGTCCTAGGCTGGCAGCTTCCTTGACAAAGGTCAGTCTTTAAGTGAGTCTGTTATCTGTTTCCATCTAAGATAACATGCCTTGGGAATGTCAGAGTGATATCCCTTTTCCAGATCCCTCAGGGCACAACCTCACACCAGAACATGGGACAACAGAACTTCTTATTGTTATCTTGTTCAAATACCATCTCTATGTGTTGTGAATGTTAACTATCCTATACTCACCAATGTAAAAGAAGTACGTCTCTTCATTTTACTTTTTATCCGAAATCTGAGATTCCCGCAATTTGCTCCCCCCCCCCTCTAATCTACTACCAATGGATTTCATGCAATCCCCCCTTATGCCTTCTCCTTTGATTCTAGTGTATAAAATAAGCTGTAAAACTGCTATTCTCCAGAGCATTTTCTCAGTCTGTTGAGATTTTGCTTCCAGGCAGTTGTCGTCAGTTTAATTCAAATAAACTCTTACAAGACTTTTTCCTAGGCTGGACATTATTTCATTGACAGGAGCCTGGCCTGAGGCTCGGACACCGAGCTGCTTGGTGCGGACCTCTACAGATAGCCCTCTCGATTCTCAACCACCACACATCGGTGTGGGACCAGCTCGTTTTGCATGTCTGCCCCTCCTACCAATGTCAGCTTGGCCTCTTTTTCTATCCTTGGTTATAGGAGTTCCACTCAGCTACTTTTCAGGTGGTTGTCCAGGTTGATTTTTTTATAATTTAACTAGAGACCCAGTGCACGAATTCGTGCATGGGTGGGGTCCCTCGGCCTGGCCAGCGATCAGGGCCACCGGAGGTTGGCTGTGGGAGCACACTGACTACCAGGGGGCAGCTCCTGTGTTGAGCATCTGCCCCCTGGTGGTCAGTGTGCATTGTAGTGACCAGTCATTCGGTCGTTCGGTCGCTTAGGCTTTTATATATATAGATTGTAATTTTGAGGTGGTCATGAGAGAAGGTGAGCACAGTACTTACCTACTTCACCATCTTGACTGAACCCTCTGTTATGTGATTTTGTTTTGTTTTGTTTACAACAATAAGAAGGTCAGTAAATAAAACCGAGATACCTTAAAACACCCCCAATGATTATATATATATATTTAATATATTTCTTTATTGATTTTGGAGAGGAAGGGAGGAGAGAGAGAGAGAGAGAGAGAGAGAGAGAGAGAGAGAAGCATCAATTATGAGAGAGAATCATTGTTTGGCTGCCTCCTGAATGCCCCTCACTGGGGATCAAGCCCGCAACCCAGGCATGTGCCCTTGGTGGGAATCGAACCTGGGACCCCTCAGTCCGCAGGCTGATGCTCTATCACTGAGCCAAGCCAGCTAGGGCCCAATGATTATATTTTGATGGAGGGCAAATGTTCTGTTCTCATAGTTCTAGGGCTGGGGTAGAGCTCTCCAGCTTTCTAACTTGTGAGGTAGGACCTGTGTCACTCTGTCATGCTGCATCTTGGGGATAGGGATGCAGATGTTCCCCAGACAAACCCCTGTCACCCCTTTAAGAGGAGCCCTAGAACAGCAGTGTGCTGCAGGAGAATATTAAACCCTGGTTCAAACCACTCTCTGCACTAGGTTGATTACTGGGCCTCCCAGCCTCAGTTTCCTCATTTGCACTTGTGGATAACAGGGTGTGAGGGTTAGCCAGCTAGCTAGCATTCAGCAGTGACAGTGGTTATGATTGCTACCTGCAGGCAGTTCTAGTTTGACTTTCAAGACCTCTCTGATAGCAGCCCAACACTCTCAGGGGAAGTTCCTGGGGACAAACCTTAATGAGCAATCAAGGTAAGTTATCTGAATGGACCTTTGAAATCTGTTATAAAGGTGAGCAACTATACCTAAAAAAAAAATATCAAAGACCCAGCTCTCACAAGCATCATTCATATCAGAAGAGTGTTTGTATGGCCCACTCTATCAATCAGGAAGTTATTATATAAACTACTGGGTCTATTGAGAAACTGCCAGTGGGAAGTTCCTGGCCTCTTGTAAAAGAGAAAGTAATTGTATAAACTAATTAACAACTGATCACTTCCCAGGCAATGTGATTTAGAGAAGGTGTTACTTAACCCAGACAATACATGAATTTTTAAAGAAAATGAGCTTTCACAGTCCTAGATATATACTGTATTTTATGTATGACTCAAAGATCCTTTGCATCAAGTAGATTGAAGTTCTGGAGGGCACTTGTTAATATTAAAAACTAACAAAACTGATTTTGTTCAATCTAATTGTATTGGTTGTGTTTAGAAGATCATAGAAGTGGGCATTTAGAATCTCAAATCAAAAGTTCATACATCAGGATAAGACTTTAAACATATGCTCATTGTCTCTTAGATTAGACATTCACTGTCTACCTGTTTGAATTGTAGCAATGCCATGGTAAATGTCGTCAACCTGGGGCAAATGGAAGACAAAAAACTCAGATTAGGCCCAAGGCCTCCTGGAAGAAAACAGATTCCAACATGAAGAGCCCTCAGAAATCAGGCTGCTTTGTGCCCTGACGTAAAAAAAAAGGAAGAGACTGTGAATATATGTCACTGGGTTCCTATTGAATCTGTGTGTTTTCTCTCCTTTGCTAATCTATCTTTACTCTGTTGTTGAGTCTATAGTGCCTCCTTATTAACAGAAGGTGGAAGCTGACCGGGAGCGCCAGTTAGAAACTAGAACAAGCAAGGTGCTTTTCTCAGCAGTTTCAGTGTCGTCATGCAAAAGACAGAAGCCCATGCTTACTCTTACCCTTACCTTTAAGCATGTGAACAAACAATAAGACAGTTTCCAGATGCAGAACTGATCGCTGTTTGCAGAAAAATTATACATTTTCTTCTAGACTCCTTTTTTATTCTGTAAAGAAATGTATGTAGTTTATGAATGTGAGGCCTGCAAACACTGGGTGTATGTTAATAGAACCAATGCAAATTAAAGGTAATTGGTTTGTGTCCATTTCTCAGATAGGTAACTGTTAAGAATGTCCCAGAAGGGAGTTCAGCATTCAATGAGAGGTTGTGTTATAGTTGTTTTCTCTGTTTAAAAATTTTAACGCACTCGCGTTCAGATTGAGTGTAAAAGTAATTTATTTCTAAATATCAAGTATTGAAGCTAGTAAATGATTAACTTAAAAATAGAGAACATTTGAGATTATCCTTATAATATCTCCGTCTCTCACCTGAATTTTGATATCCTTAAGTGGAGGGAAAGGGGTAAAATTATATTCCATGAAATGTCATGGATTTGTATAGAATCTGAAAATGTAACGTATTGGGTTTTTTTGTGTGTGTGGAAATAATGAAGAAAATATTAAATGTTGTGCTTTTTAAGGATTCTGTAGTTCTGTCTGAAGCAATTAAAACACAAAGCTTTATAGAAGGCTAAATTTGTATTTCTTGTCTTAAACCTATGAGTAGGAGACATCAATAGTTAACCATACCTGTCTGTTTACCAGTATAAAACAAAGCTGTAGGTCTCACAAGTAGTTAATTGGTTTTACCCATTTCCCCATAGAAATACAAAGTCCAGACAAAAGATTCGGTTTCATTAAAAAAGCTTTTCCTTCAATTCTCTTTAGGTTTATGGGTGTCACACTGCCACCCTGTGGACACAAGGCTTCCTGCTCCTGGGGAGGTCTTAATTACTGCATTCACTAGCACTCCACCTAAAATTTATGCAGGCCCACCCATTGTAACAAATGTAACACAGGTGGGTACTGGAAATATCAGGCGGAACTCTTTGTAAAGTATATGATTGCCTAAGCACTGTGTGTACACCTAAAACAAATGCAAAATAATATTTAATGTAAACTGTAACTAAACATTTTTAAAGTGTGTCACTTGGATGGGGGATTTTAATAATGGCAGAGACTATGCATGTGTGGGGGCAAGAGGAATATGGGATACCTCTGCACTTTCCTCTTAATTTTGCTAGGAACCTAAAATTCCTTTAAAATAACAATAATAACAATAATAATAGTCTTTAAAATATCATACACACATACAAAGCAGGGCAAATAGTGTATGTGTGTGTGTATACACATATATATGTAATATCTTTAAAATTAGTATATGTGAAATTTCAGATATTGTTCACCATGTAGGAATTAAAAGAATAACTGTTTCCTACTAAAATGAAACTAGTAAAATGATAGTTCCTGCTTAAGCCAATTTAAAAATATGGAACTATCCTTCAAGAGAAACAACGAAACTCATCCCGGGAAGTGGGCTTTTCTAGAATTGCCTTCTGAGCTAAGTTCCAGTCTAGGATGACCAACTGTCCAAGTTTTCTCAGAACAAAGGGCTTTCAGTGCTAAAACTGGAAAGTTCTGGAAAAAAAAACAAGAAAAGCTGATTACCCTAAGTATGACACATATTGGTTTCTTGCCCAGGGATTTTAACATTCTTAGTTTCAAGTAATTTGTCATAGGCTTATGGGAAATCATAGTAATCTCTTTAAGGTAAAAGTAGAGTCTGATGAATTAAAAATAAGTAGAGCCCATGTCATTAGCAGCATTATTCATAATAGCCCCAAAGTGAAAGCCATCCAGAAGTCTGTCAACTGTTGAGTGGATTAATAAAATGTGGTATATGCATATAATGGAATATTACTCAGCAATAAAAGGGAATGAAGCACTGACACATGCTACAACATAGATAAACCTCAAAGACATTAGTATTAAGTGAAAGAAGCCAGTCACAAAGGCCACATGTATGATTCCATTTATATGAAATGTCCAAAATAGACAAATCTGTGGAAACAGAAAGTAGATTAGTGTTTGTCAAGGGTTGGAGGGAGGGGGGCTGGGGAAGGACTGCTCATGTGTAGGAAATTCTTTTTTGGATGATGAAAACATTCTCAGATTAGATAGAGGTGGTGATTGCACAACTCTGTAAATATACTAAAAGCCACGGAATAGCACACTCTAAAAGGGTGGATTGTATAGTATGTGCATCATATTTCAATAAAGCTGTTTGAGTAAACAGATCCTTGGGCTCCTCTAAACTTTAAATGGGTAGTACTAACTAAAATACATACACTTCCCCCTTATAAAGGACCATTCTAATTAGGTATTCCAGTCCAAAAAGATGATGAATGCAGATAGTCCCCTGCATATATTACCTGGCAAAGGCAGTTTAATATCAAAGTTATGGTTCAAGTTAAGGTTATAGACTGTAGGGTCAGATAAATATGGATTTCAGTCCCAATTCTGCTATCTCCCATCTGTGGGAAGCCAAGAAACTTTTTGAACCTTCTCAGGCCTCAATTTTCTCAACTGTAAAATGAATATGCTAATAATTATTTTATTGAACAGTGAAAGAATGGAATGAGATAATTCACATAAATCATTTCTCAGTGTGGAGCCCACAGACACTGCTCATTAAGGCTGTGTTAAGAGATGTGCCTCATGTTTATTTCACAGCAGCTATGACTCCCTGTCAATCTGAAATGCATGTAGAAGAAAACCACCAGCACCATCCTGCAGTATACATATATTTCAAAATAGAAAAATTAAACGTTGATCTATAACTATAATAACTCAAATAGCATACCTTCAAAACTCCCATTGTCAACTCTCTCTTCCTTAATGGTTATCTCTTAAACAGATACCTGACTGAGGCCCTGAAGCCCTTGACCTCCCTCTCAGCAGGCTTCCTTGGTGGTACTGTAGCTCTGAACTGCGCTAGGCTGTCTGGTATTAATATTCTGATGCCGGTGGTTAGAACTCACCTGTGTCTCCAAGTTCAGTCTTTGAAATAGAAAAGTAAACATATTTTTAAATAATAAATATATTTCAGTAACATTAAATTACATTATTTAATATTTAATTATATAATACATTATAATTAACAAACTATTAATTATATTTTGATAGCATTTAATTAAAATATTTAGAACACTTAATAATATAAACATTTAAGTATTTAAAGAAATATTAATGGTTTTAAAGACGAAGTTGAATTATTCTATACCCCTGTTTTAGAGGGGTTTTAAAACCACTTTGCGTTGGAAAATTTCTTTGGATACAATTGGAACCTTTGTCTGACATATATGTCGCAATATCTGCAAATGCAATGCTGCAGATAAAGACATGCCGCTCCTTGCTAATCTGAAGTCATGCTTTCCTAGTTCTTCATCTGCTCTGAGTTTAAACAGTATGTCTATTATCATAATAGCAATAAGAATTCCTCAAAGAAACGCTGTCCTCACTCGTGATCTTTACTTGTAAGTTGTCAAAGTGCTCTCACTGAAAGTATGTGAGAGGAATTGAGAAAACGTCTAAAGAAAACAATGTGCAAATGTTTTAAATTTGTGAGCAGATAACCTTGTTATATTAGCAAAGACTGGTTCACTGTTGCAATTAAAATCACAATATTACATCTCACTTAGTAACAAAATTACATAAAGCTTACATAATGTTATATCTAAAAAGCAACCTGCCGACTTAACCCTCTGGCCCTGCAAACCTGTCATTTTTTCTGTTTAGAACTTATTACCATATGATATAACTTAATACATGTCTTACCTATTTATATCTGCTTTCTCTTCCTCTGGACAAGAGGTTTAACTATTTGGTTCACTGTTGTCTTTGCAGTGCCTTGCGTGATTTTTGGCAGATAGTAGGCCCTCAATAACTGTTGGATTTTTATTCAACAGATCGTTATGACTAATTTAAGCCTTACCTGGAATAACCTGAATATCTAAAGTGGCAAAATTCTTAAATAGGTGAAGAAATGGATTAAGAACTTACCATGTGGCAACTACTAAAACGTGGAGACTGGATCTGTTATTATCTCCATTTATAGATGAGGACATTGAGACCAACAGAACTTAGGTAACTAACTCCCAAGCTCACTTAGCTCATGGATGGAACCAGGATTGGACATAGGCCAATATGGGAATCCATGTTCTAATCACTGTACTATTTCTAGGAGAGAGGAAAGGTGAGAGCTCTGGCATTAGAGACCTGTTGTGAGGGATAAGAGAAATAAAGTTCTTTGAAATCTAATACCATGTCTACCACCTAGTAAACTCTCCATACATGTCAAGGGTCAAGAACCATTTCCTGATTTACCAAGAACAATAATTATTGAATCAAAGAAATCTGAAAGAGTCCCATTCTACTCTTTCCTAGGTGAACTTTGATGTGCTGTTGGAAGGACATTTTTAAGTCTGAAGTCAATATTCAAGCTAATTGGTTTTGTGCTCAGACTAATGAGTCATAAATAGTAAATAGTCATAAATGATATAATTAGTTATTAGTAGGGTTTTTTTAAAAAAATAAATTGATTTCTCAGTATCTATAGTAAGGCCAGTGTTGGAGTTTTTCCCACATCACTCACAGCTTAATAATTACAATTATGATCACACATTTCTTTTTAAAAAATCTTTATTGTTGAGATTATTACAGATGTCCCTCTCTTTTCCTCCCATTGCCCCCCTCCACCCAGTTTCTGCCCTGCCCCAGGCCTTTGCCACTCTATTGTCTGTGTCCATAGGTAATGCATATATGCATATAAGGTCTTTGTTTAATTTCTTCCTGCCCCCTATCCCCCTTCCCTCTGAGAATTGTCATTCTGTTCCATTTCCATGCCTCTGATTCTATTTTATTCACCAGTTTATTTTGTTCATTAGATTTCTTATTCATTTATTTTGATTTTTAGATTCAATTGTTGATAGGCATGTATTTGTTGCCATTTTGTTGCTCATAGTTTTGATCTTTTTTCTTTTTCTTCTTCTTCCTCTTCTTAAAGAATATCCTTCAACATTTCATATATACTGGTGTGGTGGTGATGAACTAAATTCTTTAGCTTTTTCTTGTCTGTGAAGCTCTTTATCTGACCTTTAATTCTAAATGATAGCTTTGCTGGGTATTGTAATCTTGGTTGTAGGTCCTTGCTATTCATCACTTTGAATATTTCTTGCCACTCCCTTCTGACCTGCATAGTTTCCATTGAGAAATCAGCTGACAGTTATATGGGCATTCCCTTGTAGGTAATTACTGCTTTTCTCTTGCTGCTTTTAAGATTCTCTCTTTGTCTTTAGCCCTTGGCATTTTAATTATGCTGTGTCTTGGTGCTCTGTGCAGCAGCTTTTCCATAGGAATGGCCTGTCCTTGCTCAGGCTAAAGGCCCAAGACCCAGCACCAGCACTAGCCTGCCTTGCTGGTCCTCTTTGAGTTCCTTTTGTTTGGGACTCTCTATGCTTCCTGGACTTGTAAGTCTATTTCTTGCACCAAGTAGGGGGAGTTTTCTGTTATTATTTCTTCAAATAGGTTTTCAATACCCTGCTCTCTCTCTCTTCTTCTGGCACCCCCATAATGTGAAAGCTGGTACTCTTGAAGTTGTCCCAGAACCTCCTTATACTATCTTCATATTTTGGCATTCTTTTTTCTTTTTGCTCTTCCAGTTGGGTGTTTTTTGCTTCCTCATATTTCAGATCTTCTCAGAATCCTCTACTCTACTCTACTCTACTGTTGAATCCCTGTATATTATTCTTTATTTCAGTCAGTGTATGCTTAATTTTGGACTGGGCCTTTCCCATGTTTTTGGAGGTTTCTAGAAGATTCTTGAGTAACCTTATAACCGTGGTTTTGAACTCTATATCCAGTAGTTTGCTTTCTTCCATTTCTTTCATTTGTGACATGTTTCTTTGTCTCTGCATTTTGGCTGCTTCCCTGTGTTTGTTCTATGTATTGGGTAGAGCTGCTATGTCTCCTTGAATTGGTAGAGTGGCCTTGTGTAGTAGATGTTCTATAGGGCCCAGTGGCTCAGCCTCCCAAGTCGCCTGAGCTGAGAGCTCTAGGTGCACCTCCTTGTGGGCTGTGAGCACAGTCTTTTTGTAGTTGAGACTTGATTACTGTTGGTGTCACTGGGAGAAATTGGCCTCCAGGCCAATTTGCTGTGAGGACCAGCTGTAACTACAGTGGGAGAGCTGCTGTGCAGGAGACACCCCTATGGAGCAGGACTTGCTTCAGTGGGGCTTTGGTGCTCAATGAGTCTGCCCCTTGAGTGTGTCGCTTATGAATGTGTAGAGTTGTAATTTGATATGGTCTGACACTGACCACTGGGTACACTGGCTCTTGGGTTTCCAAGGTGGTATAAAGTCAACCACTGCCTGGGGCCTCCCAGCAGGAGCTACAGAGAGATCTTCAGATTCCACCTCTTTGTATCGTATTTGGAAGTGCCCAGGTGAGGCCCAGCTGTGAAGCAAGGCAGACTGGTGCTTGTGCTGGGTCTTGGGCTTTTTATTAATAGGTTTGGGGCTCCCTTACCCAGCTGCAATTTGTTTGAGAGATTTTAGCCTGAGCAAGGACAGACCATTCATATGGAAAAGCTGCTGCACACAGCTTGGGTGGGGTTATAAATTGGATGAGGCAGGGTCTTAGGGAATCACCAGGGTGGAGCAAACAGAAATGGCTGCCAGTCAGCCCTGTGACCAGGGAGGCCTCAGCATAAAAACAATGATCCCTGTGTCTGGAGAAAGCCACCCCCAAGTTCCTGCCCCGATACCAGCCAATCCAGTTCCTCCTGGTATGTGTCTGTGTCCCCCAAAGCCTCTCCCTGGTGCTGGCACTCAGAGAAAGCAGGACCTTGTAAGATCAGTTCATGGTGCCGGCCTTTTAAGAGGAACAGCTGGGTCTCTAGCAACCTCTGTGGCACTAAGCCCCAATCCGCACTGGTTTTTATAGCCCGTAGTTCTTACTGCCCGTGGGACTTCTTTTCCCACCTCTGGGACCCTGGGCTGGGCGTCTGGTGTGGGGCTGGGACCCTTTGCTCCTCTTGGGCAGCCTCTGCAGAGACCATCTCCCTTCTGATTAAAAAAGCAGCCCATGTGTGTGCCAGCCCAGCCCATTCTGTGCCTCCACACCTCCTACCAGTCTCAGTGTGCGTTCTTCTTTACTTCTCTAGTTGCAGGACTTCCATTCAGCCAGCTTTCCTGTGGTTCTGGATGATGGTTGTTCTGTATTTAGTTGTAATTTTGATGTGGTTGTGGGAGGCAGTGAGTACAGGCATTTACCTATGCTGCCATCTTCCGTCTCCCTGATCACACATTTCTTAAAGTCTATGACTTCATTGAAAGACGAAAGTCCTGGGGCTTGGTTCTCGTGGTCAGAGTTTCTGCTTCCCTGAGGTTCCCTGTCTGAACAAGCTCCATTCATGCTTTCCCTGCCCTCCGGCCACTCTCTGTCCTTGGGCAGTGACTTTGTTTTTGTGTGTCCATCTATTTCATGCCTGAAGCAAGGGTTTGAAACAGCAGCAATTCTGGCCCAAGCAGTGTTGGCAGGAGAGTGTGGGCCAATCTGCAAGGTCATTGGTGGTGCTTTGCAGTGTGGTCCTTGGGCCTCAGCGCCCCAGGGGCTGGAGAAACTACATGAACAGCAAAGGTTGGGGGCACTCTTGAGGGAGAACAGTGAAAACGCTGCTGTAGACTCTGGTTCCTTGATATCTGAGGGCTGGGAGGAGGCGGAAAGGTTCAGAAGCCTGACTTTGCTTTTGAAAACCTCTTAACTTTATTACTGAAGTAGTTTTCACTTTAGGGCTAACTGCTTGTCAAATGCTTACATGATTATCCAGTATCTGGTCTCAAGGTCTGGAAATATCTTCCATGAAGACAGTGTCTTTTAATCTACAATTACATTTAAAAGGCTCCAAAATGCAAATACTTAGGAGATTTAACAAATAGAAAGCAATGCTTTTGTTAGGAACAGGAGTATAGAAGGTGCCTGGAAGGAGTGGAAGTAGGTCACTTTAAAACTATGGGCAAATCATAGGGGTGCCAGCAAGTAGAAGGCAAGTGTTCGCCTTGGAGACTAGTGGATCTGACTGCAAAAATTCAGCCACCAGCTAGGGCACAGGAGCCAGGTGTCAAGGAACAGATTATTTGTAAAGATAGAAACTTGGAGAGATGTCTAGCAGAAGTTTGCGGAACCCCACACTGCGGGCAGAAGCTCAATAAATGGAAGTGCATCACAAGGTTAAAGTGAGAAATCCAGCAAAGTTGACTCAGTGCAGTCCTCACCTATAGAATGAGGTGCCTTAAATTCTGAGCAGTGGTAGGACTGAGAGCCCAGATAGGGAGTGTGGGTGAGTTAGTTCACTTGTGAGAAGTTGGGGGCTATGGGTGCAAGGGGTCAGAGGAGGCACACGAGGAAGGTGCTATGAGATGCAATCATTTTTTTTGCTGTGAAATCACAGTCTAAATACTATAATAAACTAATATGCTTTTGCCCAGCCAGCATGGCTCAGTGGTTGAGCGTCGACCTATGAACCAGGAGGTCATGGTTTGATTCCAGGTCAGGGCACATGCCTAGGTTGTGTGCTCGATCCCCAGTGTGGGGTGTGCAGGAGGCAGCCGATCAATGATTCTCTCTCATCATTGATGTTTCTATCTCTCCCTCCCTCTCCCTTACTCTCTGAAATCAACCACCACCACCACCACCACCACCAACAACAACAACAACAAAAAGAGGTGGGGTCTAATTCTTCCCTCCTTGAATTTGGGCAGTTTTGTGACTCTCTGGTAATCAAGGAAATGCAGCAAAAATAACTGTGATTTCTAAAACTGAATCATAAAAGACAATACAGCTTAACACTGGAATGCTGTCACCAAAGATCCCAGCTACCATGTAAACAGTTCAATTGCTTGGAGAACATCAGGCTACGGAGAAATCCAAATAAACCCACGTGGAGAAATCACCTAGAGAAGATATGTGAATTAATTGATCCAGTATTATATTATTGGGCTTTTAGTCTGTTTCCCATCTTTTGCAAACATAAGTAATTCTGCAACAAATATGTTTGAACACACTCCATTTCTCACTAGTGCAAATCTATGTGTTGGTTAAATTCCAAAATTGAGAATGAGCACAAAATCTTGAATTTGGAAGGAACTTGATGAAGAAAAAAATGAACTAAGGTCTTCCTGGAAATACTTAGTGGTCCATTTTCTTAGTGAAGTAAAAGTTACAGCCCTAACCGGTTTGGCTCAGTGGATAGAGGGTTGGCCTGTGGACTCAAGGGTCCTGGGTTCGATTCCGGTCAAGAGCATATACCTTGCTTGCAGGCACATCCCCACTAGGAGATGTGCAGGAGGCAGCTGATCGATGTTTCTCTCTCATCGATGTTTCTAACTCTCTATCTCTCTCCCTTCCACTCTGTAAAAACTCAATAAAATATATTTTAAAAAAAGTTACAAATATTATTTGTGCTAATCAGAAAAAAGGCACCGGCAATGCAGTGAAGAAGATAAATTTTGTTGGGGTGAGAAAAATCCCTTAAATAAGGTAGACCCTTCTCGGATTTAAAAGTGTATTTTGTAGAAAGAGGACCATATTCCTCTGACCAAGAAATCGAATGGTTGTATATTTTTGAATTTACATTCTTTAAAATGCAGGGGGAAAAGCAGGTAGATGGTGGAAAAAGTTTTTCAAGAAAACAAGCTTGAAGGGTCAATTTTGGAGTCAGTACCATTCATCTTTACAATGTACATCAGTTTTGTCAACATTTACTAAAACGTGTTCAGCTCAAAACAAAACCTTATGTTGCTTACAAGGAGAATCTCATGCCATTAAGGGAAGATTAAGTATATTATTATCATTTATCTAAGAAGACAAGGAACTTTATTTGATACTTTAGATTGTCATGAGAAATAATACCAACACAAAAATATCTGACCTTAAAGAGTTAACCCTCAGCAGTCTAAAAAATGGTTTCCCAGAATGACTCACTGCTGTACTTTGCAGATTTCAAATTCTTTGTTTAAACTTCAGCTTAACTTTATCTTGATGCTGGGCTAATTGAAATTTTTACAATATTTCCTTTTGAAGACAGTTACACTTGTACATATCTTAGGTCTCTGTGATGGCTGGTTCTAGCTCTCTGTCTCACTAGACCTGATAAGACAGCATTTTAGTTAATATGTAGTGAACTTCTGAAAGCACTCTACCAAACCTCCTTTCCTTTACCTCACCCTCAGAGTATTTGCCTATTAATTTCATCTTTGTTTGCTTTTTCATTTTAAAATATGCTCTTGGTTTCAAAGGGTTCTGTTTTTCCTCTCTGCCTCATCGTTTGATTTAGACGCTTCTATTTTTCTTAACATTATTTTTATTATAATAGTGCTACTGTTGGCTAAAGTCTAGGTGGTCAAAACCCCATTTCCTGCAGAGCTGAACCAGCCTCAAGAAGGTGAAGTGGTGGGTGATCCGGGGAAGCGTCCGGGTTGGGGACTGTGCACGCATCACAAGCTTCCCACTTCGTTTACTTTCCATGCGAAGCGGGCTTCTAACCTTTAGTCTGTGGGTGATTTTCTTCATGGGAGTAAAACAAAGCTAAGTGATGAAATAGCTGTTATGGGCATATGACAAGCTATCTAGGATTCAAAGGTCTAAACGAAAAGACCCAAGTATATTATTAAAAAAAAAAAAAAAATCCACCCGCCTCTCTTTCAACTGAAGTGATGAAACCCGAAGAATTCACATAGCGAAATGGAGAAAATGAGAACGCGCATCTGAAGTTCCGCCACGGGTGAAGTGATGAAGAACAGTTACTGGCTTTTCCTGACACTTGTCCATTTCGTGGCTCTTGGCTGCCTATGGATGTCTGTGGGTCAGTGTACAGTGTTAAACAGCTGCCTAAAGTCATGTGTAACTAACCTGGTAAGTTTTACCCGTCTTGCTATTTGTCTTTGTGGGAACTAAAACGTAGAATGCAGCTTGTTATAAAGGTTTGAATTATTTTCACTTCATAAGAAGTTTTCTCGTGAGGAATATTTTTTTTTCAGAGTAAGTTAACGACCATTTATAATTACAGAAGGTAGGGCAGGCCTATTTTATTTCGTTATCTGTTCATAGATTTTGGGGGAGGACTGGGATTTGAGTAAAGGACGATTAAATGCAATCAATTTTGCATGCTTTAAAAATTATAATTTAAAAACTCATTTATTACAAAATCATTTATATTTGTCTTGAAGCACGAAGTAGGTTTGGACGCAGGGCAATGCCATCCAGCTGTAAACATCAGTGCTGCTTGTATTGGGATGGATGGTTGTATGGGGAGGTGGATGACCAAGGCAGCAGATGCAGGGCCATATAGAACGACATTTTATTTTAAAAGCAAGAATTGTTTGTATAGTCCTTTGTTGCTTTCTGTGCATTTGCAATTTTTCAGTAATGAGGCTTTTTTTTTTTTTAAAAAAAAATAATGTTTTCTTCTCATTTCTGGGTATCATCCCTCCTATATTTATTATTTCATATCTTTTTAGGTATTGTGCTTTAGTTGTACTTAAAACAGTCACTGAATTCACTTTAAAAACCAAATACAGCTGAAGCCGGTTTGGCTCAGTGGATAGAGCGTCAGCCTGTGGACTGAAGGGTCCCGGGTTCGATTCCGGTCAAGGGCATGTACCTTGGTTGCGGGCACATCCCCAGTAGGAGGTGTGCAGGAGGCAGCTGATCGATGTTTCTCTCTCATCGATGTTTCTAGCTCTCTATCCCTCTCCCTTCCTCTCTGTAAAATATCAATAAAATATATTTAAAAAAAAAATAAAAACCAAATACATTCTAGCCAGGGAAAGATACACTCATCTAAAGACAAAGGAAATACCATGATAGCTCACATGTGACGCTACTTAGAGTCATACTTTGAAATATAATGAAAATACCAAATAAAATACAATGCTCACCCTAAAGCATTAGGGCTAGAAGTCAAGGGTAGATTAGAAAAGAAAATGATTTCTGTTAAAGAAATTGATTTGTGTTACTCTCTTTTTGGTTGAATTTAAACTATTGTGAATATTATTATGGATAATCGAACTTTTAAAAAAAGTTTGGTATTTTATATAAATCTTTGCTGAAGACTTCATTGCCATTAATGTAGAATTGTATGCTTTAGCTTTTTAAGTTGTAATTCAAACTTAAAAGTGGAAAACTGGGACAATTAAATGTTTTCTTTACTAAAAAGTTTAAAAATTTTCTCTGCTTTAAACAAGAATACATATTCATTGTAAAACATGTATAAGATAGAGAATAGAGAAGAGTAAAGGAAAGAACCTTACAATCCCACCACTATTAACCTCTGACTGTATTTTCTTTCAGTATTTTCCCCCTAAATGTGTATGTAGTTTTACACACAGTTGTGCACTCAGCTTTTTCACGTAGCAGTACATATGAGTTTTCCTCTATGCTCTGAAGTTTCAATGGAAACAGGATCTTTAATGTATTTAGAATAGCTCATCATAAGATTGTCTTGCCATAATCTGTTAATGTTGCTACCATCAAAACTGATGCTGGTTGTTCCCATTAGTTTCTATTTTATGTATTTGATTTTTTTAGTTATGTCTAGTT
The DNA here is from genome assembly GCF_963455305.1 of Plecotus auritus. Classification (NCBI taxonomy): domain Eukaryota; kingdom Metazoa; phylum Chordata; class Mammalia; order Chiroptera; family Vespertilionidae; genus Plecotus; species Plecotus auritus. Next base: position 12,457,965 of record NC_137775.1, on the reverse strand, counting down.
TTAGCGTGTCTTTTTGTGTGGGCTCTTTGGTTTCAGGGTTTGGCAATAGAAGCAGACAGTTTGTTCCTTTGCTGAGTTGCCTTCCGTTCACCACCTACAGAGAAAGGCACAGTTGCTGTGGTGGCGGCTGCAAGAGACACGGTCTGCCAACCTGCCAGTGGCTGTACTGACGGTTCTCCGTCTGGGCCTCCCACACAGGGCTGGAGGGACAAGCGAGGTGAATGGACAATGAACACAGCCAGGGTCAGGGAGAGGCTGTGCAAAGTGCTCGAGTGTATTCTATCGTTTGAATTTGTTTTTCTCTGTCAGTTTAGTCTGGACATTTGCTGGGAAGGTCATCTTTGATTTTACTGGGTAGTTCTTGATACTGAGGCATCTTTGCTTTTTTAAAAAGGAAACAAAGGAGTATTATACAAAGGAATGTTCAAAATTGCTGTACAAAAATGCACAAACCATAGTTCTAGGCTTGAGCATCGGTATTTTACATCAACCGACTTAACATTTTTGAATTATATATATGCCACATGCTACAGAGAACAAAACGTAATATTCTTTTAAAATATTTTTATTGATTTCAGAGAGGAAGGGAGAGGGAGAGAGAGATAGAATTATCAATGATGAGAGAGACTCATTGACCAGTAGTTCCTGCACGCCCCCTACTGGAGATGGAGCCTGCAACTGGGTCATGTGCCCTTGACCGGAATCCATCCCGGGACCCTTCAGTCTGAAGGCCAATGCTCTATCCACTGAGCCAAAGCTAGGGCCATAATATTCTTCAGAACACTAGAATTGTGAGATCCTTTATGAAAAAGAGATTTAGAATCAAATAATTATGGAATTGCTTTTCCCATACTCTCTTTTTGTATATCCACAGGGCACAATAGCATATGAGTGGCTTTGTTTAATTATAATTTTTCATCTTCTTTGGCAACAAAATCTCTCTTTTTTTTTTTTTTTTAGTAACAAATCCTACCGACTGTGGAACTAGTATTCTATCAATTTAGAATAAGGAGTGCTCTGTTAGAAGTATCAATTCAATTCAATAAGACTTGCAATAGAGTTCAGAAGGTTGTACTGTTTAAAAAGTATAAACATCACTAATTTTCTTGTATATAATATGTAACTTTATAAGAAGATAATGGAATGAAACCATAATCCAAAAATTCCATAAAATATCCAGAAATTAGCCCAGTTTGGATTGGTAAAGGGGTAGACAGGCCAGTGAAACACAATACAGTCCAGGAATAAGACCATGTACATAAGGAAGTTTGGAATATGATAAAGATAACAATTCAAGTCCAAGTGGGGCTATCAATTTAGAATAAAGAATAACGCCCTCCTTTAGTAGGTGAATGAATAAATAAATTGTGGTACATCCAGACAATAGAATATTATTCAGAGCAAAAAAGAAATGAACTATCAAGCCATAAAAAACACATGGAGGAATTTAAATACACATAACTAAGTGAAAGAAGCAAACCGGAAATGTCATTTCAACTCTGTGACATTCTAGAAAATGCAAAACTATGGAGACAATGAAAAGATCAGTGGTTCATAGCGACAGGGTTTGAGGAAGTCGAGGGAGACGATGAATAAGCAGAGCATAGGGGATTGTTAGAGCAGGGCAAATACTCTGTGTGATATTATAATGATGGATATATGTCATTATACATTTGTCTAATCCCATCGAGTGTACAACACCAGGAGTGAATCCTAACGTAAACTATGGACTTTGGATAATTATGATTTGTCAATGCCAGTTCATCCTTAGTAAAAATGTAGTATTTGGTGAGTGATGTTGATAATGGGCGAGCCTGTGCATGTGTGAGGGTAGGGGTTATATGGGGAATCTCTGTACCATAATCTCAATTCTGTTATAAACCTAAAACTGCTCTAAAAATAGTCTTTTTAAAAAGTTAAAAAAAAAGAAAGAATACAAACCTCCAACTCCCTACATCACTATCAGATTCAAATAAATTCCAGGAGGTACTTTTAAAAAAAAGTGATTTAAATACAGACAAATAACAAAAACAAAATAAGACTTTACTCGATAAAATATTAAAATAAACTAGGAGCAAATATTTCTATAATTGTAGAATGGGAATGTCTTAAGAAGCCTGATTCAAAATCCAGAAACTCTAAAGAAATTATTAATAAATTTGACTGTTTAAAAACTTAAACTATATGACAGTAAACAGAATATAGTAAGAACAAAGTTGAAAAATGGAAAAAAGTATTACATGTGATAAACAAAATTTTATCAACGCTTATATATAAAAGCATTTAAAATAATTTAAAACATGAATACCTACTTTAAAAAAAGAATTATAAATGGCTAAAAAATATTTGAAGTTTAACTTCATAGAAACCATAGAAATACATAGTAAAAATGAATTGCCAACATTTCTTCCATCAGTTTGGCAAAGATAAAAACATTTTCTTGGCGAAGTTTAGATAAACTGGCACTTTCATATACTGTGGTTAGGATGCAAATTGACAGATTTCTAGAAAACATGGGTTAATAAATATCAAAATCAAAAGGAAAAATATACTTTTAACCCTGAACATCAAGAAATTTATCTGAAGAGATTATTGCATAAGTAACCAAAGAAATGTCTGCAAAAGACTATTTGTAGCAATTTTGCACCTAATATTAATAGATTTCTAAATGCCTGGCACTGTGCTATAATAATTAATGCATTATTTAGTCAAATCCCCCTGAACTTCATGAATTAAATATTATTTTACTTTTGTCTCAGATGAGAATACTGAGTTTAGACAGCACAAGTTAACTTTCAAAATATCACATTGGGAACAGTGGTATTACAATGCAGATCATTCTGCTGTTTCATTCATTAGGACAGGAAGTAAATGAAATTAGTTCCGGCTGAGGTGGGCAGGAAGAAAATCTTGTGCCAAGAAGTAGGTGTTGGGTTAAGAGGACTTGAGAGCCAGCACTGGGATTGTGTGTTTTAAGCAGATGATTGGGGCAGGAGGAACTAATGCAAACTGGGCAGCTCCTAACTCCAAAGTGAAGAATGTGAATTTGGTGCCGATTTTACAGGAGGCATCCATGCTATGGTTAAGAGCACAGGTTCTGGAGGCAATTCCTCTCATCTCCCTTCAACTTCTAACTCTTGGGCAATTTACTAAACCTCCTTGTTGCTCAGCTGTGCAATGGCCTTACTAACAGTATCTACCTAATGGGGTTGTTGAGGTGCTAAATGAGGTTGAGTGTAAAACGCCTTGCAGAGTGCCTGGAACATAGCAGTTGCTCACAAATTGTTAGCAATTACGAGGAGGAGGAAGGGGGTGGAGATCAAGTGAGATTAGGGAAGAAAGTTGACAAAATCTGCTTCCTCAGAACCCCATACTCCTCACTCATGAGGCTACCTTTGCCAGAGACCACCTGATGGTCCTACCATTCAGCTGTTGTATTTAATCTTGAGAGATGCCAATAGAAGGACTCAGGGCTGTTACAATATGACTTTGCAGTCATCAAGAAGCATCTCTGTTGTCCTATTGTTTAAAAAGGAACACAAAAACTACCCAAGGTCCACCCTTTTGCTTTTATGAACTAACAGATTTTTGAAGAAATAGGAAACATTTCAGTTGCAGATTCACTCTTTACCCTTAGTTGTATATGATTGTGGTTCAACCGTATAAAGGAGAATTAAAAGCTCCATGTTGAACAAAATCATGGGAACAAAGTACAATAAGCACAGGGTTGAACAATTCACCTACAAGATGCAGTTCCTACACTCTAAGTATTCATGACTAAAAACACATTACTGGTAAGCATCCTTCTTTACAAATATAAGTGATAGGAAACGGCAATTAGAGGAATCTTTAGCCACATGTCAAATGAGAGGGGGGAAAGGCAGCATTTGTTCTTTGGTTTCTGCATCTGATTACTTCTCAAGTAAAACCCCACAATGCCAGGCCCTGGACAGTGCTTCCAAGGGACAGAACTTCCGAGCATTCCCAAGCAGCAGTCATCTTGAATTCATGGATTTGTTCCTTCAGGATATATTTATTGAGCATCTATTATCCCCCAAGCACTGTTCTGGGTACAGGGGACTTACATGGAAGGGAGAGAATGCTTAATGAACGTAGTGATGAACAGCTTTTTTCTTCCCTCTGAAAAGCATGGGATGTTCAGAAGGCCACCCTTCTGAGCGGATGCTTAAGCCCCCCGCTCCCCTGAGGCCCCTTGGACAGTCTATCGCTTCCCCAAACATGTCTTGTTTATAATGCTGAGTCCGCCAAGGACAGAAGGTGTGCGCCTTGCTGGATTAATTACTTCTCCAATTCAGTGGTTCAAATTCAGCAACTTTTAAGGGGAGGTTCTGAGCAGTACCAACTAGAAAAATTCGCTTGGTTTTCCTTTGCTCATAATTCTAAGTCCATCAGTGGGGCAGGTTGACAATTAGGTCATATCTACATAATGTTATCCAAGCACATATGGATTATCATAGGCCCAGGACTGCCATCCTTTGTGAGTCCTTCTGTCTATGAAGGACTCCATCCAAATAAGGAACAGGGAGAGAAAGAGCAATGGAGAGACTTCCTCCCCTCAGTTCCCAGTTCTTTTCTTTTCCCACAGCACAAAAAAAGTTCTTAAAATTTCTGAACATATGAGGAATAAACAGAGCAATCTGATGTTTTACTCTGTGTAAAATTCTGAATTTGTATTTTTCTCTGTTCTTACTAAGACTGCTTTTAAAAAAAGAAAAATCTGAACATAATTCATGTTTTATCCAGAATCCTTTGACTTCATTAATTGACTAATGTCACAGGCTTGTTTAATATTGTGTGAGACTCTCTCCATTGCCCTTAACCCCTCCTTATAGCCACACCTCCATGCCACCTTTCCCATTGCTGAAGAATTCTTAGACATTATATCTTATAATTTGCACTGGGATTTTGTCTGATTTCATGACTAATTTAATGACTTTAAGACATTTGGCTCCTTACTTTCCAGTTAGAAAACACCGAGAAGGGAGGCAGCACTATTCCAGGAAGCTTTAAAAAAAAAAAAAAAAAGGTGTGGTAGTTATTACCGCACACAATATTGGGAGCTGGTGTTTATTACCTCCTTCTTCATTGCAGGGCAGGCATCTGGACAGCGGTACGCCGTATAATCTGAGTGAATCAGTGAGTAATTGCTTCCATTGTTAAGAACTGTCTAGGGTTAGCAATGATGACAGAAAAGGGGGCAATGGTCAGGTTTTATTACAGTAAGGTGTGTCCTAAGTAAAATCTCATTTCTTTGTCCCTGCTGGAGGAATGACAATAAAAAAGTGTAGTTATAAGTGAATGACAGAATATTCACAGATGAAGTCAGGGACAGTGTTGAAGTGGAAAGAACACAGGACCAATCCAAGTCCATTATTTTGATTCTACATATTTTCATGGCTTTGGGAAAATTATTTAATATTTCTGAAACTTAGTTTTATTATGTGTTATCTGAGAGGGTTGGACTAGGTAGTCTCCAATGTTTCTTCTAACCATTACATTTATGGTTTTATTACTTTTCTGCACCTGTGCCCATTTATTCAACAAATGTTTAAATGACTCAAAGCACAAGTATGAACTAGGCACTGTGCTAGGTAACAGTGAAACAAATGAAAATGAGGACACAACAACCCAAAATCTATGGGGCACAGCGAAAGCAGTCTTAAGAGGGAAACTGAGAACATTCCAGACCCACCTCAAGAAACAAGGGAAATCTCAAATAAACAATCTAACCTTCTATTTAAAGGAACTGGAAAAAGAACAACAAAGTCCAAGGGGAGTAGAAGAAAGGAAATAATAAAGATCAGAGCAAAAATAAACAAAATAGAATCTAAATAAATAATATAAAAGATCAATGAAACCAAGAACTGGTTCTTGGAAAAGATAAATAAGATTGATAAGCCTTTAACCAGGCTCATTAAGAAGAGAGAGGATCCAAATAAATAAAATCAGAAATGAAAGAGAAGTAACAACTGACACCGCAGAAATACAAAAGATTATGAGGAAATATTATGAACAACTATATGTCAACAAATTGGACGATCTGGAAGAAATGGGTAAATTCCTAGAAACATACAATCTCTCAAAACTGAAGGAGTGGATGAGCTCACCTGTGGAGAACTTGAAGAATGAGAAGAGAAAAAGTTGAAGCTAGAACACAAAATCAAAATGTGTAGGGAGAGGAAAAAAGAAGGAACTGAGAGGAAGAAGGGGACCCAGGTGTCTCTGTGGCTGGTGGAAGAAATGTCTATACAATCACAGGCATAGGCAGATCCAGTGCAGTTAGGAGAAATGGGCCGGATCTGTCCATAGGAGGCCCAGGCAGCTTTGGGAGAAGGTTTTCAGGGCAGCTGTGGGGCAAAAGCTGGCCAGTGGGCAGTAGACTTCTCAAACTGTCCACCTGTTCAAGGTTTGATGTGCTGCCTTCTGCTTGAGCGCCAGCTTGAGTTTGGCTTGTCACGTGAGGCCACGCAATGGACCCACGATATGTTCAATGTCATACTGACCTAGACTTTACCTGCTGCCAGCCACCCAGTGGACAGTGTGCTGCCTGAAGTCTGGGTGCTCTCTCGGTTCTTGACCTGCCCGTTCCAGACTGAACTCCACTCAGCACCCTTGTCAACTTTCAGTGAACCGCACCGCCCGGCTGTCTGCAGACGGGACAGCTCTGCTTATCACCCCAAAGGTCCTAATTCTTTTGAGGCCACAGATTCCTCGGTAGATTTCTATTTCTAAAACATCGTTGCATTTTCAGAGGACAAAAGAGTCCCTCTTGTTCAGTCACCATTGTCTCTTCTTGTCTCTTGCAGTGCATCCAAGGATGTCATTTTTGGAACTCTGTAGATCAGGAAACGTGTGCTTTAAAGTGTGTAAGTGCTAACTGTGTTTCTGTTTTTATATGAATGTTCCCCTTAAGAGACATGTTGTCTAAGAGGACTCCCATTTGCGTTTCCATTGGCTTTCACTTAGTTGGCTTGACCCTAAAGGGAAAGTATGGCAGCCTGAGTGATACATAGTAATGGGGGGAAAGGGAGATTACCATTACTCACCCAACTGGAGACCATGGGAGGTTAGCACAAACCATGACACCCCGGGGATGCCCAATGGATGCCTTCTCCAAAGGCCTTTTCGTAGGATGTTAGGTAAATTTGTTAAATTCCTAGACCTGCACTTTTCAAATGTTATTATACACTTAACCGGGAATCTTGTTGAAATGTGGATTCTGATTCAGTGGGTCTGGGAGGACCTGAGATTCTGTACTGATAACAAGCTCCCCAGGTAAGGCGATGCTGGTGGCTCCAGACCCGTCTCTGGATAGCAGAGGGGCCCTCGGCCATGTCCAAAGTGGCTCTGAAGGGAACATGGTAGCAATCTAATCCAGAGGTCACAAGCACCTAGGTTCATTTCTCTTTGGGTAGGAAATACACCCCCCAATACTTTATTTTTCATTTATCTCGGCTTTGCCACTTAATGTGTGACTTTGTTCTAACTTCTTGGTAGTGTACTTTCCTCATCATTAAAATAGGATACTAATCGAATCTCCCTCCTAAGGATAGTGCCTGAAACACGGTCATTACTCAACCTCATGGATAAAAATTGAGTAATTTAAAAGTGGGCTGGCTGTATTACAGGTTGTTCAGGTCAGAGATTAAATCAGTAAGGTCGAGGTAATGTTGGGTAATATCATTTCCTATTAATTACTCAAATCGTAGCATTGAGATTTAAATAAGGACATTGGCCTCTTCTGTAGTCCTCATAGCTGTTCCTGTATAGCATGTCCTCACAGATCTTTGTCATAGCAGTTACTCACGCCCATTCTCATGTTTATGACTGTGTGCTTCATAGAACGGAAGTTACCAGAAGGTGGGGCAGGTGGAATCTGGACCTGGGAACTATTACACACTCTAAAAACACAGGTTCCTCTCTTGGCAGCACTTTCAACAACTGCAATTTTAAGCATTATTTGTCTCGTCACGTGCTTTGTCCCACATGTAAGCCCAATCAGGGTAGGACGCTCTCTATCTTGTTCACACTGTGTCTCCTGCACTGAACACAGTGAGGGGCAGAGAGCAGCTGCTCAGACACACACGGGATGAGTGAACGAAGGGCAAGTACCGTGTCTTGTCAGGAAACAGTCCAGCAGCAGAGTGGACGCCTGCATGGCCAGTCTGGGCAGAGGGACCTGCCGGCCTTTCTTAGCTCGAGCTACTGGTAGTTTTCACTTCCGGTTCTGTCTTCCCTGGACACCTGCCAGCATCCCTTCCTCCTCTAACCTGGTCCATCACAGATCTCCCCTTACTTGACTGGGACGTTCTGGCAGCCATCATGCTTTTTTGCAGCATTCCCCCAGGGATGCAAATATAAATTTTACAGCTCTTCCTTCAGTGGCCTGTCTGGGCAGAAGGCCCCGCTCTGGACTCCCTTGCTTTTCACTGTTTTTTATTTGTTTGATTTTTTTAAACTTTATTTTATATTTTTTATTTTGTTATTGGTTGTTTGCCATTGGCGGGATAAGAAATTAATTTGGGAGAAATATAGAGCTAAGTATCATTAAAATTATTTACAGCTTTAAAGATTTTCAGTAGTTTTTCTTTGTTTTTGTTTTTTTCCCCCACGCAGAATGACACCTATGCCACCGTTTGTGAGGTAAGTTGGCAATCCTTATAAAAAGGATGTCATCCAACTCCATGTCTTTATCTCTTGTGGAAAAGCTGGTAAAATAAGAACCAAGACACCTGAGTCATTCTCAGTGCACAGAGACGTTCTTCTTGGGTGTGCTACGACTCTGGGCATACAGATGACTGTGGAATTCCATGATGACACAAATATTCGCTGTGTTTTATTTATCAGTGTGCATATGCAACGTATAAAAAGTTACACAGATGTGTATACACACATACACTTATACACATATGCTGCTCTGGTTGGAAGGGTCCTGATTCCTGAAGCCTGGGCGGGTGAGGGTGGCAGGGAGAGAGGCAGGGGCACAAGTCAGGATGTCCTTATTTCTGCTGATTTTATTGTCTTCCCCATAAAGCATATGCTCTATCATTAAATACAATGCATTAAAAAAAAAAACCACTTTAGTTGCAATTTTTCCCCCTTATTCGACAAACTCCTTGGCCGGCATTTTGAAGCATAGCCTGTGTGTGTTTTTTCTTGCTGTTCTAATGAGGGACCTTGTGCTGACTCTGCTGCCCAGGTCTCCCCGCCCCCCCCACCTCTCCCACCCCCGTTCCCAGGCCAGGCCCCTCCCCCGCAGCTCCCAGCACTTTCTCTGCTCCTTCAGAAGGACCTTAGGAGTTTGAGCTTGTCTTCCTCAATCTTCTTGAACTGAACCTGATCTTCAGAGTTCATTTGACAATAGGTACTTATGATTACATTATTTCTCAGTTTAAAATCGATGTTGCGTTGTTTTTAAATGTCCTTAGAAACCAGAGAACAGAACTACTTATCTTGCCTGAGGAAGGAGTACAAATATCACCCATTCGTAAAATGAAAAAATTCCCCTTTATTTGATAATACAAATAAAAATAAATTTGTAATTGGAATAATTTCTCCATAGTCTGTGATGACTCTGTACTTGAGTGATTTTTCCTTGGGGGTGAATGGTGGTGGGGTTAGCTAAGAAGAAATAAAACACAGGGGGTGGGGAGGTGCCACAATGTAAATAGACAATGAAAAGTTTTTCCTGGTTGAAAACAACAACAGCACTGCCTAAGAACCCTCTCGAGTGATAAAAGCAAAATTAGCCAAACAAACAAACAAAAACCCCACACCCTAAAACCAACAACAAACCCAAACAAACAAATAACAAAAAACAACACACACCTCAAAACCCCCAACAACAGCAACAGTCCCAGGAGGACTGTGTGTAGGAAGTCAGAGAGAGTTCAAGTGTCTCAGGCATTGAAGCAGCCGCCTGATGTGATCGTTCCCTCTGACTCAGTGGTTGGCAAACTCATTAGTCAACAGAGCCAAATATCAACAGGACAACGATTGAAATTTCTTTTGAGAGCCAAATTTTTTAAACTTAAACTTCTTCTAACGCCACTTCTTCAAAATAGACTCGCCCAGGCCGAGGTATTTTGTGGAAGAGCCACACTCAAGGGGCCAAAGAGCCGCATGTGGCTCGCGAGCCGCAGTTTGCCGACCACCGCTCTGACTCATTATGCTGCTTAGATAATATAAATATTTTCTCTCAGTGTTCTAACATATAATTCTATTCATTTCTATTTATACCTTGCTGTGTTACACTTCAAAACGTTAGACTTTAACGCAGAACTGAGGAGAAGTACATGCTCTGTAGAGATAGCGATAGAGATAGACATTTTAAATTCAGCTGTAGGAACTCAAGCTCTTCAACCATTCATGCTTTAACCTAGGGAGCTTGGAATTTTTGCACATGTTCCTTGGAGGAAATAGTCTTGGAAGTGAAAGCGTAGCAAAATTAAACTTGGAAAATGATGTCCGCAAGTAAGATGGCTTATTCCTGATCATTTAAAACACAGGTTATACTCTTTCTTAATCTTCTTAAGGCTGCTTCTTGTTGTTTGAGAAAAATTATGTCGACATTTGCTGACTCCCCTGTCTCATCTGGCCCCCTCTCCCTTGTCCTCTGTGCTTGCCTGCACTGACCTTTCCTTCTTCTCTGGGTGCATGGACCCTGGTTTTTTAGAAAGTGAAGCTACCATTCTTATGGAGCAGCTGCCCAAGGGGCACCCCTGAAGGGTGATGGGTGTGTCCTCCTTGTGTTTCAGGGCAAGAAAAGGCCCTGGCGGCATGCATGCCAGGCGGAGCCAGAGGGATGGTGACAATGATGGCCTTGCTGCTATGGTAGAAATGGGAGTGTGGATGGGAACAGACAGCAGGCTGCTGCAGCCCCTGGGAAGTGTGAACCTGGCTTCTGCAGTGGAATGGCAGCTCAGTAGCCTGGAATATACAAAGGCTTTTAGCTTAGAGCCTGTGAATTCCTTAAATTTAACAGCTTTTACATTCTCTCCAGGCAACTCAAGCTTGAGAAACACTGGGTAATTTCATTTAAAGCCCAAAATTATTTAGATCAAGTTGAGGGGTGGGGGGATGGGGGATGGAGCAGGGACGGGAGGAGAGAGAGAGAGAGAGACAGGGAGAGAGAGACTTGAATGTTACTTTAAAAAATTGATCTTGCCCTGACTGGTTTGGCTCAGGGGACAGAGCATCAGCTTGCAGACTGAAGGGTCCCAGGTTCGAGTCCAGTCAAGGGCACATGCCTGGGTTTCGGGCTCAATCTCCAGTAGAGGGCATGCAGAAGGCAGCCGATCGGTGATTCTCTCTCATCGTTCATTTTTCTATCTCTCTCTCTCCCTCCCCCTTCCACTCTGAAATAAATAAAAATATATTTTAAAAAATGAATTTAAAAAATGGTAATTATGTGACAAGATGGTGGTAACGCTATGGTGATCATCATATTGCAATATATAAATGCATCAAATATTGTACACCTTAAATGTACACAACGTTATATGTCAATTATGTTTCAATAAAACTGGAAAATATATAAGCTTCCTAAAAAGTAAACAAAACAAAATATTTAAATGCCTAAATAGATCAGAATTTTGTTACATATTTTCCCCTGAAAAAAAATTTAGAAGAACGAGGCCCATATATTCCCAATAGTCAGCACTAGCTATATTTCCAAATAAACATGATTCCATCTCCTTTCTTCCTCCTCAGTGTTCTTTCTTGGAAACAAAATCCTATGTTACATGATGATTTTGCTGCCACTTGGTATATTTATTCTCTTCAGATAATAAATGTATTGAATGTATTTTACTGAAACCTGAAAGATGTGAAAAGTATATTAAACCCTTAAGTTAAATAATCTGGAGCCCAACCTGAGGCGTTGAAATTAATCCTTAACTAAGCAAACCTGGGCTTATCAGGCTCTGCTTCCTCTGAGCTCACAGACCAAACACTGGCCAACTAGTATTTGCAAATCATAGCCTTCTACCTGGGATTTTTAGGGCAAATCCATTGTGCCATGGTTTCCACTATTATCATGAGAAACAATAACATGTTTTCCTAGGCATTATAAGTGGAATGAGACCAGGAAGATTGATCATGATTGTGTTGTAGTTTTACAATGTGTGTCTTTTCTCCAAGTTTCTTTTTCTTCACAGCTGATGTTAATACATCTGTTCCAGGAAATTTGTGTCTCAGTAAATCAAAATGTTTACTCTGGTTTTGGTTATTGAGATACTATGTTAACCATCATTACATTTTTTTGTAGACCTTAAAATTTAACGTTGGTATTAAGACCTCCATTAAAATGTTCAGTGATTATAAAGATTATAGTCCGTTTTTAATTTTTCAAGAAAGGCATGGAAATAAATAGGTATAATCTTAGGCTAGAGTTTTAGGTTATTAGCTCACCAAATCTTTGACTGAGATGGCAAATATAATTGCATTGTGGAGCTCAGTGTTTTTTCAAACTGTGAGGTGTGACCCATGAATGGGTCATGAAATCAATTTAGTGAATAGAGTCCCAATAAGCAAATGAAATGGATTAGCATAGAATAGAATAGAATAGAATAGAATAGAATAGAATAGAATAGAGATCGCATCACAAGAATGGGATATCTTTTGGGGAGGAAACTATTCTAAAATTAGATTATAATGATGATTGCACAATTCTGTGAATATACTAAAAATCACTGAGCTCTGTGCTTTAGATGGGTAAATTTTAGGGTGCATGAAATAGATCTCAATAAAACTGTTAAAAGGAGGGAACAAGTAAATATTGTTTCAAGAATATATTTCCCCCCAACATGTATTTGTGCACCAAGTTCTTTCATTACATGTATTTTGAAATCTGGGACATGATCAAAAAAGTTTGAGAGGTGCTGTTCCCATCTCACTGGCAAATGCGAACTTTATTACAGTCGCAATCATTGGTATGCAGGGGTACTTGTTTATCAGGCACCGAGATTTCAAAATGCAGTAGAAGCTTCTCAGCCAAAGCAGTAGCAAGGCTGCACTGACTGGCCTGCGACCTGTCTCCCACAGCGAGAGTCCTGTGAGGTCGGCTGCAGCAGTTCTGAAGGTGCCTATGAGGAGGAAGTCCTAGGTAAGCGGACACATGCAGTTATTACTGAAAATTATCCACTCTCGGAACCTGGGCTTAACGTCTATAGCTCACTCAGATCTGTCTATCTATCTATAATTCCATAATTTCAACTATGAAAGCCATTTTGATAGAGATTCAGTGAGACTCCTCTTTCAGAGCCAAGGAGGGGAACATAGCACATGAGTGATGTTTAGAACCTGATTTTGCCCTCGTTCAGTAGATGCAATCACTCCTATCAACGAGAGAGACAAATGTGAAGGAGCCAACTTGATGTCAGGCAATGCCACTGTTTTAATCAGGGGTGGGCAAACTTTTTGACTCGAGGGCCACAATGGGTTCTTAAACTGGACAGGAGGGCCGGAACAAAAGCATGGATGGAGTGTTTGTGTGAACTAATATAAATTCAAAGTAAAGGAGCGGAGGGGAGACCAAGAGAACCCTCTGCTCTTTTGGCTCCGCGGGCTGGATAGAACAGCCGAATGGGCCGGATCCGGCCCGCGGGCCGTAGTTTGCCCATGGCTGGTTTTAATGAACTGAGACTATAGGAATTTTTAAATGTAATGTTCAGTGAATTATTCAGCTAGCAGTTATTCAATAAAGCACCTCCCAGAAGCATGGCTCCCTACAAGACTCTAGGACATTTACATGACGTACAGAAGCTGGTCCAGACGTCAGTTCTTGCTGGTTTTGTTGCTTATTTGGGCCTGGAGCTGAAAAACAACTGAGGCCTTGATGTTATCTCTAGGGAGGAAAGAGTCAGGAGGTCCAAATCTCATGACCAGTGATATGCTAGGGGAGGAAAAGTCACCCTGGGGGCAAGGCCCCACCCTGCCATTGATTGACCAGCTAGGCACCTGGGGCTTTCCACCTCCGTGACCTTCTGTACCTGGCCCCTCATCCTCGCTCTGCTCACGTCTGTCTAACTGCCTACAGCAGAACTACTAGCTGGAGGTAATTCATGCTATAAACAATGGATTGCACTACGTTCCTATCGTTGATATCATATCTTTGTGATGCTGGGCTGTAAAAACAAGTACCATGAGAAACTCAACATGGGACAAGAAACGAGATGGTGGTACCCAATCTGATTACAATATTAAAGACATTGTACAGTCCCCCAGAAGCACACAGATCCCATTAGTTAGCAATCATTTTAAGGATGAAACAAATGTATTATTTTGTCTTTAAGTGTATGTGCTATTTTTTCAAATCCATTAAGTTGATAGAGCATGCATACTTATGTTATAATAATAAATGGAACTGTTAGACTATTCTTTTGGTCCAGAGAATCTTAAAAAAATTACTGAGAAACTAAAGATTTCAGAACTGAGAAAGTTTGGAAAACTGATTTACATCCCATTTTAATATTCTGAAATTATACCACCCACTTAATTATACAATTTGGTTAGAATGCCAGTATAATTAGTGCTTTATTTTAAATTTCTCACTGGCTTTGCATCAGTGTCTGTACCACTGATAGATAAGATGTATGCAGTCTAAATAAAGGCATTTGTGCTTACAACCATATCCTTAGTTTGTTACAACAAATCGTATTGCCCAGGCACCTAACACCTTGTTTGTCTTGAGCACATGATCCAGTTACCTGTTGGTCTGCTATCTTATTCTGTTTGAGATACCCTCCATGCCCCTTTTCCACATGGCAGGAATGATAGTAACCAATAATATATTGAAATATGAATAGCTATCATTTATTAGGCATTTATGAGTCAGGTTTTGTTCTAAGTACTTTATAGGTATTAGCTCTTTTTCTTTTTTCCTTGGAGATATAAGTATTATCATTGGCCTCATTTACAGATGAGAAAAATGAGGCACAAGTATAAATACCTGCTTGGGGTTGCTTGGGGCTGTACAGCTGGAGAGGGATGTAATTTGAATTGTAACCCAGTTATCTCATTCCAGAGCCTTCTGGGCTGTGTACTGTATTAAAACAAGTATATAGCTCAGTTTAGCTTCTCTTTCCCATTTGGTTCACTCCTGTCTTGCTATTTTAGAATAAACCTACTTTACCTCTGTTTCACCACAGCTTTGAAACAAATGTCTTTTTAAAGCTATGAAATATACATTTACTTGTATGTGTAAAACTCTGGTCCCTTCTACCCGGAAAAGTAAAAGTGTTTAAGAGGATGTGGAGAAACTGCACACTGTTGGTGGGAATGTTGGCGCATGGTGAATGAAATCTTGTTTTCCACCCAGAAAATGTAGACCTCCCCACTGCGCCCTTTGCTTCTTCCATTGGGAACCAAAGTGTGACATTGCGATGGAAGTCTGCCAACGTCTCTGGAATAAAATACATCATTCAGTGGAAATATGCACAACATCCGGGGAGCTGGACTTACACTGAGGTATGGAAAGCTGCCCATGTACGTAAGCAGTCTTTTCCCCCAAGTTAGTAAAAGTGCCAAATTACTACATGTAACCTATAACAACAAAAGCATAATATGCTAATTAGACCAGATGACCTTCCGGACGAACCCGGGGCTGCAAGGGAAGCCCGGGTCCTGGGTGCCAGAGGGAAGCCGGTGCTGGCTGCTGGGGGAAGGAAGGCCTACCTTGCACGAATTTTGTGCATTGGGCCTCTAGTTACAGGGATAAAGACCATCTGGGGAAGAGTCAAACATAAAATGAGTGGTTTGGATTAACATGTTACTGCTAAACCCTTTTATTTTTTAGGGAAATATACTAGACATACATATTATTCCTTCAGCACAGCATCCTATAACCAACTACTCATACTATTGGTCATTATCTGCCCATCCCACTTAAAATGATTCTAACAAGGATAAAGGGCAGGAAGGTATCAGAACTGGCCCTTTTAGGAAGGCATGAGACAGTTCAGAGAAAAATATCCCTAAGACACCAAGTATACAGGGTGTCCCCCAAAATGCATACATACTTTAACAGCTTAAATAGCTCAATTGATGTTTCTTTCTTTTCAGATTTAACCCATTGGAATTCATAATGGGTTCAAAGTATGTATACATTCTTTTGCGACACCCTGTATCGACTTGAACAATTAAAGTAAAGCTTTGTGGTAAATACCATATAATTGAATCCATAATTTGGCAGTTTTGAAGCAGGAAAAAGTTTCTATATGACTTTCACAGGCTGATGTCTGGATGGCTCAGCTCCAAGCTCCAGACCTTCATTTCATCTGGCCTGGGAGGTGCCAAGTCCCCTACATCCAAACCTTCTCCACATTCATCTGTGCTCTGCGTCACGTGGAGGTGGTGATTCTACAAGTGCTGACGGTTGATCTCTCGTTGATCCAGGCTGTGTCCAAACTGTCCTATGTGGTCGAGCCCCTGCATCCCTTCACTGAGTATATTTTTCGAGTGGTTTGGATCTTCACAGGCCGGCTGCAGCTGTCTTCTCCCCCAAGCCCCAGTTACAGGACTCACCCTCATGGAGGTATGGCGTGTCCTTATTGCTTATGAAATAGATTATCCTAAAGCTTTCGTTTAATGTGTTTTTATTTTAAACAATGAAATAAATCTGTGCCATCATTAATTGATCCATTCAACAAGTGAATGGATCAATTAATGATGGCATAGATTTATTTATGGTAGTATTCTAGATGCTCACCATACCTCTGTGATCGAAGCAAAAACCCCTGCTCTTGTGGGGTTCACGTTTTGGTGGAATAGAAATGAAGCAGTAAACATAATAAATAAGGAAAGCATATCGTAGGTGGGAAGGCGCCGTGCACCCTGTCAGAGGAGTGTTTTGAATATGATCACTGTCCTTTAGGACAGTGATCAGCAAACTCATTAGTCAACAGAGCCAAATATCAACAGTACGATTGAAATTTATTTTGAGAGCCAAATTTTTTAAACTTAAACTTCTTCTAATGCCACTTCTTCAAAATAGAAGAGCCACACTCAAGGGGCCAAAGAGCCGCATGTGGCTCGAGAGCCGCAGTTTGCCGACCACGGCTTTAGGGGATTGGAAATGGGGGGTTGAGGGTAAGGAGAGTCGGGTTGCAGTATAAATAAGATGGCCAGAGCAAGGCTCAATAAGCAGTTAGGAATTATGGGAGGTTTTAAAGCAGAAGAGCAATTGTTTCACATGCCCCCCAGAAAGATAATTTTGGCAACTTCACATGGAATGGATTGAGGGAATGAGAGAGATTGGCAAGTAGAGAGACCAGCTGGAAGGTCACAATAATACATTTATACTACATTTATCAGAGATAGCTAAAAGAAATACTACATATATTGGAGCATTTTCTGATTTCTTCTTTTGAAGATGTGACTTTCACATCAGGAAAAGGATGCAAGCCTCGAGCCTTTTAGGGAGGCGAATTCCTGGGGCCGACATTCAGGGAGAGCTGCCTGGTGCCCTCAGCCTCAGAGGTCGCTGAGGGAACCTGCGCGGACTGACTCCAGGCCAGATGTTAGCTGTCCTACCCCTCCGTTCGGAGATGCAGCTGTGCGCAGAGACCCTCTGACGGAACTAGGCCTTGCACCTAAGGAAGGACAGCTGATGAATCTGATTTGGGCATTTCCCCCTCCCTGACTAGGGTCCTCTTCTTGCTTGTAAGTGTGGCCACCTCTGCGGGTTGTTTCCTGACCGTTCCCTCAGGTCAGACACTGAACTAGGACCATGTTTGCGATGTTGCAGGTCGGAGTAGAATACGTGCATCTGTCTTTGTTCAGAAAAATGCCTGATGTGCTTCAACTGTGCTGGATCATTTTCCAGTGCTGGAGAGACACCACGGTTGTCAAATAAAAATAATGAAAAACACAAATTTTGCTTTCCATTTCTGGGCCTTTCTCCAGGATATGCCCTCCGGGTGTCCCAGACCCTGTACGGATGGCCTTTCCACGGATAGCATCTCATGCTTCAATTCTCCCTCACTTTTCTAGCCACATCAAAGCATATGAAGTTACCTGTTTTGTGTTCCATTGCTGCGTGGTCCTATTCCCTGTTAGCTATGGAAAATATATGACTTTAAGGCGGTATAACTGCCTTGTAATTAGGGCCCTTATGTAGATAGTTTCTTAACCAACAAGAATGGTTTGGGGCAAGGATTACCTTGCCTAATCTGACCAGTCTTTCAGGGAGGGCTTTTGTGGGGAGATTTGAACAATAATCACACCACGTAGGTGGGATCGAACTCGCTTGAAGTAGAGCAGATTATATCTGGCCTTAACCCTAATGAGTTAGGCTTTTTGACATAATTCCCACGTCCTTCTTCACCACAGTGACTGAGTGCACGGAGCAGCAGAGTGATGCAGGGATGTTTGTGTTTGCCGAAGATCAGTCTGAGAGTTGGGGAGGAATTGTATCAGAGAAAGGCTGAGAGGTCAATAAAGGCCTTTTTATTTTATTTATTTATTTATTTTAAACTCTGTTTTTATTGTTGACACTATTACCGACGTCACCCTCCCCTGCCCCCCTCTGCCAGTCCAGTGTGAGGGCTGAACTGCCTAATTTCTCCCAACTCTAATAAATCAAGGGTGATATAGAGCATTTGCCAGAAGTGTTCAGAGGGAAAGAGGCTACTAAAGAGCAAAGGGACATTCAAGTGCAACTTTTTATGGACAGAGGGAGTAAAACATGTGGTTTCAGGGTGGGAGGTATGAGAAGTAGGTGGAGACGTAAACGGAAGACAGGCTGTTAAATCATTTATTTTCCTTTCTGTTCTTTGCCACTTAGGTAGCTTCTGAAGTCTACGATGCTTAATTAATTAATGCATGCTTCTTTAATTCTTTGCAAGGGAAGGAGTGTAGCTAACGTGCAGTCAACCTGGATTCCAAGGGACCCTGGGAGCGGGGAAGGAAGGTATAGTCTGGGTCATCAGGTGAAGCAGACTGTTCTAGCTCAGGCTTATCTGAACCCATATCTTCAGCTGGAACTGGTCAGGCAGAGCACTCCAAGGGAGTGAAAAGGCCCCAGGACTTAATTCTTTCAACTCATGCTAATCATTGACTCAGTTTTGTTCCCGGATTCTTTTCTCCTTCCCAACTTGGTTCCGCCTCACATTCAGCTCTTTTAAGTCTCTGGAGATTTTTTTTTGACAACTTTTTTTCTAGAATACTTATCCTATCTGTATACGTCCACATTTAAGTCTAGTTCATAAGTTAGAAGTGGGGAAAATAACATTTGAAAGAGTCCCTTAGGAAAACAGCTAAGGGCTAAGACTTAGGGATCAAGAGTTGCAGCTCACAGATATCTTACCACCTTCTGTCTATCACTTATTTAGAATATTGATTCAAGTACTTCACTTATGTTACCTTTTCAAGAAAACAGGACATTGTTTTCTATCCTCTTTAAAAACATAAGCCCTGTACATGTTTCTGCTTACTGTGTCACCATTATCTCTTCTAGTTCCTGAAACTGCTCCTTTCATTAGAAATATTGAGAGCTCAAGTCCTGACACCGTGGAAGTCAGTTGGGCTCCACCCCAATTCCCAGGCGGACCTATTTTGGGTTATAACTTAAGGCTGATCAGCAAATATCACAAATTACATTCAGGAACACAGAGAACCAGTTTCCAGTTTTACTCTACTCTGCCAAATACCACCTACAGGTAAGAATTAAGTGGTGCAAGGAAAATGTAACCAGCATGGCTGTAGGCATAATTATTATTTAAGCAACATCGTTTAAATGTATTTTGAGAAGTCCAATTGTTGGGATGAAGTTGTGTTTTTCCTCAAGTTTGCATGCTTACTAGATCACACATCTTAAACAGAAACATTCTCAAGTATTTCTGTTATATTCAGAGGATCCTTATAAATATGGGCTAATAAAAGACATCATAAATACCATGACTACCATTTCTTCATTTAATTCAACATAAAACAGTAAGGAGGTGAAATTCTGTTAATGGTATTTTGTATTAACTGTTAGGGGTTATTATTTTATTATTGTTAGCTTTTCTAGCATTTACTAAGTCCCTCTAAATTAGGGTAAGAATGGGGTCATGCAGATAGCAGAGTTCAGTTTTTGACCTCTGTGACCCTGAACTGTTCTATGGGAAATGCAAACAAGGATGTGATTGATGGCCATTTAGTGCCCAGCACTGGCACCAAGTAACTAGATACATGCATTGTCACATTGCCCTTTAAATAGAAACATTATTGCTCCTTCTATTTTTATCTCCCGTTCACACCATGCCATGTAAAACACATCTCTCCAAATTGTTTTTGGAACAGGTTTTCTATTGCAGCAGTCAATGCAGTTGGTGAGGGGCCAGAAGCAGAATCTAGTATTACCACCCCATCCCCAGCAGGTATGGCCCAGTGCTGCTCTTCTGTTACACAGAACTTGAGGGGGTGGCCAGGGTGGGTCCGGCTCTCAGAGGTCCTGAGTCATCTGGTGTTCCTCCAGACCCCCCTCTTCTGCCCAGATGGACACTGTCTTTATGGTACTTGGAAAGCTTTCGATTTGATGTATAGAAGTAAGTTGTTACATGGAAAGGTTTCACATTAGAATTTAGGAATTTAAAGAGTAAAATCAGAAAATTTAGGGATAAAAAAAATGGCCTCAAGCAAATCCTTGGTTTCAGGTAAAATCACTAGTGAGTGTAACATTACACACTTAGGGGTAATACATAATCTTTCTGCCTCAACCCCCATTTTATATTGTGCATCATTGTCATTTAATACATAGCAGATATCTTTTCTCCCAGTCTCCTTAAGTTTTCAAATATATCTAGATTTAATAATCTCCATTTTACCACTCTGAATATCCAATCTATCAAATTAGCTTTTGTTATTATTTTATAAGTACCTTTTTTTGGGGGGCCTTTGGCATTTTATTTTTTATTTATTTATTTAAAAATATATATTATTGTTTTCAGAGAGGAAGGAAGAGGGAGAGTGAGATAGAAACATCAATGATGAGAGAGAATCATTGACCGGCTGCCTCTTGCCCGCAACCCGAGCATGTGCCCTTGACTGGAATCAAACCCAGGACCCTTCAGTACACAGACTGACGCTCTATCTACTGGGCCAAACCAGCTAGGGTGGCCTTTGGCATTTTAACAATTGCCTAGAGAGACTGAATACTTATTGCATGATGGCTAGGTGAGCAAAACAATAAATGAAAATGCTTTCTAAGAAGCACCGGAAATATTTGGAGGAATCTAGTATAATAGTTTTGAATAACACACAAAGATCCAGAATTCTAGGAGTCTTAGTCTATTTTCACTAGAGCCCCTTACCTAATTGCACACACGTATGCCCATGGGTATTGAATGTCACCTGTCACCAGCCTTTGTTTTCTTGGGCTGTTATGAGACTCTAGGAAAGGAGAGGTATTTTGGCTATGCAAAAACCATGTCCAAAGGGCAAGTTAAATATAGAGCAGGCTTAAGCTTGTCATTACTGTGATTATTGCATAACATTTATTAATTGCCCTAAGAGTGTTCACCAGCACACACTTCATCAGTCTCCAATAGAATAGGACCTCAAGCAGAGTTCTGCTGTCCTCAAATTTCCTTCCTCCAAGGACTTTCCTCCTGCCTCAGGGAGAGATATTGAAGACAATAGGAAGACAGCCAATGCCTGTGTGTGTGTATGTGTGTGTGTGTGTGTGTGTGTGTGTGTGTGTACACGCTCGCTGTGTAACACCCACTCTGGCCTGCGCTGGACCACCTCCATCAAGCAGTCAAATTCTTATGGCTGACCCTAATGAGCTGAACCTCTCTTGTGGCAAGGCTGTTGAGAATGGCGATACTCCATGTCATGTTATTTTGAGGGCACTTAGGGGCACATACACATGCAACCCACTTGGTTGACACTGTACTTGCTATCCCTATCATAGAATAATGTGATATACACCACAGTTGAAATGCCCCAGTGCCTTCAGAGGAAATCTAACCAGCCTCTTTCAAATGCTCGTCCCCTTGCTTTGGAGGGTGGCATTGATCTGCTCGTGTCGATGTGTATATGGTTGGGGTTGTCTCTGTAAATCGTGTTGTCATTTTAGTTCAAGAAGAGGAACAGTGGCTCTTTTTAACCAGAAAATCTTCTCTAAGAAAGAGATCTTTAAAACACCTAGTAGATGAAGCACAGTGCCTTCAGTCAGATGCTGCACACCATAACATTACAGGTCAGTATAGTAGAGAGAAATATTTCCTTCATGTGAAAAGAAAGATCCAGTAAATGAATCTTTACTGATTTCTCTTTTAATCTCTTCATGAAAAATGAACTAAATTACCTTTTATGTAAGTTTTTTGTCCGGTGCTATAAAATAACGCACGTGCATTTGCATGGTCTTCTAGGAATATCAGTTCATGTCCAGCGGCAAGTTGTTTATTTCTCTGAAGGGACTCTCATATGGGTCAAGGAGGCTTCCAACATGTCTGATGTGTCTGACCTGAGAATTGTTTACAGAGGTTCAGGAGTGATTACTTCCATCTCCATCGACTGGCTTTATCAGAGAATGTATTTCATCATGGATGAACTGGTTAGTCTGAGAGTTTAAAGTGAATAAGCAGATACTGATATTCATATGTATATTAGGTGTGTTTACAAGTAAACATGATTTTTCATTAAATAAGTATTCATTGATTATTTACTACTAGAGGGCTGGTGCAAGAATTTGTGCATGGGTGGGGTCCAGCTGGCCTGCCCCAATGGGGATCCATTGGGCCGGTGGGGATGGGGGAGGTGAGGGGAGGAGGGGCTGCAGGCAGTTGGCCAGTGAGGAGATAATTTGCATATTAGCCTGTTATTATATAGGATGTTTTAGACACTAGGTTAACAATGAATCATAGATCTGCTCTATAGGAGGGTCTATACCTAGTATTAGTCCTTCATGTGAATCATCTTTATTGGTGATTTTTCAGAGCCATGAGTTTATGCTAATGATAATTCAACTTTCATAAGATAGAGGTGGTACTTGTATTATAATTAGGTAGGACTGCCCATCATGGTCAAAATCAGCTGCAAGCACTTTGAATTATATAATAACCAGGGTTGACTTTACATCTCTGAAAACCAGTATTACTGAAATCTTTGAGAAGACACAGTCTTGAGGTGTTTCAAGTTTCCTTCTTTGAAGGGGACAGGCTTATCACAGTCACTATGGCTGGAAGTCCATAAGCTTGGGTCAGCCTAAGTATTACAAATAGTTGAGTGCCTACCAAAGAAAATAGGCACTTGTATTTCATTGATGTCAATAGGATATGAACTCATTAGGACTTAGGATTTAAAATGGAGTTTTAGGGCATTTTCATGTTTTCAAAAAGTGCTCAGTGAGCAGCACATTTCTAAGCACAGAACAGATGCCCAAGAAGTACTTGTTGGCCAAATTGAATCTAGACAGACACTAATCCTACTGCTGGAATTTTGATTCTCTAGGTATATGTTTGTGATTTAGAGAACTGCTCAAACATTGAGGAAATTACTCCTTCCTCAATTATTGCTCCTCAAAAAATTGTGGCTGATTCATACAATGGGTAAGTGGATTAGTCTTAGAAATAGGAATTCTTCAATGGGTAAGAAACTTGGGGAAACTTGCTTAATAATGAAACATTGTCATCTCAGAAGAGCCAATCTATGTATCTTAGCTCAAATTTAAATAAATCCAGATAATGTTTTCATTCTATAGAGGCAGGCGGGAATTTCTTTCAAACTGGATCCATAACTTCTCTAGTTAAGAGTTTTCCCTTTCTCATTCACAGTAAAATATGGGCATATGGGAAAGACCTCTCATCTGGGACTCAGGGACGCGGGTTCTAGTACTGTCACTATTTTATGGCCCAACCTGGGTCTCATTGCCCCCCTCAATGCTCCCCGAAAGAAGCCCTTCCATTTCCTCTTTTCATTGCACTCGTTCTTTTGCTGGACAACTCAGCATCAGTTCATTTCTCTGGTCTGGTTCTTAAACCTATGAAGAGGCTGATTGATCAGAATGCTGCCAGCATCCACCTTAGGAGACAAGAATTGATGGTTAACGACAAGTAAAACTTTTCCATTACAAATAACTATTTTTCCCTTCACTACAAATGGAATGGACACATTTTAGCTCAGGTGTGCTGCTATATTGCAGTAGGACCTCAAACAAGTAACTTCATGCCTGTGACCTTTATTTTATCAAATGTGCAGGATGAACACATAGAAAGTTATCGTGTAATTTATTTCTTAACTATGGCCAGATAATTATAGGTTAGTAACTAATAAGCAAGGCCAATGTTTGTAAGATTACTAGTAAACGTTTTTCTTTCCTGTAGGGATAAAATTATTTTCACTTTTTAAAAAGTCCATTGTTCTCAAATTAAACTTCATGAATAAAAGATTGCTCAATATTGATTTAAAATCAAGCCTTTCTATTCATATTAATTAATGATTTCCTAGATATTTATTTTAAAATCTTAGGTTTGACAGAATCACTGAATTACAGGAAAAAATTTAAAAACCCTGTGATGTAAGGCAGGTCCTTTGGACTCTCTGAATATTATTTTCCTCATTTGTAAAAGTCTAAAATCCTATTAAGTGTACCTTTGTTGCTGGCAGTTACACAAAAGGACTCATTCTGAGAATAATGAACTTCACCCACTAAATCAAACCCTCAAAATGCATCTCAGTAAGGTCTTCGGTGGCTCTTTTTTTCAATAAATAAAAGATTGATTTCTGCTTAGATTTTGAAATGTGACTAGAAATAATAATGATAATTAATAGTTATTAGACACTTAATATGTGGTTTTAAGTGAATTACTTCAACAATCCATTTAATCCTTGTTCAACACTATGATGTAGGTGCTTTTAATATCCTAAGTTTATAAATAGCAAAGCAAAGAAGAGGTTGACTTAGTAATTGCCCAAGATCACACAGCTATTTTGGGATGACACCAGTACGTGACTTCCTACTCTGAGGCCTTCTTCTAATCATCTCCCCGTACAGTGGTAGACTTGTTTTTTTTTTTGTTGTTTTTTTTTAAATATATTTTATTGATATTTCACAGAAAGGAAGGGAGAGGGATAGAAAGCTAGAAACATCGATGAGAGAGAAACATCGATAAGCTGCCTCCTGCACACCTCCCACTGGGGATGTGCCCGCAACCAAGGTACATGCCCTTGACCGGAATCGAACCCGGGACCTTTCAGTCTGCAGGCCGACGCTCTATCCACTGAGCCAAACCGGTTTCAGCAGTGGTAGACTTTCTGTAAAAACCAGTTGTAACTTTTAGCAACACTTAGGGAATGTTCCCAAAGCACTCCAGATGTGGGAAAAAGTTGATTCTCCTGCTATTAAAGAAGGTTTCCTTTATGCTGTCATTTTGCACCATTGAATTATAACCTCACTGAGTTTGTACCTGCTATAAAGCTCTTCCTTTCTCCCCTCATCCCTGCCTCATCCCCCTTTCCCCTCTATATTCTACCTCCCACACCCCAGCTCTCCTCTCCTTTCTTTTCTTTTTCTTTCCCCTCCCACGTGGCGATGAGCATTAGAAACCTGCACTCCCCCCTGCTTCAGTATAAGAATTGTAATCTGCCCCATAACTTTTTCCTTCTATCTACTCTGAAATTCCTTAACCAGTGGTCGGCAAACTCATTAGTCAACAGAGCCAAATATCAACAGTACAACGATGAAATTTCTTTTGAGAGCCAAATTTTTTAAACTTAAACTTCTTCTAACGCCACTTCTTCAAAATAGACTCGCCCAGGCCGTGGTATTTTATGGAAGAGCCACACTCAAGGGGCCAAAGATCCACATGTGGCTCACGAGCCGCAGTTTGCCGACCACTGCCTTAACAATTTGAATTTGGGGAACAAAGCAGGAAGTTAGGAGCCAAGGTGTTTCTGCTTTTTTTTTTTTTTTAAATATTTTTATTGATTTCAGAGAGGAAAGGGAGAGGGAAGGAGAGAGAGAGAGAGAGAGAGAGAGAGAGAGAGAGAGAGAGAGAGAGAGAGAGAGACATTAATGATGAGAGAATCATCGATCAGCTGCCTCCTGCACGGCCCCCACTGGGGACCAAGCCCACAACTCGGGCATGTGCCCTTGACCGGAATCGAACTGGGGACCCTTCAGTCCACAGGCTAATGCTCTATCCACTGAGCCAAACCGGCCAGGGCGGTGTTTCTGCTTTTTGCCTGCCACAGTCTTCACTGATAAAGAGCGTAGGTTCATATCTCAGCATGGGGTTTATATCTCAGGATAAGGCTCTAGCACAGGAGTCCTGAGCATATTGGTAACGGTTTGGAATAGCCATCCGGAGAACAAGAGTGGGATGGAATAGGACGAGGACAATGATTTGACGGTTGTAGCTTCGAACCCTGCCAATCCACAGGTTTGTGATAAGAAAGAATTACTAAGCAAAAGTCTATCTGTCTCCATGAACACAAATCTGAAATTGGCTACATTCAAATTAATAGTTTTATGTTTTAGTTAATATCCTGACAGGTTTGATTATCAATGAAGTATTTTAGCAAAATAAGGCGTTTCTTTTTTCATTATTACAAATTCACCTGCACAACTCCCTCCATGTTTGGTTTCAAATTATATGAATTTTCAAAATTCCTCCATTGGCTTCTTTTCTTCTGCTTACTGGGTGGCCCTGCTCCCTTTTGCGGTATTTCTTCATGAGTTGTAAAATGGTAGCCCCATTGCTGCAATTGTAAATATTTTTAAAAGCGTAGTCTACTAAAAATGCAAAGTAGCTTCACTAAATATTTATCATAAACTAATAACTGAGGTTTTTTAAAAGAAGTGGTTGAAATGTTTTTGCTTTCTTCCATTTTCTCATTTACAATGCATGGGAAAGTTTATTGACAGAATTAGACTTAAAAAGTTGTGGGTTTGGGAGAAAAGTTTTTTATAATAAATAACATGTTTAGCTGTATAACTTTTATATAATGTGCTTTCCTTTAAGAGTAAGTTCCATTAGAAAAATCCTTAAATCCTTTTTGCTTTTAAATTCTATGATTCTAAAAAGTCATGTATAGTGAGGATGCTAAGCATTATAAGTGAGGCTGAAATTTTTCAGTGTTCCAACTTCTAACTTAACTCAATAGAGCATATCTGTAGTAAATATCCTTACTCTTTTGCCCCTTGGGAAGCCCTGTACTTATTAACTCCGGAGATACACGATTCTGATTGCACAATTGGATAAAGCAATGGGCTGGGGAGCTTACTCATCTACCTTTGCATTGAGTCAAACCAGGCTTCTTTTCTTCCCACGTCAGGTATGTCTTTTATCTCCTGAGAGATGGCATTTATAGAGTAGCTCTCCAGGTGCCACCTGGTCGGGACTCAGAAGCGATGCGTATTGTGGAGAGTTGCACATTAAAGGACTTTGCAGTAAAGCCACAGTCCAAGCGAATCATTTACTTCAACGACACCACCCAAGTCTTCATGTCAACATTTCTGGATGGCTCTGCTTCCCATCTTGTCCTCCCTCATGTCCCCTTTGCTGATGTGAAGAGCTTTGATTGTGAGAACAATCACTTCCTTGTCACCGATGGCAAGGCTGTTTTCCGGCAGGATGCTTTGTCTTTTAATGAGTTCATCGTGGGATGTGACCTGAGACACATAGAAGAGTTTGGGTTTGGTAACTTGGTCATGTTTAGCAGGTACACCCAGCCATACCCTCTGCCGGCCCGCCCGCAGCAGGTCTCTGTGCTCTTTGGATCCTACCAGGCCCTGGTTCAGTGGAAGCCTCCAGCCCTCGCCATAGGAGCCAGTGAGTGCCCTCTCCCCAGCGTGGTCATGGCCTCAGTGGAAGGAAAGGAAAGCTTGAACTGCTTGACATTGCCACTCAGTTTTGAGAGCTCATATGTGATGATTCACTCATCAATCAGAGTGCTACTTAGCTCAAAAAGGAGTTTTGACGCATTTAGTCGCATTTATTAGTTTTGCGTTGGGAGGCTGTCTATGTTTTTCATTTATATCCCAACAGAAGGGCTCAAAGGTTTATTGAGTGTCTACTAGGAGCCAGGCACCGACAAGCTAGTCTGAGTGAATATTAGCCAGGGGGTTAGGGCACTTGGGTTGAGGTTTTGTATCCGTCATAACCTTTAATTAATGTTAGCAACTCCCTAAAACTCTCCAAAGCTGAACTTCTACCTCTGGAGAGGCAGTTTGTGTGGTGGGTAAGTAGGTGGGCTCTAGAGCCAGCCCACATGGACTCAATTCTGGTCTTGCCATTTATTAGCAGAATGACCCTGGACAACTTGCTTAATCAGTTTTCACTTCTGGAAGATGGGGATATTAATTCTTTCTATGGGATTGTCATGTAGATTAAAGTAAGATGCATAAGTAGAAAACACTTAGAACAATACCTAGCACAGAGGTCAGCAAACTTTTTCTATAAATGAAGGACCAGCTATAAATATGTTCAGCTTTGTGGTTCATACGGTCTCTGATATAGCTATGCAGCGCTGTCTTTGTAGTGTAGAGACAGCCATAGGTAATATGTAAATGAGTACCTGGGCTGTGTTCCAGTACAACTTCATTTACAAAAACAGGAGTGGGCTAGATTTGGCCCCGGGACTGTAGTTTGCCAACCCCTAGCTGCCTAGGGCATTTAGCAAACATTGTCTATTTTCTCCTTTAAGACAAAGTCAACTATGCCTGTTTGCGGTATATCACACAGACAGCTGAAAATGAATAAGCAAATTTTGGGGGGTATTGTTGGGGCTCCTGGAAGAAAAGTGCTATGCAAGCACTAGAATTATGTTAGAGATTCACCACAAGCATTTGCTTATCAGGAGCCTGGTTCCACCTGGCGGTGCGAGAGAGCACCCCTCTGACAATTCTGTGCAGCCACGTGTCCTCTGATTTGTTGGGAATAATGACTCCATCAATAAGCACAATGAGTGGCATGGGTGGCATGGACACTGTTCTAGTTATACCGTCAAACTAACCCTGATGATTAGTGGGGCAGCAGGTATTACTGCCCAGTGACCCTTCCATTCAAGGTGAGGCTGGAGATGAATTTGCTCCTGACCCTTTGTCTGCCCTTGCTGATGTCATCCCGGCCAGTAATATTGGTTAACTCTTCTGATTAGGCCCTTCCTCCTGGCAGAACTGGACTTACGAGGTGAAAATATCAACCCAAGACTTCCCCGGAAACACTCGCGTTTTCTCTAACATCAGTGGGACCATGCTGAATGTCCCCGGGCTGCAGAGTGCCACACAATACGAGGTTTCCGTGAGAGCACGTTCTCCCAAGGGGCCAGGCCCGTGGTCAGAGCCCTCGGTGGGCACTACCCTGGTGCCAGGTGAGAAAACGTTCTTGATTTAGGGAGGGATTCTGACAAAAAAAGACTGATTCCCTGTGTTCCTTAAAATTAGTCACTCCCAGTGTAGTAAAGTTAGAATGAGGGTGTGATGACCTCTTGAGTATGTGTTTATCTGAGATTAGGAAAACACATAAAGCACTGGGTAACATTTTATGTGTCTGGCCTGATAGTTTAAACGTTCTAAAGGTAGTTTGTGGGAAATACATACTTTTCTTCTCCTTCATGACTTCCTTCTTTCTCATGGTTTATTAAGCAATAGCACTCCTTGAGCTCTGAAGGTCATGCGGAGAAAAGTTGAGGGGCTGCGAATTATGCTAAATATCATCCTCTTGGCAGAAAAAAAAAAGGAAAGATAATTGTACCATTTATACTGCAACTGTTAACACAGTTGCTTCTGGGTGCTCTGAATGGGAACATGGCAACCCATAGCCAAAGCAAAAAACAAACAAACAAAAAAACCAAATTCTGCCATGACCATGACATTGCTATAGAGGCAATATCACCACACATTTCTCTTCACATTCAATTTTAAATATTTACACAAAAATCTGAGAGTATGTTTAATATGATATATAATTCTATTAAGCAGACACAATTGCTCATACCCTTCCACAGTATTTTTTAGAATGTTGATATTCTTTTACTTTATAAAGAAAACCTTAAGATGTGTGTCTTAAAAAGTATGCTTTCTGTGATACTTCCTTCAGTTTGTGTTTGGGTTTTTTTACCCAATAGCTACAGAACCACCATTTATCATGGCTGTCAAAGAAGATGGGCTTTGGAGTAAACCATTAAATAGCTTTGGCCCAGGAAAATTCTTATCCTCTGATATAAAGAATGTGTCAGGTAAATGCCAAGTCCCTTTACACTTGAAATGACAGGTTTCTACTCATCAGACTTCCCAAGCTATTTGATAAATCAAAAAATCAAGCATTTTGGTATTAGGTCACTAGTGAAAGGGGGAAAAACTGACTGAACAAGCCACTTTCTTAAGTATTAAGAAAATGTTGGTTCTCAAGTAGGAATGTCTTTATTATTTCACAAAATGTGAGGTTAATTATTGGTTCATGCCCATTTCAGGAACGCTTTGATATATTTCTCATGTATTTTAATCTGTCAGTGTTGTCTCACAATAACAACCTATCTTGTTCCACTAAGACAGCTACGCTTCAGTAATTTACTATGAGTTGGCTATGAGACTGGAGCATGAAAAGGCTGCATGAAGATATAAACAAAGAATCAGAAAGCATTTCATGACAGAGGATTATTCAGTAGTGAGTGGACCATTTTGCCGGGAAGACATTAGAATGAAGAAAAGTCTTCATTCCAGGATGATATAATAGTGACCTTGCTGGAAGGTGGCATCTTCTATAACTGCCTAATTATCTGATCTATTTGCTTGGGCATTAAAAGCACAACAGCATTTCTGACCAACAAAGAAGTTGGGCTTAGGCGGTATTGTCTAATGGAAAGAATGCTTTGGAGTTGGCTTGAATCTTGGCTCCCCGTCTTCTCATGTGTGAGATCTCAGGCAGAATAGATAACGTCACTGAGTCTGAGGTTTGCCAAGTCAAAAAGGAGGATACTTCCTATTTCATAGTTCTGCTTTAAGGATTAAGTGAGACATGTAGAAGTGCCTGGGACAATGGTCAGGAAAGAGGAGATGCTTAATGAATATTAGTTCCTCTCTCTAGTTCCAGGGGTAAAGATTTTGAGGTAACATCATTGAAATATTCTTGACCAATCCCTGAAGTTCTAGTGACTCTCTATGTTAGCATATGCTATTAGATTCGGGTGCAAGTGTGATTTTTTGACTTGCTATGCTTATGTCAGCAAATATGAAAAAAAATGACTTTTACCATTTCACTTTGTTTTGAGACATGGATTGGTATAACAACAGACTCTACTACAGTGACATGAAAGGTGATGTTTACGTGTGGCTGCTGAATGGGACGAATGTCTCCAAGAATTATCACATACCCAACATTGCAGGAGCAGGGGCGTTAGCTTATGAGTGGCTGGGTCACTTTCTCTACTGGGCTGGAAAGACATATGTGGTAAGTTAAAGCCTGGCATTCCGGAAGCTAGAGCAATACCCACCCACTTCAGTGGCTTGAATGTTATTTTCATGATTTTTTTTTTCATATTAGTGTACCATCTATGCTATTATTTATAGAATATTTGTCTTTAAGTCTGCTCAATTTGTTATTAAAATGCATTTATGTGTGAAGGAAATTTTATATCTTTGGTGTACTATTTCCAACAATATCTTGAACTAAATATATTAAAATGTCCACTAGTGGGTCAGTGTCCTGGAGGAAGATAGCACACTCCAGCTAAGTGAAGGGACCATTTTCAAAGGCGTAGTCAGGGCTAAGGAAAACAAACAAAGGGTGGCCAAGCATGCCCTGGCCTAGCAAGTGTGGAAAGATATAACTACTTCCAGGCATAAAGGGCCAAAAGAAAGAAGGAGAAGAACCTGTGAGGACTGTAGGTTTAGGAGAGTTGCTGACATGAAACCCAATCACTGTCAAAATGCGTGGTCTGAGGGAATGAGTTCCCCAACCGCTCCTTCCTTCTGCCCTCCCATCTCCTGCCAGTGCTTCTGTTGGCTGAACCTCACTGGAAACCAGAGAACAAGGGAGTCCAGTGATGCAGTTCATAGATGTCAGCCTTCAGGGGGAAGAGGAGGGTGGAGAGGGTTGAGAGTGCACCTGGGGGCAACATGAAGACATCTTGCATATGTGTGGTGGTACACTTTGAAAGGAAAGATGGTTAGTGATGAGAACACTAGTCTGACAGATCAAGCAATATAGTACTGAGATTGTTTTCTAATCAGGAGTGTGCTATTGTACGCACTTTTATTCACTCAGCAATCATTTATCTATTACCAATAGGTTTAGAGCCTTGAGAATAGCATAGATGGGAATAAAAAGTAAATAGTAGACATGTCCCTGCTCTTTTTCTTAAAAAAAACAACACATAAACTTTATTGAGATATAATTGACAAGCCATAAAATTCACCCTTTTGTTATGTAAAATGGAGTGGTTTTTAATATGTTCAGTGTTGTGCAACCACCACCACTTGCCCCTGGTCTTTTAATGAGATAAAAATACATAAATGAAATAATAGAAGACACACACAAATTAATGTATTTAGAGGACAGCATTATCGTATAGTCTGAATTCATAAGTGCCAGTGACTTGTAGGCAGAGTTGATGGGGTTAATTAGAGATTTCTCCCTAAAATGGGTTAGTTGGAAAATAGTTTAGAAGGAGAAAGTGGAAGAATGGATGTGAAAATTGGCTTCAAGTATTTGCTCTGTCTCTTAAAAGGTGTTTGACTCCAGGAAAAATTACTTAACTTCTTTGAAACCAGTTTACTCTTGAAAAACTAGGGAACAGAAATCCTTAATAGGCTTACTGTGAGGGTTACAAGAGCTTATATTTTAAATATTGAAAAAATATATAGTGCTAGGCACATAATACATACTCACTAATAATGACAGTATTTAATGTTAGGAAAGTCTATTGATAGAAAGGAATCCAATATAATACATTCTTATCCAGCAATATCTTGACTGGATATGTGATTAGGAAGAGCAAGTATTTTAACTCAAAATAAATGTACATCCCTTCTCTTTAGGAACATGAAAAGTGATAAGCTTCATGAGGGCAGACACCATGAGTATTATGTTTACAAGGTTTAGTACATAGTGCCAATAAGTACTTATGGTTGAAAAAATGACTGGTAAATGCAGCAGTTTAATAATAATTGCAATAAACTATTCAGAAATCATGATGTCATTTAAAAATCATATGATTGTGTTTTATAGATACAAAGGCAGTCCGTGTTGACAGGACACACAGATATTGTGACGCATGTGAAGTTGTTGGTGAATGACATGGTGGTGGATTCCGTTGGTGGATATCTCTATTGGACCACACTCTACTCAGTTGAAAGCACCAGGCTAAATGGGGAAAGTTCCCTTATACTACAGGCACAGCCCTGGTTTTCTGGGAAAAAGGTGACCAATTATAATAAGATCTGATTATTTAATAATGCTGAGTAGTGCTATTGTATAGTTATGATAATACTATTTCTGCTTATTGTGTATAGTTAAGGTAGAATCTGAAAGGAAATACTGCTACAGTAAGATTTTGGTATAAGCAAAATTTCTCTTTCATTTTATTGTCATAATTGATTTAAATTTTTTAAAAGATGGAAATTTTTGGTAGTTTGCCTTATCTCAAATGGTCCACACTTAAAAGCATTTTAATTTCTGATTGTTTTTATAGTCTTAGAAATTCTGGGAGATATATTAGAGCTTGTTGGATGGTGATTAGGTGTTTTATTATTTTTTATTTTTTAAACTAGACACCCAGTACATGACCTTCGTGTCCTTGGGGAGGGGGTGTCCCTCAGCCAGGCCTGTGCCCTTTCACAGTCCGGGAGCCCTTGGGGGATGTCTGACTGACGCTCCCAGTGGGGAGCGGGCCTAAGCCACAGTCTGGCTTCCCTCTGCAGGAGGCGACTGGGCGGGCCATCAGGGGTCAGCACCGGCTGGCGAGCGGCAGGCCCCGCCCCCCACCACCGCAGCCCTGCTGGCCTCCCTTAGCGGGAGGTGACCAGAGGGCTGATCTGGGGATGGTGCTGGCTGTTGAGCAGCTGGCCCCTCCCTCCCCTCCCCCATCACCCTTCTGCGGCTGCTGGTTGCCGCCAAGCCCCCCGCCCCCCCCCATTGCTGTCCCCTCCCTCTGCCCGCTGGCATGCAACTTGGCTGGCCTGGTGCCGCCTGCTCGCCCCCCCCCCCCCCCCGCCCCCGCCACTGACCAGTCATTCAGCTGTTCAGTCGATTTGCTTATTATGCTTTTATTATATAGGGTATATTTTTATTGGCTTCAGAGAGAAAGGAAGAGGGAGAGAGAGAGAGAAACATCAATGATGAGAGAGAATCATTGATAGACTGCTTCCTGCACACCCCACAATGGGAATTGAGCCTGCAACCTGGGCATGTGCCCTGACCGGGAATCAAACCCTGACCTCCTAGTTCATAGGTCAATGCTCCACCACTGAGCTATATTGGGTGTCGAGTGCTCTAAAACCTGTCTGACCTCCAAACAAAATATTTGACTTCTCTGTGTGTGTTTCCTTTTCTGAATAATGGGAATATTAACTATTAGTCTACCTCTCAGGCTTGTTGCAAGGAATAAATGAGATAATTCATGGGAAGTAATGACAATAGTCCCAAACACATGGTAACTGCTTAATAGCTAACCTCTTATTATTGTGAGTCAGTCTAAATAACAATCTGATATAAGAATGTTTTTAAGACAAATATTAGTTTTACTTATGCAACTTCTAGAATCAGTGCCCATTGTTCTTACTCCTCTTTAACTACTCTCTATGTATTCATCTAAATTTCTAAATTTCTGAATTTCTCCTGATTGTAATAGTAATATATTTCTACTATAGGAAATTTAGAAATTACAAAAAAGCATGAAAAAGAAAGAGATCACTCACACTGTTTGTGCCTATGATATTTCTTAAATTTTTGAACATTTTAAAAGTTTGTTTTTTTTCTTTTGTCAATAGAGAGAAGTAAAATATACATAATACAGATATATCCGATCATTTATAAACAAAGAAACAAATTGTTGAGTCATTTGATCCTTAATTCCATCGGATATATGGATAATAATTTGTAAGACATTTA
Source organism: Plecotus auritus (assembly GCF_963455305.1). Lineage (NCBI taxonomy): Eukaryota > Metazoa > Chordata > Mammalia > Chiroptera > Vespertilionidae > Plecotus > Plecotus auritus. The sequence continues at coordinate 12,422,908 of NC_137775.1, read as the reverse complement.
AAGGGACCTGAGTTGCATATACAGATTGGAACACAGATATTTAAAAGAAATAGAAATTTATACACATACCCAGAAATTAATCACTCCTGTCAAAAAATGAAATTTTGGAGCCACTTGAGTCTGAATACAAAGAAAGTATTCGTTTATGTCTCAATAAAAAATGTTAGGGGAGAGCACTTTTATTTTTGTGAAAATGTATTAAAGATAATATCTCAAGAGTAACCTCCTATCCCTGTATTATATTGTCAGTAACTTCTCCACTGCTCTGATCTAGCGGTTGGAGCTATTTCCACCGAGGAAAGCTCTGGAGTGGCCCTGCAGCTTTTCCATAAATGTGTAAATCATTAGATTTCTCAGCATGTTTGGTGAAAACTCCTTTCTTTAAATTCCTGCTTTAAGTCCTGTCCAAGGCTGGTTAGTGTGAATCCGTGTTCTGCTTTCATGGTGTGATGTCTTATCTATATGCCTCCATTCACGCTACTGGTTGTTAGCAGTACAGATACAGATAACAAACTGATGGTTGCCGGAGCGGATGAGGTGGGAGGATGGGTGGAAAGGGTGAAGGAAAATAAAAGGCACAAACTTCCAGTTATAGAACAAAAAGTTACAAGGATGTAATAATGCACAGTATAGGGAAAATAATACCATAATAGCTTTGTATGGTAACAGATGGTTACTAGACTTATTGTGATCACATCATAAGGTAGGTAAATGTCAGGTTACCATGTTGTACACCTGAAATGAATATAATATTGTATGTCAACCATACTTTAATAAAAACTAAACTTAAAAAGAGAGAAAATAGAGTTAATTTGTTATTTAGAAAACTCTAGTGCATCTCATTATAAATAATCAAGCAAGATTAACCTGATTTCATTTTAACTGAAAAACTAATCAATAATCTCTTTTAATCTGGCCAGTGTGGCTCAGTGGTTGAGTGTCGGCCTATGAACCAGGAGGTCACGGTTCAATTCCCAGTCAGGGCACATGCCTGGGCTGTGGGCTTGATCCCCAGTGTGGGGTGTGCAGGAGGCAGCCAATTGATGATTCTGTCATCATTGATATTTCTATCTCTCTCTCTCTCTCTCCTTTCTTCTCTGAAATCAATAAAAAATATATATATTTAAAATCTCTTTTAGCATGAAGCATGGACATGATTCAACTGCCAGAAGGTTGGGAGTTGCTAGAATTGTTTTTTACCTTTTGGGAAAAGAATAGGTTGAGTATTTTTGTTGTTGTTTTGGTTTTTGTTTTGTTTTTAAACAGAAAGCCGTGATTTATAAGAACATTGAAGGTTCTTACACTCATGTGCCTCAAGATTATGTCTTTGTAGTAGGCCTTGGGTAATGTAGCAAGTATTTTTAGTTCTAGGATACATTATTGTATTCCTTTTACATTTTTCACTGGCTCATCATTTTGGTTTATATGCTGCTGTGTCTTGCTAAAAATATAGTCACCAACTTTAATCCTATCTGATAGCTCTCCGTCTCCAGGCCTGCGATAGAGAGAATGCACTACTCTGAGGTCAGACTCCTGGCAATCTCAGCTTACTTGAAAAATGCCTATAAAGTCAAAGAAAGCAAAAAAGATCTCTTGGATTGTAACTTCTCTCTCACACAATCTATTTCGTAGGAGAAGCAGTCTTTCCTCAGGCCTTACTTAGACAGTTGGACATAAAATTAAGACAGGCTGGTACAAGAAGTCAAAGAAAGAGTAGTGAGAGGTTTTCAGATGTCAGCTGGAAATAGGACTTTATATATATCTGACTCTACCAATTATAAAGCATAAAAACCCTGTATTATATTTTTAAAATGTGTCAGGATGTTTCGGTTACAATGAACAGAAGATACAATTTAAAATGGTTTAAACCATTGGTTCTCTAAGTTGGTGACACATTGGAATTATCTGGGGAATTAGAGAACATCCAGGGGACTGGGTTTCATCTCCAGAGACCACACTTTAATAGGATGCAACCTGGAAATTGAGATGTTTAAAGAACTCCACACGTGATTCTAACGTGCAGCAATGCTCAAGAACAACTGATTTCAACAGCAATGAAATTCATTGGCTGATGTGGCTGAAGAGACCAAAGTTATGGCTTGCTTTGGGCAAGGCTTGACATGACACAGAGGCTCAAGTTCCCGATTCAGTAGGTCCTGGAATGTGGTTGAGCATTTGTCTTTACAAGTTCCCAGAAGATGCTGATGCTGATGGAGATAAGTATATAGAAGTAATAGTCCCTGCCTTTTGAAGATTTTTAGGAAACCAGTGCACTTATATCCAAATTACTATGTAATTTGGATATAAGTACTCATATAATTTTTATATTCAGTGAAAGGTAAAAAAAAAATCACTGAGTTTATTATTCCAAAGAGGATCTTAAGGAGAAATCTATAGCTTAAGTGTGACTTGTTCACAAAGGTATCCTTCAACTGTGTATTTGATCTGTTTTTTTTTTTTGTCTTATGTTCTATTTAGGTAATTGCTCTAACTTTAGACCTCAGTGATGGGCTCCTGTATTGGTTGGTTCAAGACAGTCAATGTATTCACCTGTACAGAGCTGTTCTTCGGGGGCAGGGGTAAGTGATAACCCTCGAAGGCAATCGATTGAGAAGAAGAGCATGACTTGCCCATCAGTTATAAATGATAACGCATGAGAATTTATTTTTCAATAAACAGTTACTAATTACCCACTCAGTTGCAGGCATTGTGCTTGTGGGGAAAGATAGGTTTGTAAACATGTAATTACAGTAGAATGTGGTGAACACTGTGATAGGGTATATAGAGAGAGCAGAAGACACTGTCAGGTGGGTGGAAGTGCACAAGGCAAACCAGAGACTGTCTTCACAGTGGAGTAGGTGTGGATAAATAGCCTTTTACTAGACCAGGCACTATGGCAATAGCACCAGTGAACATGCGTCTTTATAAGGTTCATAAGTCCCAGCTATGGTCCTCTGAGGTAGTTTTTGTTGTGTTTCCCCCCCCCCCCCCAAGGAGATATTGTGAAATTCTCAAAACAAGACTTCCATTTATTTTTATTTTAAATGTCATACTTTATAATTTTCTAAAGAGGGAAATGTCAACACTTTAACAAGATTTAGAGAAATCATTCTTAAAAAAAGATCAACCTCCGCTCTAAAAGATTGAGATTCATTAAGAGTTTTTACTGAGCACTAGGTAACTGGAGTCATTTTAGAAACAACCAATACAAATTTTAAAGTAAAAAAGTCCTTGTAAAACTCCCTGTCATTGAGAAAAAAATCTCTAAAAGCAATGTAAACAATAGTCTGTTTGCTTGAATTCCCTGGTCTGAAAAGAAGCATTTTGACTAAGCTTTAGAAATTAGTATCATTGGGGCAACAGAGACTTGTGACTAGTACACAGAGAAGGACCGAACAGGCTAGAATAATGAAAGCAAGTGAATAACCAAGAATAGGAGGGAGACATGCTCAGTGAGGAGAACCAGTCACTGGGTTGTGACTTTGATGTAGAGTATTACCAAGAACCACAAGTATTTATTACAACCTGGGTAACACTCTTGCCATTGCAGCATCACGTTAATAAGAAAAGCCCTAGAAAATTCGCTTTAGGAATATTATAAGAGAAAGGTAAAAATCAAATAAAAATTAAACTAAGAATAATGACCATTATTGTTGCAAGGTGTTTTCTGTTTTTATATACACAAACATATGTTTCCTCCAGTATTTGAAGGTACCAGCCCTTCCCCCACTCAGGATACACACACTAATTGGTGTTGTGTTTCAGCAGTGTTGGGGATCCCACCATCACAGAATTTGCAGCCTGGAGTACTTCCGACATTTCCCAGAATGCACTGATGTACTATAGTGGTCGGCTTTTCTGGATCAATGGCTTTAAGATTATAACAGCTCAAGAAATAGGTCAGCGAACTAGTGTCTCTGTTTTGGAACCAGCCAAATTTAACCAGTTCACAATTATTCAGACGTCCCTCAAACCTCTGCCAGGTACAATATTTTATTCTAGTTTACCCTCGCTCCTCCATGCTTCCTGTTAAATAAATGTCTAGGTTGGGATTTTTTCTTAAGAATTATGTTTAAAGAGGAAAAGGGTTTTAGTAGTTTCTGTTGGTTTGCTTGCTGTCAGTTTATTTTTAAAATATATATATATTTTTTATTGATTTCAGAGAGGAAGGGAGAGGGAGAGTGAGATAGAAACATCAATGATGAGAAAGAATCATTGATTGGCTGCTTCCTGCATGCCCCACACTGAGGATCAAGCCTGCAACCCCGGCATATGCCCCAACCAGAAATTGAACCGTGACCTCCTGGTTCATAGGTTGATGCTCAACCACTGAGCCACGCCGGCTAGGCACAGTCAGTTTATTCTTAACTCAAATGTACAGCTTGAAATGGTCAGAAAATACATGGATTTTCAGAATATTTTAAAATAAAGGACAATTTTGTTTTGGTACTATTAGCAATTACTATTAATTTTCCATGGTTTTTTTTGTTTTTGTTTTTGTTTTTTGTTTTTACGATGATTATAATACTACATTCTTTCTCACTCTATTCTTTCTTTCATTTCATCCCAGGGAACTTCTCCTTTACCCCTAAGGTGATCCCAGATTCCATTCAAGAGTCTTCATTTAGGATTGAAGGAAATGCTTCAAGTTTTCGAATCCTGTGGCATGCTGTCCCAGCAGTGGATTGGGGTGTAATTTTCTACAGTGTGGAATTCAGTGCTCCTCCTAAGGTATGGCCTTGGTTCCAGTAGCTTCTATTTCTCAGACAGGCTGTACCATCTGCATCCAGCCCTGCCCACACCGATTTGTAATTTCCTCACTTAGCCAAGCCCATCTCCTTGGTTGCTCCATTAGCCTCTGTCAGGATTATTCCTGAGATCCTTAGTCTACAGCCAGTCTCTGACTGCTTTGTGGTTAGTGCTAACAGCTGGCATATTAGACTCTTTAACTGGAATTTACAATGTCAGCATTTCCACATGTGCAGGGCTTGACTTTATATGTGAACTAAAGTTTGGAGATTTTAGTTAAGTTGGAATAAAAGGTTTTATGATTTTCTCCCTAAGAAAATAATGTTTTGTGTTTATATTTTAGTTCCTGGGTAGTGAAAAACAGCCTTTACCTGTATTTACCGTGGAAGGTCTGGAGCCTTATGCCTTATTTAATCTTTCTGTCACTCCTTATACCTACTGGGGCAAGGGCCCCAAAACATCTCTGTCACTTCGATCACCTGAAACAGGTACAGGGGTTAAAATCTTTAAGAAAGAAAAGGGCAGAATCTCACTTTGCATGATCTAGAATGGACAGTTACTTTTTTAGAATAACTTTCAGTTTTCTAGATGTGTTTAGATTCCATACACTTTCAATGACTTTTTAGAGATTAGAACACACTATTAAAATAACTCTGCATAATTTATTCCCAAAGTATATTTCAGAGATTTTTTTAAAGAACTGTTTACCTTCACTGTAATGACATACAAGATGCACAAACATGTTTCAGGTAATTTGTGAAATGCTTTATAAGGAAACTGGGCATTTATGAACAGAGACGGTTTTGTGGGAGGTAGGCTTATTGGGAGATATTCTCATAAAAGGTAATTCAGAATCTTCCGTAGATGAATAACTGATGTTTAAATTTATTGTTTTTCTTTGGAATATATTTTAAAATGGATATTAGCTCTATCTTTACATGTGTCTATCACGTTCAAGTGTAAAAAGCATACTTATGTGTGTCACTCCTTTATTAAACATTTAATACGTACCTATCATGTGTCAGAAATGTCATTTCATTTGGTCCTTACACAGTTCTGAGGCAGGGAGACAGGTGTTACTATCTTGACTATGAAACGGAGAAAACAAGCTCAGTAGTTGCCCAAAGTAGAATAGAGAGTAAGTGACAGGGCTGGAATTTAATCTGGACTTTTCACTATAGTTTCATCAAACCTCCATTTAGTCATTTTTGCAAATGTTGGCAAATGATAGTGTCATATTGATTTAATTTACATAACTTCCTAGCACAGGATTTGGCAGGCAGTAAGAGCTCAGTAAGCATGGACATCCATTTGCCATTATATATATATTATTACATTATATATAGGTAATGTAATTGTATATATATAATGTAATAATATATATAATGGTAAATCTTAATGTAAATAAGATTCTTTATTATATTATTACATTATATATGTAATGTAATTATATATATAATGTAATAATATAATAAAGAATCTTATTTACATTAAGATTCTTTCAACAATATTTTTCTATGAGTCACATAAGCTTAGGCAGGTTCAGAGCAGTTAGCATTTGGGTCCAGGTATGCTATCTTTGATATTGTCTTGGGATGTCCTCCTTGGTTGGATTCTTCTGTGGAAATAAACTTGACTCTATCTAACAGGGGGCACAGTAAGGGCTGGGGTCATCAACACTCTGCTGGATGTTGGGAGTAGTAAGGAAGATTGATAAGATCTGGCCTTTGCCATCAGGAAATTTACAATATAGTTGGGAAATTATTCAAAATGACAAACATTTATTAAGCACTTACTGTGTACCTGTCCTATACTCGATTTGGAGGGATTTAACAAGGATTGAGAAAAGGTACTTTCTCTGATGGAGCTCATAAAACAGTAGAGATAAACACGTTCTGCTAATGATAATAGAAATAAGACTGATAACTGAGTAGTGATGGCATGGTGTAAGTAGGCAAGACTTCAAAACCGTCACCTACATCAAGCTGCCTCAACATTCTTAAGAGCAGGCAATACACATGTACACATGTACTACATAGATGCTATGGCTAGGGATGGCCTTTAGGGAGTGGAAACTCTAGCTGGGCCCTGAGGAATGAAGCAAGAAGAGTGAGTATCCCATGTGAGTGCAATATAAGAAGGCCTGGAGGTTGGATAAAGACATGAGCATTGAACATTAAGAAGCAATGAGATTGGAGAGAGGAGTGGGAGAGTCAAAAGAAAGAAGAATCATATCTTGAAAGGAATAACTGGAAAATCAGGAAGAGACATTTCCTTTAAAAGATAGAGAAATTAAAGGACTGAGAAAGAGTGAATTGCTTGGTTTGGCTCTAGAATAAATGGTGACCTTCAAATCATACTCTTGGGGTACATCTTGTCTCCTGGGAGGGTTCAAGGTGAAAGGACCTAGGATCCCCTATAGCTGTATTTTTTTTTTTTTTTGAACTAGCTGAAGGATAGATTGGGTTACTGCCTTCCTTCCTGGTGACTGCTATTTCCACCTCCAGCTAAATCATTCTGTCGAGATGAGAGTTAATATTGTATTTTGTAAGGAGAATAAGCCATCTTCCATTGATACAGGGCACAGACAAGAAGATGTACCTAAGTGGTAATAAGAGGGGTTTGGTTTAGACATAAGGGAGATTTGCTTAAATATTAAGATAAGTTCCTGAAGAAATCTATGGAATAGTCTCTCCTGAAGATATTTAAGAACAAGATAGATATACCTCAACTATCTGGAATGAGAAAGAGTTATTACTGAGTTGCTCCATGCTCTCATCATGAGTGGTAAAAGTCAACCTTCTATTCTTTTCTGCCCTATCGGTGTCTTTGCTTTTCAGTTCCATCAGCACCAGAGAATCCCAGAATATTTATATTATCAAGTGGAAAATACCACAATAAGAATGAAGTTGTGGTAGAATTTAGGTGGAATAAGCCTAAGCATGAAAATGGTGTGTTAACAAGATTTGAAATTTTCTATCAAATATCCAACCAAAGTGCCATCAACAAAACATTTGAAGACTGGATTGCTGCCAACATCACTCCCTCAGTGATGTCTTTTCAACTTGAGGGCATGAGTCCTGGGTACATTGTTGCTTTCCAGGTATGGGAACATGCCAGGGTTTCAGGCTTGATCCCCAATAGGGGGCCTGCAGGAGACAGCCAATTGATGATTATCTCTCATCATTGATGTTTCTATCTCTTCCTTTCCCTTCCTCTCTCTAAAATCAATAAAAAGATATTTAAAAAATTTTCTTAAAAGAGTGTGAAATAAAAAAATTCAATAATTTATTAGTTTCAGGACTTAAGTATTATCACTGAGGACACTGTCAAATGCAATTGTTCTGTATCTTTTTCTTTCTTTAGGTTCGAGTCTTCACATCCAAAGGACCTGGACCATTTTCTGACTTGGTAAAGTCCCAAACATCAGGTACTATCTACAACCTGTGTAAATAACAATTAGTGTATTAAAAAACAACAACACTTTTTAACCCTTGGTATTCTCAGGGATATAAGTATAATCTTTGAGCTGAAGTTAAAGTCAAATAAAAAAAATCAATTTTTATCATAATCAAACATGCTTAAATATATCTAGGCTTAGAGCAACTAGTCTGTCTCCGTTGAGACTGATGTAGTAGAGGAACACAAAATAAACCCATGGATTTCAAAATGACATAATATTGAGTTCAGGGATTTTGGTAAAGTTATTTTTCTCATATGTATTACCTACTTGTATTTTGTTTCCAGAAGTCAACCCATTTCCATGCCTCATAACTCTTTTGGGCAACAAGATGATTTTGTTAGATATGGATCAAAATCAAGTTGTATGGATGTTTTCAGCAGAAAGAGACATCAGTGCCGTGGGCTACACAGCTGATAATGCAATGGCGTATTATGCTCAGGGAGACTCCCTCTTTCTTTTGAACATGCACGATCAGTCCAGCTCTGAGGTACATCACTATGTAATTCTTTAGAAAGGAAGGAAGTATGTTAACTATCCAGGTTGTTATTAAGAGGACTTTCAGTGCAGTTGTGAAAGGAAGCAAGTAGAAGATCTGCATATCACACTGCCCTGTAATTAAAATGACTGGCCTGTGGTTGAGGCATTAAGATTAGGATGGTTGAAAAGAACAGATGCCCTATAACTATTTAGTCACAAATAAACTCAGATTAGGTTTTGGGCAAATGCCATTCAGGATTAATTTAGCGCTAACAGTTATTGGGTTTAAGGCACTGTGTTAGTTCCTGGAATAAAGGTGAAAAGGAAAAGTCATAGTCCTTAAACAAACCCCATCTAGTACTGGTCTAACACTAGGAAGACAGTACAGCACAGTGATTAAGAGGGTGAGCTTTGGAATCTGACAACCTAGAATTTAACTCTGACTCCACCACTTACTGGATCTGTGAACATCAGCAAGTTACTTAATCACTGCGGTTAGGTAGTACCTCATAGGATTCCTGTGAAGATCAAATCAGATAATGCATGTAAGGCGCATAGCACAATGCCTGGCATGTGGTAGGCATTCATTGAATGTTTGCTACTGGAGAAGGCAGACTGAACACAGTGTAAGTGCTGTGCTGAGGGCAGGATATGGTTGGAATCTCATAGAATGGATGCTCCATCCAGGTTGGTTGTGGTAGGATGGAAAGACATCTTGGATTCCAAGACGATGAGCCAGGTAAAGGTGGGGAAAAGCTGAGGAAGCAACAAGCGCTAAGTCAGGGAAACAAGAGAGCCATAACATATTCAGGGAGCTATAAATAAATAGAAGGAGCTTGGAATGGAGATGGAGGTGGGGGCAGAGTGAAAGGCAGGTGGTAAAGCTGTAGAGTTAGGCAGGAGCCTACATAGAATGGGCCTCCTTTGCAAGCAGCAAGCCATTGAAGAAATTTAGTGGGTCATTAACATGATCAAGCTGTGTTTTAGAAAGACCTCTCTGTTAGCTGTGTGACTAATGACTCAGAGAAGGTTAAATCTGAGACCATTGGGAGGCTATCCAGAAATCCAGATAGGAAAGGCAGGAAATGAGAAGCAGTGAAGTGAGAAAGGAGAAGACAAATTGTGGAGATATTTAAAATGGGACCAATTCACAATTTGTAGAAACGGTAGGAAGAAGTCAAGGATGAACCACAGTTGATGGGATAGCTCCTCGGGTGAGTGTTGGGAATCTATAAAAAACATAAATGTAGGAGAAAAGGAGGTTTGGGACTCAAAGTGATGAATTCTGTTTCCTGGGATCATTCATATATGTTTAGTAGGCAGTTTAATATTTGAATCAGTAACTCAATGAGGGATCAGCCTGAAGATGTGGATTTGTGGCATTGGTTTATGGTTTACAGTTGAAACCATGGTAGTTGAAATCACTCAGGGAAAATACACTATGTGAGAAGGAGACCAATGTTACAATGGCACACAACCCAGAGTTATTGAGGTTTGGGATTACAAAAGAGAAGTGCAATAAATGAGTAATATGAGTAGTTACAGAAAAGTCCTCAAACTTGAAAAAAAAAATGACCACTATCTTCTTGGCTGTGTTTTCTACCTGATTTAAGATTTTCCAAGATGCACGGGTTTTTGCTATCACAATTATTACAATTGATTGGATTTCAAGGCACCTCTACTTTGTGCTGAAAGAATCACAAAATGGAATGCAAATATTTGATGTCGATCTTGAACACAAGGTGAAATATCCCAGGAAGCTGAAAATTTGCAACAGAAATTCAACAATAATCTCTTTCTTCGTGTATCCCCTATTAAGGTATATGAAGTATACCTGTTTTTATTGTGCTGAAATACAGGGACATATTTAATATAATATCTTTGGTTTAATATTAGGTGTTAATGATGGGAACATAAGATGCTTAGGAGACTTGACACACTACATTAACTTTTAGCAAGTATCTCTACATATATATAAACTATGAGCCCACAACCACAAATAATGTAAACTGAATCCATACTAACAATGTAACTAGCTTAAAGTTAGGTTAATTGCCAACAGGAAACCAAGGCAGATTTTTATATCAGAGAGTTTAATAATATCCTCAGTTGGTAAGAACAAGAAAGGGACCGAGACAATGGCAGAAGATGAGCAGGAGGTAGATGGGCAGCATGTCACACACAGTAAAAGCTATTCTGGGCTCATCCATCTTTCATTGATGTCTTCAAAGGATGACTTTTAAGGCCTCTATTCAGCAACTGAGTGGCAGTTTCTTAGGCTGAAAAGATGTATTTTGTTTGTGCCATAGCATGGATATAATCTATCTTGAAATTAGATTGTTAAGCAGTATTAAGAAGCAGAAACAAAATTGAGAGTAGGGGAATGGAGATAGATGTTGATGAAAAGTTGCAAATGTATTTTATATTTACAATAATTAATAAGACAATACAGCATCTAAAGTCATTATAGTCCAAGGCTTTAGCTGTAAACACATTTATTAGGAAATCATTGGAAAATGCTACATATTAGATTTCTTGTGACCTCCTCCATCGCAGAAGAAGGTTATTAGGCATGTGGGCATGTTCTCTCTAAAAGATGCATTTGTCCCTCTCATTATTATAAATGATTGTTCTTCATAAGAAACTAATACTTGAAATGATATATTTTACTCATTAAGTTGGAGGGTATTTTTCCCCCAATAGTCGCCTGTATTGGACAGAAGTTTCCGATTTGGGCTCTCAGATGTTCTACTACAGTATTATCAACCAGACCTTGCACCGCATTCTGCAACCCACAGCCACAAACCATCCAAATGGAAGGAGCCAATGTTCTTGCAATGTGACTGAATCTGAGTTAAGTGGAGTAATGACTATTGATACTGTTCACCTAAAGAAACCACAGATATACTTTGTCAAAGGGCAAGAGATCTGGGCCATGGATCTGGAAGGATGCCAGTGTTGGCAAGTTATCACAATGCCTGCTCTGCTTGGTAAGACACCATGTGTGTATATAGATCTTTATTAGTAATGGCAGCCCCTCGTGTTCCATTAAGAAGGGCTTACATCCCACATGTATGCAAAAGAATATACACACAGTACTTATTCTAAACCACGTCAAATGCTCTTGTAGAATTCAAGTTGTTTCCAGAAAAATTGTATGTAGGCATCCACATAATTTTCTGGATCTATGGGGATATTTTTGTTATTGTATTATTAACAGTAGAGCTACAGTGTATTGAGCTTCACTATAAAAACTAAGAATGCTACCAAATGCATTATCTCATGTCATCTTCATAACACCCTGGTGAAGCAGGTACTAGTATTCGCGATGGTGAGAACAGCACCAGGTGTTAGACTGGTGGGTTCAGACCTTGGTACTTGAGTTCTAGTTAGGAAAAAATTCAGAGCCAAGACTCAAAGTACAAGAGAAAATTTATTTAGAAAGTCACAGAGGTAAAAGAAGCGAGTGATAAAAGAAGTGGACTCAGGAAACAAATTACAGAGGCAAAAGCATGGGCCTTTGGAGTTTAGGAGTGAGCAGGGCCTTCGGGGAGAGGAAGGGGGAAGGGAAAGGTGTGGGTGTTGGATGTGCTCCCAGGAGGGAGAGTGTGCTGGGTTTTTAAGGGCTGGGATTTTAAGAAAGGACCCTGGGAAGGATCTCAATAGAACATTCATCGGATTTCCAGGTGTGTCCTCTCATGGTCTCCGCTGATTGAGTCAGCACCTGGGCAGAGGTCAAGGCAGCTAGTGGTGAGATCAGCATGGGGTTGCTTGTCTGGTTTTCCTGCTTTTCTGGGCCTGGAGCTGAAACACAACTTAGGCCTAGATGTACACATCATTGTCCTGGAGTCTTAATGCTGAAGGGCTTAATGCTTAATTCTGTTCTCTGGGCCCCTAGTTTGTTCCCCCAAGGGGGTCTATCACATACAGGGCTAGCAACATGCCAGGGGAAGAAAGGTCAGGGGAGGGTCCTAACTGCATGACCAGCGATATGAAAGGTCAGGGGGTCTAAATCAAATGATCAGCGATATGCTAGGGGAAGAAAGGTTCCCCTGGGGATGAGGTCCTTGTTTTCCCAGTTTTGCTTGTTGCTAGGCAACTGGGGCTTTCCACCATCATCCTTGCTCTGTTCATGTCTGTCTAACTGCCCACCACACTAGTATCCTCATTTCGCAGATGAGGAAACTGAGGCTGAGAAAAGTAAGATAACTTTTCCAAAGGGCTACAGTTAGTAAGCAGATGATCTGGGGTTTAAAATTGGGCCATACTACAACATTCATGATCTTACTCCCAGTACCCTATTTTATTTCACTTTTGATGATTCCACTGACTCCACATTCAGCATGAATTGGCAAATACTTGAAATTCACATGCTTGTGGAGGAAACATTTGAAAGTCTAAAGGAATTTCGAAGTCTTCAAATTAGGAGTAATTGCAACAGAAAAAACATGCATTCTAAATTCCCCTTACATATTCTTAAGAGTCTACTATTTCTCACTCTCCAATATGTGCTAGTCACATGTGGTGGTTTAAGTTTAAATTAATAAAAATAAATAAAATCAAAAATTTAATTCCATAGTCACACTAGCCACATTTTAAGTTCTCAAAAGTCACAAGTGGCTGATGGTTACTGTATGGGCAACATTGATATAAAATCTTTCCATCATCAAAAGTGCTACTGGGCATTGCTGATTTATATGTGAAGCTTTGAAATTGCAAATGTGTGTGTGTGTGTATCTGTGGGTGTCTGAATATGAAAGCTATAGCTGCACATATGGTTTTTATTGACATGCCATTCAGAGTGTTTCAGAAACAATTCTGTTGTACTCTCAGTGGGCTGAAGAGTAGAAATGATATTTTGAACTTTTCTTATAAAAATTACTTGTTTTTGATAAATCTGTGATGAAGACTCTTTTATTTTTTAACTTGTTAAAATATATATATATATTTATTGATTTCAGAAAGGAAGGGAGAGGGAGAGAGAGAGATAGAAACATCAATGGTGAGAGAATCATTGATTGGCTGCCTCCTGCATACCCTCTACTGGGGATCAAACCTCCAACCTGGGCATGTGCCCTTGACTGGAATTGAACCCGGGACCCTTCAGTCCAACGGCCAATGCTCTATCCACAGCCAAACTGGCTAGGGCAGAGACTCTTTTCTTAATCAAACTTTAGTTAGGCCCCTCTGAGCCCTCAGGTCTGGACTTTAGCCTTCCTTGTCCATTCTTGCTGAGTCCAATTTTTGCAAGAATCCTGCTAAATCAATTTAGAGAGAATTTCCCCCACCTTAAATATCTGATTAAGCCCCTCATATCACACCCGGGATGTTCTTGCTTGCCTTTACCAAGAATCTTATTAGGCCAGTTTAGCAAGAATCCCCTTACCCTTGATGTATCCTCTTAATAATTTTTACCCACTGACCCTCTCATTGTGCATGTTGGTTATGAATCTTCAGCTATCTCTTTTATATTCAGAGTTGAGTACATCTCTCTCCTATATTATCTCTCCCTCTACAATATTGCAATAGACTAAAGTCTTCCTTAACATTTTAACAAGTGTCAGAATAATTTTCCTTTACACCTGATACATAAGAATTACCTAGTAGGCATTATCTTACAGGTATAAAAAGGGGGAACCCATAATTGAAATCCATAATCATAAAATTAGAAAATTGGAATAACTTTAGAGATCATTTAGTTGTCATGATATTGAGGAAATCCCTTTACAAAAACAGTCTTGACTGAATACCTATTTATATATATATATAAAAAAAGTACTTTATTGGGAAGTCTGTTTAATTTTTCAGATAATTCTGAATGTTAGATATTTTTCTTCTTATATGTAGCCATTCCTATTCCTATTCCTCCCATTCATTAATCTGAGTTCTGACCTCTACATTTAAAAGAATAAGCCAATCACCTTCTAGGCAATAGCCATTCAACTAGGTAAAGATAGCTGTCATAGCCCATCCTAAGCATTTCTTTTAGAGGAAAAAGTCAAGTATCTATCACTACACCTCAGGGGATGTGGCTTCTAGATCTTTCTTTGCCCTGGTTCCCCTCCGGCGGTTTCGCTTCAGCTACATAATATTCTCTTAAACGTCACCCCTGACATGACTCACGGTGCTCAGTGTATTCTGGTCAGTGCAGGAGGCTCTGCCGGCCTGGATCATCTTTACTGCACCGAGAGTGGTGTTTGGTCTTTGGGCTGCCTGCCATTTGAAAACACATAAGTTTTTTTTCATCATTTTTAAAAACTATTATTAAGCTACATTTCTTTCATTTGCTATTTCTAGGGTTGATTTTAAACTTGAATTCAGGATGTTACATTTGTTCCTGTTAAATTTCAATCTATTTCCTGATTCTGTTGTGATATTTTTGAATTCCAAGGCAGGGACTCCATATACTAGTGACAGTAAACATTGAATAATATCTACGAATTTGATAAATATGTTTACTATGCATTCATGTCAAATCATTGATAAAAATATCGAGCAAAGCACTGAGTCCTGCGCCTATCAGCTAGTACCTCCCTTCAGATAGGCATTGTTTGGCTTGGAGTCACACCGGTAAGTTGTAAATCCTGGCTCTGCCCTTGACTAACCTTGTGGCCTTGACATTATTTAACTCGTCCAAGCCTCAGTTTCTCCTTCTACAAAATGAAGCTAATAACAATGGTATTTACTTATGGCTTCAAGTGGAGCTAAAATGAGAACATATCTGGAAAGTCCTTAGCCTAATGACATAAAATGTGTAATTATTTCATATCAAATAATAGGAAGATTCAAAATGTAGCAGTTATGATATAGAAAAAGGGTTTCACATATTGTTTGGAGTAGACAACATAAGATATGTTCTTTATTTTATGTTTCTCATAAACAGAAAAAACACTTGTTAGCTTAACGGTGGATGGGGAATATCTGTACTGGGTCTCCACAGCAAAGGACGGCACCGAGATTTATCAAGTAAAGAAAAGCCGTGGGGCCATCCCCTCTCAGGTGAAGGCCCCAAGGAGTGAGCGCATCGTGGCTTACAGTTCTGTGCTGCAGCCTTTTCCAGGTAATCAAGTCACAGGCATAGTCAACTTGTTCTCCCAGTTCAAGGCCAGGAAAGTCTCATGACTCCTTCTCCGGGCTGTTTCTCCAACTCCTTCGTTGTGCTCTTAGTGTTGCTCCAAACTGCCAGGGTCTGGTGTGCGCTGTGATTGCTGTTTGCCTTGGATCGCAGTTCATCTACGCAGCATTCACGGCTGGGGCTGCGGGAGGCAACCAGAGGCATGGGAAACCCTTGTCCTGTCGTTCTTGCTGCCTGTTTCTCTTTCTCTTCTTAGTCCCAAAAGTTCCTGTCTTTCTGCCTTTTTTCTTCTCTGACAATGTTTTAGACTCCCAATGATTTCACAAAGCATTGCATAGCATTCCAAGACCAAATGCCTATTTATAGTAGTATTCTGTACATCAACCATTTAACAGACATACATGTGTCCCACAACTTTTATTCAGTTCCTATCTTTTTTAAAGATGTGTCACTCAGGAAGCTTTTAGTGTTGTGCCCCTAACTCCATTTCCCCCGGAAACCCTGTGGATTTTATTGTGCAATTTTGTATAAAGCAGTGACTTTTAGGAATGCATGTGTCACATTATGAGCAGAACTGACTATATATATTTACTACTGTGAGTCACAATAAAAAAAGGTTTGAAATCTAAAAACCAACCAACCAACCAAAAATGAAAACAGCATCATACAGACTCATGGGTGATTTTATCAAGCTCTCTCTGCCATTAAGATGTATATGTTATTCTAAATTAAGTGTAATTCCCACTAGAGAGGGATAGAAATGAATGAAACAGACTCAAATAATCTTTGCTTAAATGTATTCATTTATAAAATATGTAAGTTACAAAATATTTTTAAAAATGAAGATTTTATAAATAAATTGAATACCATTTTGGTTAAAAATTAATTTTCCACTTTGAGAAATTTAAGAGATTTTAAAAGTCCATGAAAATATGATTCATATAATGTTCTGATTCCTTCAAAATAAAACAAGGACCAACTTTATTATGCTACTGTCTAGCTCCATCTGCTGGAAATGTTAAGCAATTACCCATTACCTTGCTCCCTAGTTCACCCATCTTTAAGAAAAAAACTTGTCTTTTTGTCCTGAATAATATTTCCAACACTTCAATATATCATGCCTTATAAGTTAAGTAAAAAATAAAAATTATATTACTCTCAATGTTTATATGTGTATATAGTTAATCTTTTTTTCTCATTATTTTAGATAAAGCATTTCTGTCTCTAGCTTCAGATATCGCAGAGCCAATTATACTTAACGCCACTAACACCAGCCTCACAATCAGATTACCGTCTTCCAGGACAAACCTCACCTGGTATGGCATCACCAGCCCAACTCCAACGTACCTGGTTTATTACAAAGAAGTTAATGATGGGAAAAATGGCTCTGAACCAAAATCTAGAATGCTGGTAAGATTGGAGCTGGTGGTCTTTGTCTTTTTACAAGATACTCTTTTTTTGATATGAAATTCTTAGTCATAGTATTTTCTATATCATTTTCTGGGATGTGTTATTATGCAACCTGTTATAGCTGATTCATCAAAGCATATTGTGTCTAGTCTTCTTGTCTGGGAATAAGTTACACTTCAACAAACTTTATTAACTGACCAGTTGGTAGATTGCCGATAGTAACAATTTCCTGAGTATCCTCGAAAGAACTGGATTTTCTGTCCTTCCTGGTTATCTAATTATCCCTAGAAAGTGATGTATATGTGATTTAATGGCCCATCTAGCAGATTGTGTTTGAGGGGTAAGAAATGCATTTGACAGAGAGAACATTGGCATATACCTCTGTCCTCCACAGCATATATCTAATATAAAAATGTATATTTTTTTGTGATTTCCAGTATTTTGTGAAATGTCCCATTATGTAGGGGCTATGCTTTGATTTATCATTGTATTTCTAGTACTCAGCATAGTACTTGACATTATATAGACATTCACTAGATATTTCTCGAGTGAATAAATGAATTGGCATAATTCGTGGCAACATGGGCACTGGTGTTTCAGTTGTCCTTATGATGAAATTATGTGTATCCTATATTTTGCTTTGTGCTAATTATTTAACCAAGTCAAAAAGTGAAATTGACCATCTCCTACTTGAGGTTAACACAGTATACTTTGCCAGAAAATACAGCCGATTCTTATGACTTCCTTTATTTTGTCTGTTTTTATCTTTTTTACACATTTCTAAAGAGAGCTGTTTCAGAGGCAGCTTGGATCGCTGGCTGACTAAGACTGGGCTGTGGCACCAGACATTGCTATGAGAGCCCATGTATCTTGTCTTCACATTGATTAACATGCACCAAAGGCATGGTTCTCACCCGCATGCACACTGGAGCTTTTAAAATCTCTGGGTCCAGGTTTCCCCTCAGGCCAATGCAGTCAGCATCTCTGGAGGTGGGACCCAGAAGTCAGTATTTTCTTAAAATTCCCGACATGATTCCAACCTACAACCAAAGTTGAGAACCATTGACCTAAGGAAGGTCTTTTTACTTAAACTTTATTTCTAAGAATGACTAGATAATGTAGCTTAGTCTTTTCTGTTGTATTCATGTATGTATCACATCCTTCCAATACATTTTGCTGAGTTTCTAACGCAATGCCAATGGAATAGTGTCCTCCTCTGGGAATATGCCTTCTTATGTGAGATGAATATGCCACAGGATTGACTGAAGGCTGTCAGTCATTTAGCATCTATTCTTGTAGCTATGAAACAACTAAAGACCTGGGCAGATTAGAACAGTGAACATTGTCCTTCATGATCCCATATTTAAAAATAAAAAATGTTGAGTCTTTTAATATTTTATCACTTTGGTTAAATAATTCCTCCCCATTTGTACAAAAAATAAAAATCACATATTAATATTTGTAAATTAATTGCAGGAATTTCAGGAGAGGATAGCCCTTATTGAAGGCTTACAACCATTTTCAACATATATGATACAGATTGCTGTAAGGAATTATTATTCTGATCCTTTGGAACAGTTACCTCTGGGAAAAGAGATTTGGGGGAAAACTAAAAGTGGAGGTGAGTTATGGGCTTGGTGTGGGATGCTAGAGTGGAATTTTGTAATATATGTGATGTGAATGTCTATATTTGTTTGTTTTTTACCTGAATATAAAGTCATCTTTATTATGTGAGCTTTTTAAAGCTTAGTAAGAAAAATATATTGGTTGAAAAATACTTTGATGACATGAGTTTTGCTCTAACACTAGAAGATAATAAATAATATTTCATCAAAATGAAAAGTGACTAGAAGCTGAAAGAAACATCAGCATCAATACTGTTGGACCAAGAAACACATTCTTTGTTCTCACCACACAGTGTCACCCTCTTCCCATATCTTCATAGGTCTGCACACGTGGTGGGACGGGAAGACCAAGCCTTTTCTCTATTTAAAGTAATATAACATGTTGCCTTAAAATGGATCTAGAATCTAAAAAGGTGTCCTTAGAGGTGGCAATTATTATGGGGTGATGCCATTTCTTTCAGAGGTCTCTGATGAATTCAGGAAAATCACCCCAGTTTGGTTATTCATCATCATTGGCCAAATCCTGGAGCTAGAGTCAGAATGATTAAGTCATTAGGCAAAAATAAGCCAGAGTCTTTCAGGCAGCCGTTAACTTACCATTTTATGAGAGGCTGGCTTCCCTGAGGCCCATCTGTCACTCATTCTGCTCACATGATATGACTGTTCCTCAACCAAGACCCCATCCCTTCCTTCCATCTCCCAGTGCTTTTATTGCAACATCCCTTGTCATGCATTGCTCTGTATTTCAGTACCAGAGGCTGTTAGGCTCATTAACACAACAGTGCAGTCGGACAGCAGCCTTGTCACATCCTGGAGAGAATCTCCCAAGCCAAATGGACCTAAGGAGTCGGTCCGCTATCAGCTGGCAATCTCACATCTGGCCCGAGTTCCGGAGACTCCTCTAAGACAAAGTGAATATCCACATGGAAGGCTTGCTCTCCTTGTGACTGGACTGTCCGGGGGAAAACGATATGTGTTAAAGGTACAGCAAGGCTATTGGGTACTTTTACTGCCATTCTCAAGCACAAGGTTTTGAAAAGGTTAAGCGATTTTTTTTGGTTTTGTTTTTACAAAAAGGTCCTTGCTTGCCACGCCGAGGAAATGTGGTGTGCTGAGAGCCACCCTGTCACTGTGGAAATGTTTGACACTCCAGAGAAGCCTTATGCCTTGGTTCCAGGCAACACCAGTTTGCAATTGGATTGGAAGGCTCCATCTAATGTGAACCTCATCAGGTTTTGGTTTGAACTCCAGAAGGTAGATCACACCGTACACTTTAATCCAAATTCTTCTTTTATGCTGTAGAATAAGTTGGAAGTTCTTTTGCATATCTCTAGAGCATTCTCTTGTATCAATCAACAATAGTTTTGACCACATTCATTGATTCAGGTTTGCCATCTAGAAGCTGTGAACTATCTAGACTAATTTCTGATAGGAAGAATTCCCAGTGAGATTAATTTGCTCTTAAAAGGCTCCATGTAAAGGGGTATAAATTATGGTTTATGGATTTCATAATATTTTACTTCATTTAGATGTTATCAGCATGGTTCTCTGGTTTAAAGTCCATAGCAATTTGGTATTTTCTATAAAAAAAAGAGAAAGACATATATAACCAAAAAAACAAAACCTATTTAGAAAGGTTCTTTCAACCATTTAAGGCTATATAGCAACAGGAGAGAAGTAAGATATAAAACCATTTGATCTTGGCATATAAACTATAAGTGTTCCTCATCCAAAAATATTCATGCTTTAACCAATATAAAAATATTCACTGAATTATAAAATATCAATTAATCTAATTACTTCACTGCTAGGGAAAAGTTTAGATTGATTTTATATTGCTACAGTTAGAATGGATTATTACATTTTTCTAATTGCTACATTTCATTTTCATCATTATATATGCATGTGTCCACATTTGTAAAGATTGGCTAAGAATGTTTTGTTCAGTGGTAACTTAAAAACAAATCAGTATAGTCATGGCCTCATTTTTTTTTAAATGAAGTTGCTCTCAGGATGTTTTTTAGAGTTTACTACATAAGATTATTTTATGACCTTGTACTTACATATAAAAACTATGAAATATGTGACACAATGGTGAGTGTTGACTTGGTGAAACCAAAGGCCATACTTTAATGGGACTTCCTCCACTGAGCATTTTTATGATGATGTGTTGCCCATTTAAAAAATGGTCATCTTATAAAAATGCAATTAAATTGGAGAAATTAGAGGATCACCTTTTTTTTTTTTTTAACATCTATTTAAGTAAGCTTAATGCAGTTCAGTTTAGAGTGAAGAGGAAGGATATAAAGCTCATTTCCCAGATCAAAGAGACAAAATGGGAAGGACCTTAGAGATGATGATCTCTAGCCTCTCATTTTACTGATGAGAAGTCAGAGACCCAGACAGGTGCCAACATGAGTCAGATCTCCCCAGACAGGCAGCGGCGGACCCCAGGTGACTCATTCCTCAGCAGTGCTCCTTGGGTGCTGTCCACAGAAGGAATAGGAGTCATTAAGCCACCCGACTCCTCAACATTTGGAGTGGACTGTGGCTAGGGACTGCCTGGTTCAGTCCTCATGACTTTCATGCAACGCTTTTTGTTTCAAAACTCCTTGTGTTCTTGCACTTGCTCAACACAGGTTTCAGAAAGACCACTGAAAAACCATGAAGCTGAAATTGTCTGATACAGTAATTTCTACATGTGTGACCCTGTATAGATACTAATTGATGAGCACGGTAGAGGCTATATTCTGAGAGGGTTAATGAGTGATATCTAGTCAGAAAGTTCTATCTCTTTTGAACCTACCTTATAGTAATAGGACAGCTGGGGATGAATCTATAATCTATACTGAAACTCTAGGGCAGGTGATAAGGGTGAATATATATCTTTTTAATTAATTTTTTTAGAAAGGAAAAAAGGAGACAAAGATAAACGTGTAGTCTCTCTCTTTTCTATCAAAAGTTCCTTATATAGAAAATGAAAGAATTTGAGCACAAAGATAAATTTCTACATCGGGCTTAAATTTTATAGGTTTTTAAAAATCATAAGAGTATAAAGAAGAAGAACATATTTGATTTAAGATTGGAGAGGAAGAAGTAATTTTGCTTTGGCAATTTTTTTTTTCATGGAAGCCCATTAAAATTGTGTTTTTCTCAGCTATTTAGGGAAATCCCTACCAGAACCAAACATTTTGAAGTTCCAATCTCTGAGACATCATAGCTTGCACCATCCCCCACCCCTCCACCAAATAATTTGAAAATCCCTCTGTGGTTGCGTCCACCCCTGCACTTGTAGGCCTCTGACAAAGGAAGGGTCTGACTCTGTTGTGATTTATCGGGGTAGCCTGGGGCATCTCGCCAAGTTTGTGGTCTGTCCAAAGCATTCATTGCTGTGGGAAGGCTGATACCCTACATTTTTCCAGTAGTACCCTTGGCTAAACATCTTCCTGATATTTCAAGGAGCTGTGTTAATTTCTGGATGGTGTGGAATGTTGGGCCACCTAAACTATTCACTTAAGGTAATTACTATAGCAGATCATTAAGGAGGCAGGACCACAAAGGGCTAGAATTTTTGACCCAGTTATTGACCAATCTCTCTCTCTCTCTCTCTCTCTCTCTCTCTCTCTCTCTCTCTCTCTCTCTCTCGTCCCTCCCATAGGTTCAGAGTAAATGTTATGGATCCAATGTATATGTTTCATTAGGTTATGTCTCGATGGGATTGATACACTTATAAGTTTATCAGGCAATGTCCTGACATGAGCATTTCTGTTTTGTTCTCAATCCTTTCATTCCTCATTCCCCCTTTCTTTATGGAGCAAGGTGGTCTACTTCCTGAAAGGCCTATAGATAATCATTCCTAACGGCATAGAAAACTAATGAAAAGTGTCCATCCAATGAAATGGCATGGCCTTGGAGTGCTAAGTGAAAAAGGAGATGTAAAGCAGGTTTATTTATGGAAGCTGACCTTCGTAGGAAACTACTGGGGAAAATACACTAAGAACCCTTGACAAAATGCCACATACTATGTCTCTTCCTATTTGTACGTTGAAAAAAATCACCATTTTCAAATAAATGACATTAAAGGTCCAGATACATGGAGTTTTAAAAAAGTAATTTCACAGAGAAAGAAGTTTAAGATTAGTAAAATCAGAGACCCAGTATCTAAAGAAAGTAAGATTTCCTATATTTTATTTCTAACCTTGCTACTGATGGTGGGCAAAAATTTTCTTCTCTTGGGGATCCAGTCTTCCTTTGTATAATAATAAGCAATGCTAGTTAGATGTCTGAAAAAAGTTTTGGGAAGAAAAACTAAATGTCTTAATCTATAACTCAATGTGGACTTCTTCATAGCATCAAAACCTGTAAAAATATCATTTTGAAATGAACAAATCTTTGGAATTGAAAGTATCATTGTTTTGATCCATCACTGTCCCTCAGCAGTGAATTGGCATTCTTAGCCATCTTGATTCAATGCAGGCACATACGATTAGAGGAAACAAGAAGTCAAGTTCTAAATTTCCTTCAATGATGCATAGTCAGAAGTGTATGCCCCACCTTAGACTTATCCTAAGAGCTGTCCTTCACATCAGTTATAGCTTATCATGAAAAAGAAAATGGCTGTCTATGGTAGGCATGATGTTTGGGGTCAAACATAAAGAAACTCTTATTTTTTAATAGAAAATAAAGTTTATTTAAAGTTTCATTGATTGCCTTGGTTTGTGAATTTCTGTGATTAAGAAGGTTTTCTTAAAGAAACAAAAAATGTTAATCGAGTCTTCTTTTTCTAGTGGAAGTACAGTGAGTTTTACCACGTGAAAGCTTCGTGCAGCCAAGGTCCTGCTTATGTCTGTAACATCACAGGTCTGCAGCCATATACTTCTTATCATGTCCGAGTAGTGGTGGTTTACAGGACAGGAGAAAATAGCACCTCACTTTCAGAAAGTTTTAAGACCAAAGGTGGGTATTAACAAACAGCACTGAGAAAACCCTATAAGCTTCCCAGTTATTTTCTCAGCACTTATTTCACCAATCCTAGAGGTTGTCATTTTTTTCTTAAAAGAGTAAATTACTATTTCTAAAACTTGAGTGAAGAAATTAAAGAGTTAGGAGTCCTTATAGGCAGTAATGAGATAATACTCACCTCGTCTTGCAAGATCCTGAACAGGGCAAAATTATTTCACTTTTCAGTATTCGGATTTCCTGTCTAGCTATATTTTGCAGCAAGAACTAAATGAAAACAATGTTACTGAGTGTCCAACCCAATATTGACTTACTGACTACTATAACCACATGTTAAAGATTTTTAAAACATCTAAAAAGCATATTAAATTCATTAGTGTTCTAAAAGGTATACCATAACTCCAAGTTGATCTTACAAGAGTCAAGGGAGAATGTTCTAAAACTTACAATATTTTCTTTTTGTATCACTTATTTCAGACCAAGCTAAGATACGTTACTCCTATCATGAATCCATCACTAATAAAAATGTCATATACTCATTAAAAAATATGCACTTATATGAAAACTAGAGGCCTGATGCACAAAATTCATGCAAGAGTAGGCCTTCCTTCCCCCGGCTGCCGGCACCAGCTTCCCTCTGGCACCTGGGACCCGGGCTTCCCTCACAGCCCCGACTTCGTTGGGAAGGACAGAAGGACGTCCAGAAGGACGTCTGGTCTAATTAGCATAGTATGCTTTTATTATTATAGATATTTCTGAATATTTCTTTCCTTTTAATAAATACAGTCTATAAAAATATGTTGTGCAGGATATTTTATATTTCTGACTTATCAGTATTTTCTTTGTTTCCAAAGCTGGAGTCCCAAGTAAACCAGGCATTCCAAAATTATTAGAAGGGAGTAAAAATTCAATACAGTGGGAAAAGGCTGATGATAATGGAAGCAGACTTATATACTATATACTTGAGATAAGGTATGTCTATTGGCAAAAGTGCTTTGTAAACTACAAAGAGCTAAGTAGGTTAATTGTAAGGTGTTATTAGATCAAAATTAACAATATTTCTCAATCTGTATTTTATAAATAAATATGAAGAATCTTTAAAGACCTAGAATGTCTCATTATCTTTTTTGCTCAGTTCCCAGCAGCTAACCTTGGCATTCCAATTATAAGGCAGATCTCAAAAATCTGTAAGTGCTTGTCAAAACTTTATGGAAATAATTCTATAATTGGCACATATAATTTATATTTACTTCATATTTATTCTTTTCAAGAAGCTGAGCTGATGTTTAATGTTAGATGGTGGTATGCATGTACATTTCAGATGTTAATTTGTTTTAGCAAGATGAATAATATATAGGGGAAATTGTCAATGAGCTAGGTATTTTTCAGATAAAATCAGGAACAGATCAGAAAGGACTCTCTATCCACTGTGAAGATTACGGTTTGCAGTGTGTTCCTGGGGACTGAAAATGTGCCTTTGATGTAAAGTGATCAGCTGATGAACATACGCAACCTCAGATCCAGCCAGGATGAGGAGCTCTGTGAATCATAACTGGCTCAGATGAACGGATTTCATGCCAGCACGGAGGGAGAATTTCAAATTCCACAGACACGCCCCTCACGGGACTATGAAGCCATCTTTTAAGAAGCTCCAAGGACAAGTCACTTCCATAATTATAGTCCTGGCTACTTGAGCTTTAGATCTATTTTTGCTTCATCATGCTCTGGCATTCCCATAACCTTAAAAAAAATTTTCCTGCTCATGCTAGAGGAGTGCATTAACCATATTTCTAACGGAAATCTTCTTGAAATTTCTGTTACTGTTGTTCATACAGAGTGAAATACATTCTGACCTGCAGAGTTGTCTTGGTGGCCTGAGACTGTGATTATGTCCACCAGTCAGGCATCACTACGGCCTTGGAGGACCCCTTTAACAGGTTTCCCTCAGTAACACCTTAGGTGCATAGCTCCACAAATACTTCGCATCTTCTTGCCCCAAGTTTCTACTCTCTGGACAAGGACTGTGGAGTAGAAGAATGAATTGCTTTACCTTTAGTATCTCAAAGTAACTTCTTCAGTCAGGACACTCTTGTGTACCCTGTGTACCTGCTGACAGTACAGTGGTAGTGATAGTGCCAAGTGCATGATCTTGGGAGCTGAACAGACTGTGTTAATTCCATAGGGCTACCACAACAAAATACCACCAACTGGATGGCTTAAAACCACAGACATTATTCTTTTACAGTTCTGGGGACTAGAGTCTAAAATCAAGGTGTCAGGTCCAGCTGGTGTGGCTCAGTGGTTGAGCATGGACCTATGAACCAGGAAGGAGGTCACAATTTGATTCCTGGTCAGGGCACATGCCCGGGTTGAGGGCTCGATCCCCAGTGGGGGGGCATGCAGGAGGCAACTGATCAATGATTCTCTCTCATCAATGATGTTTCTATCTCTCTTTCCCTCTCCCTTCTCTCTGGAAAAAAAAATATATAGATAGATGATAGATAGATAGATAGATAGATAGATAGATAGATAGATAGACAGATAGTTGTTGTTGATGGTTTGTTAATCCCCACCTGAGGATATTTTTCCATTGAGTTTTAGGGAGAGTGGAAGAGAGAGGGAAAGATAGAGAGCAACATCGATTGGTTGCCTCCTGCAGGAGCCCTGACCAGGGCCCGGGCCAGGGAGGAGCCCTCAACCAAAGCACGTGCCCTTGACCGGAATCAAACTCGAGACCCTTTGGTCTGCAGGATGACACTCTATCTACTGAACCAAACTGGCTAGAGCAATAAAAATATATTGAAAAATAAAATGAAATGAAATAAAATAAAATAAAATCAAGGTGTCAGTAGGACCACGCTTCCTCTGAAGGTTCTAGGAAAGAATCTTTTCCTGCCTCTTGTTAGCTAATGTGGTGATTGCTGCCAATCCCTGGTATTCCTTGGCTTGTAGATGCATCACTCCAGTCTCTGGCTCTGTCGTCACATGGCATTCTCCCTCTGTGTATGTGTCTGTGCCTAAATCTCTGTCTTCTTAAGAGGGCATCAATCATTATGTCTGAGCCTATACTAATCCAATATTATCTCTTTAACTTCATTACATCTGAAAATACCATATTTCCAAATAAGATCATATTCAAAGGGTCTGGGTGAGCCTGAATTTTGGTAGGACACTATTTAACCCAGTACACAGACCGTGTTTAACTCCTTGCTTTACTCCATTTAAACTTGAATGTTCTCATCTGAAAAAAAAGGGGGATAATAATATCTACCTCTATAGGCTGTTGTGAAGACTCAGTGAAATGAAATGACAAGAAAAACACTAGTATTGTGTCTTGTAAATAAAAGATGTTCAGCCAATGTCAGAATTTTTCCTTCTCTTTCTCAATGGCCAAGAACTGTGAAGAACCATTTTATAAATGTTTAAGTGTCTCATTCTTTTGGGTCAGAATTGTTTGGGTTAACCAATGAAATTGCCAATGCCTAACATGAGAGTTCACAAAATGTACAAAAATACTATGTCATCAAGCTTTACTCAGGATGGTCCCGAGGACCTTCAGCTCCATGTCA
Organism: Plecotus auritus; assembly: GCF_963455305.1. Taxonomy (NCBI): domain Eukaryota; kingdom Metazoa; phylum Chordata; class Mammalia; order Chiroptera; family Vespertilionidae; genus Plecotus; species Plecotus auritus. The sequence continues at coordinate 12,395,581 of NC_137775.1, read as the reverse complement.
CCAACACAGCTGTTCTGGTCCTCCTTATATATTTGCCCACCCCCCTGTCCCTGACAGGCTGAGCCTTTGCTGTCACTGTTTCTCTTTGGGACAGCTGCTCAGTTAGTAGCAGAACTGGCTTCCATTATCTGTCCCCATGCTTATTGTGGGTTGGTACCAAGTCCTAAAACTGCTGTGGTCTGAAAAATTTCAGACTTCTTACTGTCAGAGAAGACATAACTGAAAGGCCTTTAGCCTATGATTCCAGCCTTGCAGCTTCCTCTGTTAAACCCAGCTATTGTGCTCTTTCCATGTTTCATGTGAAGAATAATGTGGATTGACTTTGAGGTGAGGGTAGGCCAATACAAATGGCAACAACAAAACTTGTAATTTCAGACATAATAACTTTGGTAGCTGAGCTATTATACCTTCCTGATTAATTGTATGTTTTTGTGTTATTTTTATCTGGATATGGTATTTTGAGACTATAGATATAGAGGCTGAGAAATAAGAAAAATAAAAAATTTCCAATAAAAATTATGGAACAATTGTCTTATGTGTTTGGAATTCTGAAGAAAGTTTATGCATTCTGATAGTAGGGAAAGTTGCTTCAGCTTTCTCTTGGCCATTGATTATTCATTATTTTCCTGATGGGCTGAGTTGGTTGGCTCCATTCATTGCTGGGATGACTTTATAAGACTATGCTGTGTTCTGTGGCCAAACCATGTGCCAGGAATGAGATCAAGGGTAAAGTGTGCAATAGAAGATGTTCTGGAGTTCTGCCATTAAAATGATATATGAGTGTCTAGAAATAACACATATGTTGTCTCATATATTTTTTATATTCATGGTTTTGCTCTTTCTTTGGCAGAAAGGGTACTTCAAATGATTCACTGAACCAGAACTTAATGTGGAAGATGGCATTTAATGGATCCTGCAGTAGCATTTGCACATGGAAGTCCAAAAACCTGAAAGGAACATTCCAGTTCAGAGTAGTAGCTGCAAATAATCTGGGATTTGGTGACTATAGTGGAATCAGTGAGAATATTTTATTATCTGGAGGTATATTACCATGTCTACCTACATACTAACTTATTACACAAAGGTTCAGAGATAAAGATGGTGCATTCTTAACATGAGCAATAAATCGGGTGACTGTAAAACTTATCTAAACTACCAAACTATTCATTTCATCTGATGTGCTCGTCTTAAAACACCAATACCATCATCATTCTCTTCTCAGTAATAATCAGCTAGTTCTTAATGCCCCCTCATCAAATCCATGCTCCTCGATAGACTTCCAAGACTGTCCAGAGCCTGTCTTTATCCAGCCTTATTATCCTGTTCCTGGTACTCTCACTATACAAGAGGCCTAAAATTATACTTTGTCTTTTCCCCAATATGTCCATCTTCCATTGTGTTCTATTTCATCTTTCTAATCACATAGGCTAGAAATCTCAGTACCATGTTCGATTTTTTCCTCCTCTAGTCACTCACCAAGTTCTGTTGATTTACTGTCTTGACTTCTGTCTGGTAAGTTCCCATCTTCCTGTTTCCACTTTGGCTTTCCTCATTTAAGCTATCTTTTCTTGCCTGTGCTCTTGGCTTAATCACATGCTGACTGTTTATCTAGCCAAAGCACAGCTGGATCGCTTAGCCCCTCTCAGAAGTGCCCGAAAAGGGTCTCCATTCACTGCCTTCAGGACCCTGTACAAACTCTTGTGTGGGCATTTAAGGCCTTCTGTAGTTTCTCCTCTTTCCCAATATTTACCCTTTATAGCCACATCAGACTATAAAAAGCTTTTATGACACTCGCTCTCCAGCCTTTGTTTCCTTCAGCCTGGAATGCAGGTTCCCACAACCTACCATTCACCCCGTTACCTGGCATTTCCTTTCCGTCACTTCCTGTCCATTGAAATTCTTCGCATCCTTCAAGGCCTAACTTAAATGAACCTATCATGATGCTTAACTGATACTCTTAGGCAAATAAGTGATTATATTTTATACACACAGCCCAATAGTCTATATAAAACTTTCATCATTCTTTTTTGTATTATAGTTAGTTACCTGGCTAAGATTTCAGCAAACTTTTTCTGAAAAGAACCTAATAGTAAATACTTTAGGGTTTGTAGGCTGCATCTGATCTCTGTAGCATATTTTTCTTCTTCTTTCCTTTTTAAAATAATACTTTAAAAATCACTCTTAGTTCATGGGTAGTGCAGAATCAGGCTGTGGCCAGATTTAGCCCACAGGCCATAGTTTGCCAAGCTCTGTCTACATGTTTATCTCCTCAACTGAAATACCTAAGAGAAGGTACCATGTGTTCATGTTTATATTCCTCAGTTTAATATTCATGGGATTAAATGTGTATGAAGATGTTACAGAGTTATAATAATCCCAACTATATAATATATGATGAAGACTGAGACTTCTTGTCCCAAATTTGTTAAAAGGATTATCCATGTTTTCTCGATCACTTTAAAGTAGAAACCTGGGTGGGTACACCCCTATGATGTATTGGTAAACTGGCTCTTTGGAAAAACACACATAAAAAACATTGATTTTTGATTACCCAGGATGTAAATACTCTTACCATAGATGATGTCATGCTACAGAGTTTAACTGGCTCCTAAAATATTATTGGAGCTAGTCCTGGTATATCAGGTAGATCTGTGAATTAATTTCTTTTTCTCATTTATTTCATTAGATGGTTTTTGGATACCAGAAACAAGCTTTATACTTACTGTTGTAATTGGAATATTTCTGGTTGTTATAATCCCATTGACCTTTGGTAAGTAAAAAAAATTTTTAATAGGTAATAAATTATTAATTTAATTATAATAATTGGTTTATTTCTTAGTTTATTTAATCTCTCACATGAAATAAATTCATAAAATTAAAATGTTACCTTTGGCTGTAAGTTTTTAACTATTATCTTTTGTGAATTGTTTTCTGGATCTAAGAGTAACTATTTTATGAACGATATAGCTATATTTACACTTCATGGTATATTTTAGATAAAACTATTTGCAAGAACATTGACTTTAACTTTTTTTAAAATAGTGTTTGTTTCTGATTGACTATGTAACAGTTGTTTTTTGTGGCGTAAAGTTTGAAATAAATGAGAAATTACTTTGGGTATATAAAAAAAGGGTAGGATTAATGCAAGGCCATGGCAATCCTTGCTTGGGATAGTCTGGGCCTCCAGGCAGACAGCCTGGTTTGGAATGAGCAGGGCCTCTTCTGCAGAAGACTCATTTCTGGCCTATAGGATCCACTCTCACTTTCAGATGTCTGACTTGCTTATTTCAAGTCCCTGCTCATTTATAAATGACTAGGGAAACAGAATTAGATTAGGTAGATAGAAAACTGGCCATTTCCAACTATTCTTTTTATACTAATGTGCTAGTCCTGAAAGGCCTTTAAAAAATAATTTGGTTTAATGATGAGAAAATACAGTGACAAGCCCAAAAGACTTGGTCAAATATTGGGCCGTTAGGGTTATTATAGTGATCACACATTCTGATTCATTCCTATTGTTTCAGCATAAACATCAGTAGCACTTTCTTTCAGTCCCTGAAATGTCTTGGTTTGCATTATAAGATATATGATTGCCTTATCATTATTAATATGATGTGTCTCAGACATGCTAAAACATTATAAGAAAAACATGGTATTTACCAGAAAAAAAGCACTCAAATACATATTCAGGAAATTGTGGCTTTTTTTTTTTTTTTTTTGCATAAATAAGGAAAAGTTAGAAGAGAACGTTTAAGGAAAATTTACAAACATATAGTTGAAATCTCTCAGGATAGAAAAAGCCAATATTTCACTCGTGTTCTAAATCTTTATTTTTCCCTAAACTGATTGGAATCATAAGCTATTGGAGAGCACACTGAAACTTGAATTGAGATTTCTTTTCACAGATTCCACACAGATAATATATGTAACTCCTTCAGCTAACTTGGAAAGCTAAAAATTTCAGCTGACCCTGCCAGGATATTAACCTGTGGTTCCAGGGAGTCTAAGTATTGCACAGCTGATGTTGGTGTCGCTAAGCCAGCCCCTCCAGAGTTACGCATATGACTGCAGTATATTTGGCAGTTGGCATAAAGGCTTGACTGCTTGTCTGCTCTCCTACTGGGAAGCAGTAGTTCATGAAGGATCTTCCATCTGACCTTTGCTTGCCTACTTGTACGTCACCATTGTTTAAACTCATAACTCTAGTGGATGACCATGAGATAATTTCAGACAACCTATTATGCTTTTAAGACATCCTAAGAATATCTGACTTTCTCAGGACTTAAAGGTCTTTATTCTATTTGGAACTCAAACAGATTTTTGAGTATAGCTAAGCTAATCTGGTTATTTAGGAAACGTGCATGTGGTTTTACTAGTAGGGGTGTGGAAGTGCATGAGAAAAGACTGAGTTCTTAAAATAATGAGAAGTAGGAATTGTTTTAAAATTTGCATTGTGCTGAGGGCTCTCATCAGTCATACTTATAAATATAAAATTGAAACAAGGGTTTAAAAATAAGCATTGACAGCTTTTGCTGTGGGGAGCAGTCATAGCTAATGTGTAACATCAGCCATATGCTGGGAGCAGAGGGAAAGATAAAGTAGTAAACTACAATTGCTGACCTCCGGAGTTTGCCATTTAATGAGGGAGGTAAGACCTATTTGTGTGAAAGGATAAATAGTGATATATGTGTTAAACAACAACAAAAGGCAATGAATGGTACATGAAATACACAAGAGAGTGACATAGAAGTGCTTAGAGACACATTAGTCTTCTAAGTTCAGAGATGAGAGATCAGTAGAGGTTGCAGAAGTCTCGTAAGGTGTCACTGAAAATGGGGGACACTAACATGGCTTTTAAAGATGAAGAGGGGTAGTGAGAGCATTTCAGGTTTGAAAAACTGCATTTGCAAAAGTACTTAAGATCTACCCCTGTGTGGTCCCTTAAATGGAATTTCACTTGAATAAAACTCTGACCTGTTAAATACAGAAGCTACTATAAAATAAAGTTCAAATTTTCATGATTATCTAACAAAGCATTCTTGCTGTTTTCAGCTTCTGAGCCAATATTCTAGGGTAGATGGATGATCTTGTTGACATAATTGTATTTTAATCTATAAAAATATCATTTATTTATAATAATTTATATTTATGATTATAAAATAATATTTGCTCATTGTATGAAGAAGATAATACAAATCATCCATGATTTCATGACTAGGGAGGACCACTGCTGACATTTGGTGGGGTTCATTCCAATAATTTTTCTCTGTATTTGAATATATATATATATATATATATATATATATATATATGAACAACAATGGATATATACTCTGATACTCTGCATTTTCAAAAAGTGTGCCATTATAGTCATTATATTGAAAGCACTCCTCAGGTTTACTGAAGAGTATAACCTGGACATATCTGGACTCAGAAATGAATTTGTTTCCCTAATAATTATTATACAAGTATGTTTTGGTTTGACTTTGCTTTATGAGCGATTTTGAGAAATAAATTCTGATATTAAGATACTTCAACTTGTTTATAACAGCAATAAGAAATATATTAAATATTTAAATGTTACTCTGATATTCGATGAAAAGTGAGTTAGTATAAGCTATGCATTTTTCTATGGCCTGCTACCTAGATTTAATTAGTTTTTTTTTATTATTATTAGGGGCATACTTTTCAATTAAATTCTGTTATTTTACCAATGGTGTTCTTATGGATAAATAGTTAAAATGTATTGTTAACATACCCTAAAGGAAAAGGAAGCAATACTTTGTTTTGTGAATTATGTCTTTTTTTCTTTATAGTCTGGCACAGAAGATTAAAGAATCAGAAAACTCCCAAGGAAGGGCTGACCGTTCTCATAAACGAAGACAAAGAATTGGCTGAGCTGCGAGGCCTGGCAGCTGCGGTGGGACTGGCTAATGGCTGCGGTGCGATACGGTGAGTATCTGGGGCATCACGATGGGACATCTAGATGAAGGGCGGGCAGGATGACCTGGGCTTATGTCTACTATTCTGTTTCAGAAGTTGGATGGTGGTTGCCTACACAAGCTCTTTAAGATAGATGAGTATTGAACTTTGTTGTCATCATAACTTAAAAAAATTTAAATGTCTTTATAAGACGTTATACTATGGTCCATACAAAAGGGAATTATGTAGTCATAGGCCTTGAAATTTGTAACTTAAGACATAAAAATGAAGGATTTGGAATAGACACAGAAGTGATCTAAATTAGCTAGCTATTCAGAGGTGACTTTTCCTTGAGAAATACTCAGTACACCTAACACTCAAGATTCTCTTTTAAAAACTGAAAGTATTTTAAATGCACATGCATTTCTCTCCTCATAATATTCCAGGTGAAAAACTTGGCTTCTTAAAAGTTAACCTGATGAAAATGGAATTGATTTTTGTGCTCATAGTAAATTTTGTTTTATATAAGAGATCAGGTGTGTGAACCAGTTAAAGTAAATGCTTTTTAGCTCATAAATCCAGCTGTATTTATTACTAATTTGCAATCACTTTTTATACAAACTGGTAACCTGAAGGAATTAATGGATGACTGCAACAAAACAAGCTACAGCAAAAAACCTTGAGGCAATGCACACACGGGCATGTTTCTACCAAAATGAAGGTGCCTATTAGCAAAGTGACATGGTCTGTCTGGGTTTTAGGGAAGGAATATTCTGGATGGTGGAATAGGGAAGGAATTGAAACACCACATCCCACATCACTTTATCACATAGAATGCACCTCAGTGTTGGGAAGCCATGAGCTTTCTTTCTCATACTCTTTCGGATGCTAACACCAACACCAACTTGTAAACCACCTGTATTTTGGGAGCCCAAGAATATTGTTATTTTTCTAGTACTCTTCCAACCCAAGAGGAGATTGAAAGTCTTCCTGTCTTCCCTCGGGAAAATCTGACGCTGTGCCTCCTGTTGGGAAGTGGAGCCTTTGGAGAAGTGTATGAAGGGACAGCAGTAGACATCTTAGGAGCTGGAAGCGGAGAAATCCAAGTAGCAGTGAAGGTAATGTGGTTTTAACTCCTTGACAGGTTATGTCAGCATACTTACATGGATTTGCATGGGTGCAACTGTAATGAAAGATGAGCAATCTTAACCGAAAAGAGAACTAGAAGGTGGGAGACTATTCATGGCTATAGAAATCACTTTTTTTTTCTTTCCATTCCCTACATAAGCTTTGAAATTAATACTCATCTCTATGATTACTAATTAGTTATGGCCCAGCAGTTTTCCCCTTCAAATGTACTGTAAGAGAAGTGAGGTTGTTAAGTACATTCTCAAGGTAAGGTAATAGGGCAGATTGTAAATATTTTAGACTTGTGGCCATATTGAGTCAGTTGCAACTATGCCACTCTGTCATTCAGTATGTAAACCAATATGCGTGATTATGTTCCAGTTAGACTATGAAAATTGAAGTTTACTAGTAAATCTCACATAATTTTTATGTGTAATGAGATTATATTCTTTTTTTACTTTCTTCAAACAGTTAAAAATTTAACAGGTCAGTTATACCTCAATAAAGCTAGAAAAAAAATGTCACAACTATTTTCAGATAGCAAGCTGTGTAAAAATAGGTGACAGGGTAGAATTGGCCCACAGGCTGTATTTTGCTGACCTGTAAATGAGCAATATTTTAATCACAGCTTGTTAGGAATCTATTGCTTTGAGGGTGGGCAATACAATCAGAAAAGTTGGCCAAATGTTCTCAACTAGTTTAAATAAGTGTTTATTTTTCTTACGTAACAGGTGACTACTGGCTTTAGTGCAGTGCCAGTAGATCTGAAATTCTCTTCACTTTGTACATGTGTGTTGTTGCCTCATGGTCCCAAGGTGGTTGCCAAGGAATCAGGCATCACATCTTCGTTCAGGCCAGAACATTCATTGACCAGAACCGAGCCATATTTGCAAAAGAGGCTGGAGAGTTACAGGCCATGATTTTCATGATTATCTCAGGCCAATTGCCTGGGACTGGGCACCTTGCCTCTAAGAAACAAATTAGGGTATTGTTAGCAAGGAAGCCTGGGAAACAGATGTTGAATAGAAAACTCTGAAAATTAAGAAATTAGCTTAAGCACCAAATTTGTTCTCTTTTTAAATTTTTTTACATTTTGGAGAGACTTTGTGTAAATATTACTAGATCTTTTACCTATCAGATACTTCACTTAAATACTTTCAATAACAGGAGCTATCTTTTGAATAGGTTTACATAGTACATGCACATGCACTATCCGTTATTTATTTTGCAATTTCAAGGTGGATATTATAAAACAGAATGAAGATTATCTCCATTAATCCACTGAGCGCACAGAAATGTCTGCTATACTGATTCTTGGCTTGTTTTTATGTTGCACAGACTTTGAAGAAGGGCTCCACAGACCAAGAAAAGGTTGAATTCCTGAAGGAGGCATATCTGATGAGGTATCAGGGCAGCTCTAAAATAATCTTCCCTTGGTATGGGTAGGAAGCTTCTACATCAGATTGGTAGACTTTTAACATTCAAAATCACCTGACATAATAAATCGTGCCCCAAGTGAGCATGGCTGAAGTCTAAACAGGAATATGTCTGTAATGACAAGAATTTTATAGAATCCAGTCTTCCAAGTCAGGGCACAGGCAATCCTCCAGCAAAAGGTTTTCCTCTTCCCTTCAATAAAACGTGTGTTTTGCAAGTGACTTCTGAAGCTGATCAGCTTTTAACATGCTAATGGTCTAAATATGTGGGAATGGTTGAAGTAGACTGAGTAAGAGAAAGTTCTCTTAAGTACAGTGATGCCAATGAAAATATCCCTTGTCTTGGTAAACTTGACTTTAGAGTTAGTTGTTGAGCATGAAAACTGATGAAAGACATCTTAACGGGAAGACCTGGGGCAGTGGTTCTAGTTATTCGATTGGAATTTATTTGCTTTGACATCTTGAGGAAACAGTTGTAGCCGAATTTGCCTGTCTGAATTGTTCCTCTAAAAAAGAAAGAATAATATTTCATATTTGTGATGACAAAAAAAAAACACAATGTTTTCAAATACCTTTTGAAGAAGGAAATTAGCTCAAATTACTTTCTTTTCCAAAACACAAAATACTGAATATAAACATGGTTTCTTCTAAAACACACACTGTTCTGTCCATATGCACTGGCCACTAGGGGTTGCCATATTACCTCTGTAAGGCAAGAACACAGACCATCACTTGGAAAAAGGAGGCCTTGGTTTGTTAGAGGAAAAAAAATAAAAAATCAGGGGTTTTGATGTCAACTGTAGATAATCAAGTGCTCTATTCCAGAAGGCCCTCAGCTAGGACTTCTGTCGCTGTCATGTCACCTGTCTGTCTCTTTCCACTTTTAGTAAGTTTAATCATCCCAACATTCTGAAGCAGCTTGGAGTTTGTTTGCTGAATGAACCCCAATACATTATCCTGGAGTTGATGGAAGGAGGCGATCTCCTCACCTATTTGCGTAAAGCCCGGATGACCATGGTAGGAAATGGGGTCCCCAGTGTGGATTTTATAATGCCTTTAAACTAAATAGGCTGCAGTTTCGGCCAATGGGAGAACCTTGGAAGACTTCCTTGGAAAGAATTATTGTATTTCCTTCATGTTGGATTAGGACAATTAGCACCCTGGACTGATTTCTGGGATTTTCTGGTTACTTGAGCCTGTTTTCAGTATTTAACGGGAAAATAGCTCCCTCAATGCCAGAATCGTGTTCCCTAGAGAACAGAGGTTGTGAAGAGTTGGAAAAGGCACATCTTTCTCTGTATTTAATCTGTGTGTCTGTCTCTCCCAAATTGATATTTCCAGTCCTCATGTCTTGACTGAGTACTAGACTTATATGTCCCCACCCGGTTGACATCTGTTTGGATTGTAATAGGCATCTCAAACTTATTTTGGGCAAAACAAAATTCTTGATTTCATACATTCTCCCCATGCGTCCATCCAATTTTTTGCTTTCTCTTTTCCCACAACCATGCTGACAGGTCCTGTGGCCTCTACAGTTCTGCCCAAAAACTCTCTGGTACCTAGAGCAGTGGCTAGTACAGAGGGGACACCGGAAATATACTGTGGAAGGAGTACCAGGGGGTGACAGCACCCGGGGAACCTACTTTAAACCTTAGATGAGAAACACATGAGACAAAACAAGTAACTAAAGTTTAAATCCATAGATTTTAAAAAATTTGGTTTTCATTTTTATCAAAGTACATATTTTATGCCTAACAAACTGACCTATATGACAAGGTTATAAAAAAAAACCCTCACAGGAGTTTTTCTCTATTGTATCCCATATCCCCACATCCCAGGCATCTACACAGTTCTTCTGGTACTTAACTCCAGAGCCTCAATATTCTGCTTGTACTGCACATTGCTTATCAACCTGCGGGGGGCGGCGGGGGGTGGGGCGGGCGGAGAGAATCTATTGACTGCCTACTGTGAAAGATGAGTCTACTCTCTTAGACTTACTCATGTACCAGCCCAAACCCCACTAGTTCTACACGCAGAAAACTTAGTTTCCTTTATCCCCCAGCAGTACCATAATTTTCAGGTAAATCAGCATTGCAGGTTTACATTACTATGACCACTTAATTATCATTCGCAGCGGAGTCACTCAAATGCTAGGATTGTGTGTTTTTTCCTTAGGCTGGTTTAATAAATGCAGCTTCTTTTCCATTTGCTTAGTTTTCTATTTAGCTAAACTTCCTGACAGAATTGTCGTACTTTTCTCAATATGGTAAAATATATGACTCAGCAGGGCACAATTATTTCCTCGGGCACTTCCCTCCTGGGGCCAATACAGGTGCTTGTCCTCTGGGCTGTCTACCCAGCGGCTATCCTAGGGGCTTCCTTCACGGTTACCCTGGTAATGTCCATGTTGGACCATTGTTTCCTCTGCTTAATGACTTTGTTCTGTTTCAGAAAAGAGGAAGCATGCCTATGAAGCTAAAATTGCCTTCTTTTTCTTGCTGAGAAAATGTCCTCTATTCTTTCCTCACATTGGCTTACTCATTTGGCTGATTCTAGGATGAAAACCCCTTTTGCTAAAAATAAATCCGCTACATCTTTGTTTTCTAGTCCCTACTATTGCCTTTAGGAAGTCTCTTTCCAATCTGTTTCCAGACTTTGGATCATGCTTGACCTGTATTCTCCCCTCCTTTTTAGAAAATGTCAGGAATTTCTTATCTGTGTTACTTTTTACATATCTCAATACTCAGCCTGAAAAATCATTCCCATCAATTCTGGAATTTTTTTCATATGATTTCTTTGATAATGAAAAAATCTCTTTGTTTCCTCTATTTTCTTGTTCTGAAAATCCTGTTAGTTGGAGAATGGACAGCTTTATTTTATCATTTTGTTTTAGCCACTGCTCTATCTTACTTTCCAACTCTTTGTCCTTTTGCTCTCAATTCTGGTTGGTTTCCTAAACTTTGTTATAAAGTTTAAAATTTTAATTTTACACAGACTCATTCTTTTATTTGACTATCCTTAAAATAATTATCTGGGTTTTTGTCATACATATAAAATCTCTTATTTTTCCTAGGACACTAATTATAGTTTCTAAGTAGTTAATTTGCTTCCTGAAATGTCCTGATTGTCCCCTTTCTTCTTTGTTCTGGAATCTGTTTGTAATGTGATATTTTCTCAAATGTTTGGCAATTTGTGACTGGTCTTCATATTTAATAGTGAGGCCTTCATACTGAATCGCTGATTGGAACTTACATGTCTGTGGCAGCTTCCTTCTGGATGTCTTACGGGTATGTGCCCAGCTTCACCCAGAAGACTCCATGGGTCTCCTGTCTGAGCAATAAAACCTAAGCCTCAGTCCAGGGACGGGGGATTGGAGGTCTCCAGGCTCAGTGTATGGGTGCTTACTTAATTTCCCTCTCCATTTTCAATACAGTGCCTTAGTATGTTTGGGATCTTTGAACTTGGTGTTCTGGTTCAGTGTGTGTGTGTGTGTGTGTGTGTGTGTGTTCCCCTCAGAGGAGAGCCTCCAGCTGCAGTGGGGAAATCTAAGAGCTAGTTAGCCCTTAAAATAAACTTCTAAACTTTCCTCTTGCATTGAGTCCTGCCTTCACCCCCAAATTCAGAGATACTTGCTACCTCCAATTCAAGAGCCTTTGTGGGGTTCTATGGTGAAAAACAGCTTAACTCTTGTCTTCTCCTTCATCATCTTTCACCTCCCTGGGCTCTGCTAAATTTCCACTCCTCCATCTGCTTTCCCTTTTACAACATGTTTTGTTGCTCTGTGTCTATTTTCTTGATCTACTTGCCCTTGTGGTATAAAAATTTCTTCATGACTCTCATTTTAGTAAGGTGAGAGAGTGGAACTAAAACTGCATCAATTCCCCATCTTTAACAAGAAAGCTTATCTGGCCAGCTGGCATGGCTCAGTGGTTGAACATCGACCTATGAACCAGGAGGTCACAGTTCGATTCCCAATCAGGGCACATGCCTGGGTTGATCAGGGCACATGCCTGGGTCGTGGGCTTGCTCCCCAATGTAGGGTGTGCAGGAGACAGCCGATCAATGATTCTCTCTCATCATTGATATTTCTATCTCTCCCTCTTCCTTCCTCTTTGAAATTAATAAAAATATTTTTTTTTAAAAAAGAAAGGTTATCTATAGATTTTTGTAAGGTTTTTTTGTTTGCTTTGGTTTGTTTTTGTTTTCTTTTGAGGAGAGAAGAGAGGATGAAGGTAGGCTAAAAGAAAGCATGGATCCATGTTTTCCAAACTATTCCACACATCCAGGATCCTAATGGCTGTAATGATTAGTTCTCAAGTGTGATCAGTTCTTCCACTGCCTTTCCTGCCAGCTGTCCAGGATAGGCTCCATGCTTCGTCTCCCTTGCTCCAGCCTTATAGGACAGGGTGCTGTTAGGTGCTCAGTGCCGGGATTAAAGTCAGGGCCCTCTGTGGAACAGCCCAGGCTCTAAGCCCCCATCATGCTGAGTTCATTTGGGCCAGCCATCTGTCCACAGAGAGTGCTCAGAGGCACATTCTAGAGGAAACACCACAAGCATCTTTTCCCCTATCCCTGTGCCGAGACCACTAGTCTAGTCCTTCGTTTTCAAAGTCTCAGTTTCTGCATCTATAAAATGGAATATTAAATTAAAAACTTTCTCAGGCTACTTTTAGCTTTGATATTCCAAGGTTGTATTACAATGGAAAAAAGTAAAAACAAACAAAACCAAGCCATCAAAATAATAAAAACACATATTCAAAAACAACTTAATTATCAAATCTCTGCTGGGCATTTATTGTACAACTGTGAAGTATGTGGCTCTTGCTTTTAATTTATTTTATTATTTTTATTTTTTGTTAATCCTCACCCAAGGATATTTTTCCATTGATTTTTAGAGAGTGGAAGGGAGAGGGAGACACACACACAGAGAAACATCAGTGTGAGAAAGACACATTGATTGGTTGCCTCCTGCACATGCCCCAGCCAGGGCTGGGGATTGAGCCTGCAACAGAGGTACGTGGCCTTGACCAGAATTGAACCCGGGACCCTTCAGTCTGAGGGCTAATGCTCTATCCACAGAGCCAAACTGGCTAGGGCACTCTTGCTTTTAAGGAACTTGTCATGTGGGAGGGAGGTAAGTCACAGATAAATAACCCGTATAAGGTGGAAAATGGGAGGACCCATTAGAGTGGAGGAGAGAGTCTACTGCCGAAGCAGAGGAGAGAGAGGTGAGTTCCAGCTGAAGAGTCCTGGAAAGACTTAGCAGAGGAGAACCAATCAAGGCAGGAGACAGAAAACTCTCTGAAACTGCACCTGCATGAGTTGTGAAAGGCTTTCACCAGGGATAGGCCTGGGTGGAGGTTCAGTATGTCCGGGGAGGTTAGCAAGAGATGATAGATGGTAGGCACAAGAGCATCTGGAGTCAAGGAAGCCCAACAAGGGATGGTGAGGCGTCCCCACAGGTTGTCACATAGGCGGTCAGAAGCAAGTGATATTTAGAAATCCAGGTAGGCAGGCAGCATTCTGAAAACCTATCAGCAGAGAACAGGGTGCTAGCCAGCAGACTGAAGTTCAGGAGCAAGATTCTCTGTGAAGACAGTCTTCACAAGCAGGGTAGGTTTCGCCAAGAGCAAAACAGAGATCCATTCACAGAGGAACTAATGAGCCAGTTGGGACACTGGGACACAGGCCATGCGTTTGGTATCTGGTGGACCTGAGCAGGACTGCAGGGGACTGATTCTAGGGATCAAGTTCTAGCCTAGTTATCACACCGAGGTGTGGTTGAACGGGACCATGGCAATGTTGAGTCCCAGAATATCAGGATTCTTTCTATTTTGGGGACAAGACATGAGCTTGCTGGGCATGTACAAGCACTTAGGAGCCCCTATCTATGAGGGATTGGCGGGGGGGGGGGGGGGTGGCGGTTCAAGGTTGGGAACCATTATAGATGCTCAGTGGAAGATGTGGATGGAAATCAGGACTAAGGAGGGCATTCCATGAAACAGTGATAGCAGGAATATAGAAGAGAGGTTGAGAAATGCAGAGCAGGTATGAAAAAAACGCCAATGTCCCAGTGTGACTCACGCACAGATTGTGAGAGGAGAAACTATGGGGAATAAATGGACATAAGGAGAGACTGGTGCAGCCTGGGGCTGCCATGGAGGTTGTGCTCAGGAACCTGTAATACATCCTACAGGCGTGGGTCACAACGGAATGAGCTAATCAAAGCACAAGGAGGCTAGAGACATGGGAAGTTTGGGAAGAGTCAGTGATGATAAAGGCCTGAACGAGGGTAATTGCAGGGAAATGGCAAGGGACAGTTTTCCCATATGGTACTAATAAAAACTTCAGCTGGCTTTTTTCTTTTTTTCTTGTAGAAATCATTGTAGCCATACAGGCTCAATTTATTTGGGCCGGCTCTCTTAGATGTGACCCTGAAAAAGAGTTTGTTTTGCTCATATGAGGAACAAGCCCATTGTCATGACTGACACAACAGTGTGACCTTGGGTAAATAATTAAACTGGTGAGCACTGGTTAAACTATCATTATTGCTGCTTGTGAGAGCAGCTGTTGTTTATTAAGTGCTTTTTATATACCAGCCAGATTACATATCTTATGTGAAAACCTACGAAGGCAGGCTTATTATTTCCACTTTACCCACGAGAAAGCTGCTGAGTAAACGAAGCAAAGCGAGCAAGGTCACACAATGAACAAGTAGCAGAATCAGGTTTTAAATCTTGGTCTGTCAGAACTAACACCCAGTTTCAGGCAAAGGTCCCATATTGCCTCTGCTTACTAAATGTGGTCTTTTTTATGTATATTTGGGAAGAAAGCATATAAATATAGTTCTTTTCCTCTTTGCTTGAATTCTTGCAACCATAACTAAAACTTTCTTTATAATATCATTTATATGTGTGCACATGCATATATATGAAGCCATTTATACATAGATATGTATATGTGTGGTTTGTGCACATTGGAAAAGTGCCTAATCTTTTTCATTTCTTACAGTTTCATGGCCCTTTACTCACCTTGGTTGACCTTGTAGACCTGTGTGTAGATATTTCAAAAGGCTGTGTCTACTTGGAGCAGCTGCACTTTATTCACAGGTACAGTGGTCCTGGATACAGGTTCCTATGGATATTGGCACATTAGCCATCTGTAGTTTGGGTAAAATATAGAAAATAAACATTTTCAGTCCTTCAAAATAGCAATAATTCTAAAAAAAAAAGTCTCTCTTCTCTACAGACCTGCTAGTATTACTTGTCTGATCTCTGGAACTGTATTATTATTATTATTATTATTATTATTATTATTATTATTATAAATTAAGTATAGCTTTTGCCATAGGGACCTGGCAGCTCGGAATTGCCTCGTCTCAGTGAAAGACTACAGCAGTCCTTCACGGGTAGTGAAGATTGGAGACTTTGGACTTGCGAGGGACATCTACAAAAATGATTACTATAGAAAGAGGGGAGAAGGCCTGCTCCCTGTTCGGTGGATGGCTCCGGAAAGTTTGATGGATGGAATCTTCACGACGCAGTCTGATGTATGGTGAGCTTAATAAGACACATAGAAATGTGGGCAGAACCATCCAATCTCAGAGCCGAAAAGGATCTTAAAAGGTCTTCTAATTTTTTATTATTATTACTAGAGGCCCAGTGCACAAAATTTGTGCCCTCAGGGGGGTCCCTCAGCCTGGCTGTGCCCTCTCGCAGTCCGGGAGCCCTCGGGGGATGTCCAACTGCCTGCTTAGGCCCGCTCCCCCTGATCTTAGCATTGCCGTGGATCCAGGGCTTCTGGCTGAGCAGCACTCTCCCTATGGAAGTGCACTGACCACCAGGGAGCAGCTCCTATGTTGAGCGTATGCCGCCTGGTGGTCAGTGTGCGTCATAGTGACCAGTCATTCTGCTGTTCAGTCGATTTGCATATTAGCCTTTTATTATATAAGATTAGAGGCCCAGTGCACGAATTCATGCACAGGTGGGATCTGGCCGGCCCAGTCCCAATTGGGACAGATCAAGGCAGGGCCTGTTGGGAGGAGGAGACGGAGGGAGGTTGGCCAGCTGGCCCGCCCTGATGGGGGCCAATCAGGGCTGGGCCAGCTGGGGGAAGGGGCCTAGGGCAATTGGCTGGTGGGCCCCACCCCTGATTGGGGTGGGGGGTCGATTTGGGGTCAGTGGCCAGAGGAGGGGCTGTGGAAAGTTGGCTGGCCAGCCCCACCCCTGATTGGTGTGGCAGGGCCCATTGGGGGCAGAGCTGGCTTGGGGGAGGGGCTACGGGCCAATCGGGGTGGTGGGGGCTGATTGGAAGTGGGGCCAGCCATGGGGAGAGGTTGTGGGTAGTGGGCCAGCCAGCCCCACCCCTGAAGAGAGTGGGGGGGGGCTGATCGGGGGCCTGTGGCCTGGGGGAGGGTCCATGGGTGGTTGGCCAGCCAGCCCTGCCCCTGGTTGGGGTGGGGGGGCTGATCTGGGGTGGGACCAGGTGGGAGGAGGGGCTTCAGGAGGTTGGCCACCAGCCCCACCCCCTATTGGGGTGGGGGGGCAATCAGGGGTGGGGCCAGCCAGGGGGAGGGGCTTCAGGCTGATCAGGGTGCTGGGGGCCCATCGGGGGTAGGGCTGGCTGGGGGAGGGGCCGCAGGAGGTTGGCTGGTGGTCCCACCCCCCTATCAGGCCGGTTTGCTGGCTGCAGTGGGTGTCATAGCGACCCGTTGTTCTGGTCATTATGGTGTTCCAGTCACCGGCTTTTTATATAGAGAGATTGTTGTTGTTGTCAGTATTACAGATGTCCTCCATTTTCTCCCCTTTTGCCCCACCCCAGGCCTTCAGTACTCTATTGCCTATGTCCATGGGCTATGCAAGTTCTTTGGTTAATCTCTTCCTGTCCCCTAACCCTCCTCTCCTCTGAGACCTGTCAGTCTGTTCCAGTCTGTTCCATGTCTCAGGACCTATTTTGTTCGTCAGTTTATTTTGACACATATAAGTGAGATCATGTGATATTTACCTTTCTCTGACTGGCTTATTTCACTTAGCACAATATTCTCCAGGTTCATCCATACTGTCACAAGGGTAAGAGAGCCTTCTTTCTTACTGCTGCATAGTATTCCAACGTGTATTGTTTTTAATGTGAGAAAACAGAAGACCAGAGAGGCTGCAGTTTGCCGTAAGCTAAAGTGAAAGTTGATGTCTAAAGGGGACTGTTCCTGGGTCTCAGCAGCTTACGTACCTCCCACCAATCGGTTTTGATCCTGTGTCTTACTAGTGTACGTGAAATAGCTACATTACTTCAGGTATTTTATTACTCCCCAAAGTGTAGAGGCTTTGACTAATAAGAATTGGGACCTTTGAATTAATATCTAAGTGTGTGTCTAAATGCCTACTATTTGAGGATGTTCGGTAGGCTTTAAATCACAGATCTTAAAAACATTAGGGCATTGGGGAGATTTAGAAATCTCTTTATTATTTTAATAGAACCCCTCATTTTTGCTTGTTGACCCCAAACTTTCTATGGGAGCTGCTCAAAATGTAAGGATTTGTTCAGTAACTTTTAAGCTGAACTGGCCCTAGGTACAGTTGGGGATGAGTTAAAACCTAGGTTCAGTGCTGCCAATTTTTATTCATACCTTCCTTCTCCGTGTTTACTAGCACTCAGACTTAGAAAAACAAACACACTGTAATGCTTTCTTGCTCACCTGGAAGCATGTCTGCATAGTGGAGGTCTGCAGTTCTCCAATGGTTCAGCCAGAAAGGAGGAGCAAAGTGTGTGTGTGTGTGTGTGTGTGTGTGTGTGTGTGTGTGTGTGTCCCCACTGAGCATTCCTGTCACCTCTGAAGTGCTGCTGGTAGGCAGTTGCTTGTTAGATTTTCTTTTTCAATATATTTTTATTGATTTCAGAGAGGAAGGGAGAATGAGAAAGAGATAGAAACATCAATGATGAGAATCATTGATTGGCTGCCTCCTGCATGCCCCACACTGGGGATCAAGCCGGCCACCTGGGCATGTGCCCTGACTGGGAATCGAACCGTGACCTCCTGAGTTCATGGGTCGATGTTTAACCACTGAGCCATGTTGGCTGGGCGCTTGTTCTACTTATTCTTGTGATCAACTTGCTTTTAAGTCTCCCATTTGCCTTTTATGGACCCAATCATTCCAATCACAAAATATAGCCCATTGCCCCAGGAGTATTATGTTGGAGAAACTACTGTAAACATGATGTTTGTAATAAGTAGAATTAAAGCTATCTCTCTAATATCCTCAGGTCTTTTGGAATTCTGATTTGGGAGATTTTAACTCTTGGTCATCAGCCTTATCCAGCTCATTCTAACCTTGATGTTTTAAACTATGTGCAAACAGGAGGGAGACTGGACCCACCGAGAAACTGTCCTGATGATCTGTAAGTTATGATTGTGTTAACATAAGTACCAAAAACAAAAGCATGAGCACACGCACTCTAATGCCTCCTTGGTATGGTATTTTAAAGTGAAAACTGGTCTTCATATGTTTGTATATCCTACATAAGATAGAAATTGATTTATATTAAATTTACTAAATTTTTTAAAATTTATATGTACACATTATATTTCACTTCAGAAACAAAATTTGGAAGAGCAGACTATATTTATACTCCTGGTTAAGTGAATTATAATAAATAAAAGCTCTCTCTGTGTGTGTGTGTATAGTGTGGGGTGTGTATATGTGTATACCATTATATTTTGGAAGCTATGATTTGGCTAATATCTTAATCTGCAAATTAAAATATTCTATTAAGTAGGAATGTATTGTGTAAAAGTTGGATTGCATTTGTTAACATAGCTGACCTTGGGATAGAGTACTGCTAAAAATTATAGAGGTTGTTATCTGTTTATGATCTAAACATGTAATGACTAAATATTAGTAACTCTATCAAATTGATCCTAGCCACTATTAAGCTTTAATAACCTTGTGATCCTCAAAGAGTTGGTGATTTTGATCTAGTTATAAAGGAAAAACAAGACAAGTTATTTTGCTGAGTACTAATCCATGTTCTTGTGAACAACCTCAGCAGAAATATCGTCTTGAGACTTTTCCCAAGAGGTGTTTTACCCAAGAAGTTTCTGAAAGAACATACAAGCAACAAGTATAAATTCCTCTGTTATGTGCACGACACCATGCTAAGGATTGTATGATATACAGAGGTGTTTAAAACAGGGGCATGAGTTTTCAACATCGCAGATTGTATTTTGAAAGAAAAGACGCACACGTGGAGCAGCTGGATAACAAGCCAACATGTAATAAAGTGCTAAACTCTGTGGTACAGACGAGTGCAAGAGGAATTAGCAGTATGCGGATACACACCACGATTGTACTGCCTTGATTATGTTGTGTTATTTAGAGGATGATTCATACTGGAGCCAAAAGATGATTAAGTACTGGGCACCTTGGTTGGATGTTTTACTGGTGAATGTGTTTGTATTATTTAAATCTCCTAGCTAGAACAAGATTTGAATCACTGATTGTTTCGGCTTAGCTTTTACAGCCTCTGGGATATTGGCAGGGAGATTAGGTATACACAGACCTGAACAAGTTTGGTGACAGTGACTAAAAATATGCTTTAGGTATTTGGGGGAGATGGGGAGAAATTCTGTAAGTTAGGAGTAAGAAATTATACACAATTTGAAAACCTTTGATCTAGAGTTTGAGAAAAAAATACCCCAACATACCTAAGCATGAAACACATTTTTGTTAAATAATTAGCAACCTAATTATTATTTTTACATCATATATATATATATATATATATATATATATATATAGCACTCAGAAAATGTCCCCAGGATTTCAGTCACATGAAATTTTCATTGTGCTATTAGAATTTTACCTGACATAGGCACTTTAGGAATCATTGGTATGGTATCAATCACTGTTATACATTTTGATTGATGTGTTCATTTATATAGTTTGGGGAGGACAGAAGTGGATAACAAATTATCTATTGTGAAACAAAAAAAAATGTTGGTTTGTTGAACTTTATTCTAATCCAAAGGTATCAAAATGCAACTGGAAGGAGGAGGGAGAATGCATGTTAGGAAAGTGCTAGGAAAAGATAATATTCTACATAATTTTATCTTCATTACTCAGTTGGATACATTATTGCTCTACTTTTGTAAAAATGTATTTTTCATGAAACCAAAATTTCCATTGGTGGTTTTGAAGTTCATTTGAACATCAGTAATGAAAAAGTAAACAATGCCCTCAGCCCAGCAGGAAAACAAGCTGTGCTAGGAAATGGAGCTCTGAGCAATGCCATTCAATCTGGCTCAGGCCTTAAGTTGTCATGATAAAGATTAACTACTCTCCTTAGAGTACAGAGGGAACTGATTTTTATTTGAAGCCGTTCTCTGAGATCACAGGCCAAGCTTAGAGGGTTGAAAGTCTGCATTGAGCCATCCTGCACCTTCTATTCACTGCTTAAATTCCCAGCACCTGGATGCACTCTGGGTCAGGTGAACCCATAGGGAGCTGTGCTGTACTCAACTATTAATGGAATGCAGAAGTTCAGAGCATTCTGCTCTTCTTCCCATAGTCTGGGATGTGTGGTGGAAAGACCAGTCCTAGGTATTCCCTTCAGCTTTCAGTTCACACAACAACCATACCATTCTCAAGAGGAAACGGGTTCAAAGGGCAACTTACTTCAAGAGAGAGCTCTTTGGGATTCTCCGACAGACTTCTTACAGTGGCAACTGGAATTCCCGGGGAGTCTCTCAAATGGAGGCGGCAACAATGGGAGAAGATGAGGTGCACCATCTTATTTTACCCTGAAAACTATGTGCACCTAGATGCTAATTGAGTCCCTCTAGGATTGTCATAATGAGACAGGGAGTTCTTAAAATCAGTATTTCCTGTGCTATAGACACTCATTTCCTTAAAACGGAAAGATGCCATGGAGTTTTTATCTGTTGAATTTGAATTGCTTTCTGAATCCAAGGCCTTTACTCATAGACACTAAAAATGAACGGTTAATGAGTCTCCTGGTATTTTGAAAAAGAATTGAGGCAAAGAGGAGTAAAGGGTTGGCAATTGTGAATGAAGGAATTTGAACCTGACCACTTAGCTGAATGAGATATTTCAAATATGATGAGTGTGTATCTGTGTAGAGCTGCAATATCCAGCCCATGTAAATTTTAACAACAGTAAAGTACCTATATGTATATTTAGACTAATATGCTTGAGTATTTGTAAGTATAAGTGAATACAAGTCTCTAATGCATGATATTGAATTATGGCAAGTGCCTATTTATAAGGAAACTAGAGGCCCGGTGCATGAAAATTCATGCACTGGACGGGGGGGTCCCTCAAACCGGCCTGTCCCCTCTCACAGTCTGGGAGCCCTCAGGGGTGGGAGGCGACCTGGCGATGAGGGGAAGGCAATGTCCCCATCACACCTCTGCTGCTGCCACTGCCAGCAGCGCAAGCCTCGACCTGGCCCTGGTTACCTGTGCCTTGGGCTGGCCCTGGGCGACTGGGCAGCTGCCATCTGAGGCTTGCCTGTGCCTCGGGCCAGCCCTCGGCAGCTGGGGGGTATGGGTACTGGGAGACTCCAGAGGCAGATGAGTGGAGCGGCCGGACCCACTTGGGGGCGGACCTGGCCATGCCGTGCGCTGCCACCTGGGCGGGGCTGAGTGCCGCCATCTCGTGGCTGTGGGTGCAGCCATCTTTGAGGGCATGGCAGTCAATTAGCATATTCCCTCCTTATTGGCTATGGGTGTCACCATCTTTATGAGGGTGTGATGGTCAATTAGCATATTCCCTCTTTATTAGATAGGATACCCTTATGCCAAAAGAATAGTTGTTGTTATTAATTTACCTGAAAGATGTAAAAACATGTATTTTCAGGATTAAATTCTTGAAAGCTTCTTCATTTTATTCCACTCTGAGCTTAATGCTATTTAAGGGCCCAGGTTGTACCCTTTTAATTTAAATGACTTACTTTATAGAGTTTCTTTTTGCTTAATCTAGGGCAACTTAGTATTCATTTTTTCCCTGGATGTGGGAGAGAAAGGTTTATACACTATCTAAAATATGCCAAATGTTTTTACCATCATAAAATTAAGAATAATGATTAGATTCCATGTAAATTAAGTCTCTGTAGATGAAAAACAGTAATACTGCTTACATAAATTCTATAGATTAAACAAGAGGCTGAACTTTAGGAGGGTGGTGTGAAGTGGTGAGGTGCAGTGTGGCCAAGTGGCAACTGTAAAGATGGCTTCTCTCTCCTTTTCCTCCTCCCCCTCTTCTTCCTTCTTCCTTCTTGCCTTTTTTTTCCCTTTCTATCCTAAATAATCTCCTTTAAGTGTCTTAAAATCCTTTGTAGAATGAGGCAAGTCATAAATAAATAAAATAAGTAAAAACTTCATAATTGAAGTATGACAGGTCTTGAGAGAGTCTATTCTTTGCCAATATCTTTGATTCATAACTGTATTTTTTCTCAGGATATGCTTCCTGTGGAGAATTATACTTTACTTCCCCCCTTCACCTCCTAAAATAACTCTTAGACTAGTCATCAATATTCTACTTTAACTATTACTTAAAATATTTAACAACATTTTATTTCAAATCTAACCATTGGAATCTTTTTATCATCCCTGTTTCTAAATGCCACAGATTATAAAGAAATATGTAAAAGATTAGGTTCTCAGCCATGATTCTAATTTTTAAAAACATAGAGCCAAATTTGGCATTCTATATCCAGAATGTAAATTCCTTGTCATAAATGTGAAAAGACATTAGATCAATACTAGAAAATAGACCAATATCAGGTCTCCCCACAGTACTTCATATTGAGTACTAAATCTAGCCTGAGGTGCTTGTCAAAAAATGAAAGAGATGAAAATAGAATTTGCATACCACATTATAATGGAAACTATAATTCCTAAAATAGATACCAGCTATTTTAAATACAATACCCATAAT
This sequence comes from Plecotus auritus, assembly GCF_963455305.1. Classification (NCBI taxonomy): domain Eukaryota; kingdom Metazoa; phylum Chordata; class Mammalia; order Chiroptera; family Vespertilionidae; genus Plecotus; species Plecotus auritus. The sequence continues at coordinate 12,372,144 of NC_137775.1, read as the reverse complement.
GATTTCCGGATCATTGTCAACTATGATGGAATATATACTTACAGTAGCTCCATTGCCTTTACCTTAGTCCAAACCACCATTATCTCTCAGCTAGTCTTCTGTAATAAATTTGTGACTTCCAAATGGCCCCTCTACAACCCATTTTTCACTAACGTGTAGCCAGTTAGAGTAATCCTTTAAAAACATGAAAATCATGCCTGTTTAAAAACTTTCAACAGCTTACCATTGTAGTGTCATAAATCCAGCTCCTGGCCTGGTCTCCGAGACCTGCGTGATTTCGCCTTCCTCTGACCTCATCTTGTGTGCTCTCCTCCTCAATGACGGCTCTGCAGCCACACTGGCTTCCTTTCAGGTTCTACAATGTGCCAAGCTCTTTCCAAATTTAGAAATTTACGCATGCTTTTTCCTCTTCTAGGGTGTTCACTGACTCCCATCCCCACCCTATTCCCATGACTAGCATCTTATTTTCCCACAAAGTTCTTTGGCTTAAATGTCACCTCTGCAGAGAGACCTTCTGTGAGCAACTCACCAAAAGTGTTCCATCTTTATTAGATTTCACATTGTTTTCTTTAGCGCTTTTTTTTTTTTAGAACGTGCAATGTGTTATTTTATAATTATCTGTTGACATAGTAGTCCTAATATTTTAAAATACTTCCCAATTTATGCTTCTTTATAAGTTTCTCTCTCTTTGCCCCCAATCTGCCTTACAGCTCCAAAAAGAAAGAGAGAGGGGAGAGAGAGAGAGAGAGAGAGAGAGAGAGAGAGAGAGAGAGAGAGAGAGAGAGAACGCAGGTACTTGACCTTTTCAGTGAGTCAGTAGACTTGAACACCAAGCCTGGAGGAGAGAGGGTTATCTAAAATCCATTAGCTCCTTGTTAATATACTAAATGCCAGTTTTGGTAACTAGAACCTATAATCCTATATAAAGATGATCTAATTAAAAAAAAAAGGAGGGGGACATTGATCAAATAAAAAAGGGGAAGTGAGAAGAAATACCACTCCTGCTAAGCCCTGGAGACGTGTAGGAAGAAGAGGCCTGACAGGCAGAGGGAGGAGGGTGAGGATGTTGGATATCTAGGTCCTGCATCCTCCTCTGTGGGGTTCAGTCAGATTAGGTGTGGGCAACATCAAGGGCATGGAGCAACCGCCCACTCCTCCCAGTGTGGGAGGATGGCACGGAGGTCACTGAACAGGGGACCCCCCACAATGACATGGAAACCCAGCATCCTGAAGGAGGTAGAATGGCATGTCCACACAGAGGCTGTCTAGTGTGAACTTTTAAGCCTCCTTTGTTTCCCACCTGGTGTGAACATTTTTAAAAATATATATATTTTATTGCTTTTTTACAGAGAGGAAGGGAGAGGGATAGAGAGTTAGAAACATCGATCAGCTGCCTCCTGCACACCTCCTACTGGGGATGTGCCTGCAACCAAGGTACATGCCCTTGACTGGAATCAAACCTGGGACCCTTCAGTCCGCAGGCCGACGCTCTATCCACTGAGCCAAACCAGCTAGGGCCCTGGTGTGAACATTTTGTTGAAAGCTAGAGATTAGGCCAAGGAGTACCCTGTGGGTGTGCAGCAGAGACAGGAATGCATTCCCTGGGCCTTGTCGGCAGATATAAGACACAATGTAGTCTCAGGACAAAAAGGTTATGGTTAGAAAGAGAAAAGGGAAAACCAGTTCATTGGGGAAGGGTCCCAAGACAAAGTACAGAGATCATAGACAGCAGATAGCAGCTGGTGCCTGCAGGATGGGCCAGACCACCCACTCGGTGTAATTCCTGATCATTCTACTCGGAGACTTGTGAAGATCCAAGGGGCAGTGGGGTCCAAAGGATGCTTCGCTGTGACCCTGTAAATCACACAGGACTTTCACCCAACATCCATCCTGACACCATCTGGGAGAAGAGGGAAGGAGTAGAAATAGCCTAAAAATAAGAGAGATTGAGCTATTATTCAGGAAAGACTGAGCCTTGCCTACCAAGATTATTTAAAATATTGAATTGGACTAGATTTTAAACTGCATTCATAACTGATGCTAATTTTCTTCTGCCACCTGGGGGCTCTGAAAAAGACCTAATTAATTACAAACAGTATAAAAGAGCTACATTTTTTCCTGCTCGTATGAATTGTAATTAGAGAAATGTTATCACCTTCTTACATTTACTATATGTATTTCTATGAGGACAGGTGCCACAATGCTGGCGTAATAAGTGTTCAATGAATGAATGAATGCATGAATGAATGCATATTGGTTAGGCATGCTGTACAGACATTTCTCAGACAACTGTTAAGGGAAAGGTGATATTTAATCAACCAGCTATTTATGTCTGGGGAAACTGAATGTTAATTAACCTGACAGTGTAATGAAGAGTAAAGCCAATAGAATCTAATCTGGTTTCTAAACCCCTGGTTATCCCACTGAATATCTGTGTGGCTTGGAGTAGTCTTAGCTTTTGTTTTAGATATTAAGGTATGAATGTAGAGTCCTTTTAGTATTTAATAATTTGTATAGCTCTAGGTTTCCTTATGTGATAAGTGAGCATTTTCCATCTATTATCTATCTATCTATTTGGAATAATAACTGTTAAAATAATGTCAGCTTTTCAAAAAAAAAAAAAAGGTGGTAACTAATAAAGATAGTAACATTGCAGACTAGTATTAAATAAGAAACCAAAAACTTTGTTCTGGTTCATTTATATTAATTATGGAAAACTGGCAGTAATTCAAACTCTCTTTCTTCTAAAATTCCCTACTGGGTTATGTTATCAGTAAGGGTTGCCTAATGACTTCCAATCACCATTCACTTTCATGTCTTTACCTACATATCCAGGTGGAATTTAATGACCCAGTGCTGGGCTCAGGAACCTGACCAAAGACCTACTTTCCATAAAATTCAAGACCAGCTTCAGTTATTCAGAAAAATTTCCTCCAACAGTATTTCACAATGCAGAGAAGAAGCGGACCCCAGTGGAGTCATAAATGAGGGCTTTGATGGTAAGTTTGATTCTTCGTCAAAAATTTCTGTTTTTTCTCCCTTGTAGACCGAACAAGGTTGAAATGGTCATGTTGCTGGGGTGGGGCCTGCTCTATCCTACAGCTTATGCTCCCAGACTTCCCCGAGACAGGGCTGGGGTCAGGGAACTGCCCGCACGCTCTCCTCACCTTGTTATCCACTTGTGACCTACTCAACAAGATACACTAATGTTACATCAAAGTTATTTAGGTGCCAACTTTTGGCAGACTGCATTAAAATTCTAAATAGTGTTCAAAAACACAGAGAAGCAGGCATAACTATGCAGAATACTGATGCACGAAGAGTTTAACCGGGAATATAACCAAACTTGGATAATTTAGACAGAAACAAGCAATTCTGTGCCACAGAATTGTTATTTACAATGCATGCAATTCCTGAAGATAAGGAATAGTAAGAAAAGTGGAAATCACTAAAAATTTTGACAACTGAGAGGTAACTAAACAAAAATGGCCAAGAAGAGAGAAGAAATGGAATAAAAAGGCAGGGTTTGCTTATTTGTAAAGTCATGGAACTTTCCTTTCAAGGTGAAGCTAAACTTAATTACCGTCAACAAAAAGAGAATGTGTTTAATAATAATTTGCTTCTTTGCATATTTAGCAAAGCAGTGTGATGTCTGTCTTCATTGTTATTGTCAGATACATATAAGAAGATAAGAAAGCCATGGAAGGGCTTTTTTGGAAAAAAATAAAGGGTATTAGGGTTAAAGGGAGCAATAATACCATGCCTATCCCATGGTCCTACTGACCTAATGGGGTGGGGAGCGGACAGAGAGAGAAGCAACGTATCTGGGCATCTAGTAAAAATATCCCAGTGACTTCATCCCAACATTTGTGTAAACATCACCTCATCAGTCCCAGAAGTAATAAAGGAAACAAATCTAAATGCTCCTGTGCTGTGCTAAACATAGCCAGTCAGCCGGCATATGTCTAGTCTGTGAATGCCCGGTTTTACTTGGAAGTCTTTATTTTAATATTTCCCTCTTAAAGGGAGGGTTGCCGAGTACATGCTGTGTCTGTTCAGGATCTGTGTTTTAAGGTTTGTCCTGCAGGCTTTCTATTCAATAGTTTTTAAACAAAAATAAATAAAAATCTACCCACTCTCCCTCCCCCTGCACGTCTCCTTATGCAATAAGATGTACTGATTGCTGAAAGCTTGCCAGGGTCAAGTTACTAAATATTGCTCTGAGTATCACGAACCAACGACATAGTTAGCTAATGGTTTTTCTTTGACATATGGTGCCAGAATTTGTATGAAGCATTTAATTGCCTTATATAAAAGTTTTTGACAAATAACTCAACGATAGGCAAAAAATTAAAATCACATTTTATTAGAAAGTTTCCTGATATGTTATTTAATGGGATAAAAGTATGGCAGTGAGTTGCTGGACTTACATTGTAGATTTAAGTTTCTGTGAAATTCTAAACTTTTCTTTAGCCTAATTTCTTTAAGCCATTTAGGAACAGCCTAATTTGTCTGTTGGCATTCTTATAGATAGCAAATGAATTTTATAAGTTTCTCAGTGGCAATTAGTGCCTATTGATAATACTCATAGCATTTAGATCTTCCATGGATATTCAGCACTTAAGCACTAACCAAACTTGGTATCTGATAGTTATTTCTATGGGGAAGATATTTTACCACACTGTTCAACTGTTCACGTGGTTTGAAATAAGCTGTGACGGTGTTTGAATGATAAAGAAGACATGAGATGATGCCAAAGAGCTTGTGAGCCTGCAGCTTGGCCATCCTGTCCATCATCAGTGGGAAGGGTCTGAAAAAAAAAGGCACAAAAGCACATAATAATAGAGAATAGGAACAGTAGTCCTATGCTCTCACAATAAAATAAGCTTTGTGTCGGGTGTAGAACTTGGTAAATAGGTAGATCCATTAAAGTCCAATGGGAAAAAAAAATAGATACAATGATGCTTCCCTTAGTCCTTGGACATTTTCTTATATTTCCGTTTAAATTCATTGCAAATAAACCCAACCTGGATGTACATCAGGGCTAAGTGCAGAGGTTGCAGCCAGCAGGTCTCACCCGTGCGTTTGAATGCTGTGATGCCAGAAGGATGGGGAGGAGAAAGGGAAGGACCATCAACCAGCTACTGAAATAGTCCCGATTTTTCAAATATACTGTATGAAATAACAATACTATTTCTGATCATAATTTTTTTATCCAGGTACCAATGTACAATGATTGGAAAGTATTGATAAAAAACAGTTCCCACAATATGCCTGTGTGTATTTATCTTGTATTACGTATTTATCTTTTTGATTACCTAGAATATTGTGAAATGTTTCAGAAGCTCTGCTATTAGGTTTCAGCAAGAGTTCTTATACTTTGTTATGTAAGAAGGTCAGCCTTTAAGTAGAGAAAGAAATAATAATAAGAGCAAAATTGTGAAGAAGCTCAGTTACCCTCTGGCTGTTCATTTTTCTGCTGCCACCCTGCCATCAGACACACAGTCTGAGTCTGTGCTTCTCAAGGATTCCTGTAGGGCCCCCTGCCCGCCCACGTGGGCCCTCCTCACACAGCACAGCAACGTCACCTGTCCCTTGGGGAGGGTGAATAAGAGGACACAGACTCGAGCCAGACAGTCTGGGTTCCAATTCCAACTGTGTGACTTTGGGCAAATTATTTAACCCCCCTGTGCCTCAATTTCTGCATCTCCTAAATGGGGATAATACTTGTGTTTACTTAATAGAAGAATGTGTTACTCTATGTAAATAGCTTAGAATGGTGCCTGTTAACAACAATTTTTTAAAAATATATTTTATTGATTTTTTACAGAAAGGAAGGTAGAGGGATAGAGAGTTAGAAACATCAATGAGAGAGAAACATTGATCAGCTGCCTCCTGCACACCTCCCACTGGGGATGTGCCCGCAACCAAGGTACATGCCCTTGACCGGAATCGAACCTGGGACCTTTCAGTCCGCAGGCTGACGCTCTATCCACTGAGCCAAACCGGTTTCGGCAACAACAATTTTTATTGTAAATAATATGTATCATGTCATTTTCCTTCTACCTCCATCCTGCCATCATAACTTGCCAGGCCAGTGTCCATTTCCTAACAGCCTTTGGAGGGCAGGAGCACGCTGGTTTTAAATTTGCCAATTACTGTTAGTGATTTTATATGCTATTTGTCCCAGGAGGATGGTGTAGGAGGGCCAGCCACATTTGCTGCCTCGCTGTTCTCTGGCCACACCCTGGTTCTTACTGTTCTCTCTCCCTTGAATCTTCTTCCTAAAATAGCCACACAGCAAATTCTCTCCCTTAATTCAGGTCTCTACTAGAATTTTGCCTCATGAAAGAGGACTTTGCAGACTGCCAAACCTCAGAGGGAAAGCAGGGGAGGGTGGGTGGGTGGGAAGAGATCAACCAATTAACTTGTATGCATATATGCGTAACCCATGGCCACAGACAATAGGGTGGTGAAGGCCTGGGGGAGTAAGGGGCATGGGTTGGGGGGGCAGGCTGGGAGAGGTCAATGGGGGAATAAGGGGGCACATGTAATACTTTCAACAATAAAGATTTTAAAAAATAAACACCCTCTCCCACCATTACTTTCTTGCTCGTTTTCCACCTAATTTTCCATCATAGTGCTTGTTACCATTGGACATAAATTTACTTGTCTGCTAATTTATGTCTGTCTCCCCTAGTTAGAATGTAAACCCCGAAGAACAAACAAGTTTGTTTCATTCACTGCTGTGCCGTCGGGACCTAGAACACAGCCTGGCACATAGCAGCCATCCCATACATTATATTATCTTAATGAATGTTTGAATTAGGTCATCTAAAGGAATACATCCTGAAAGGTAGATGAGCTGGAGTAGCAGGATGGAAGGGTAAGCACTTTAGACAGAAGGGGCCATGATTTCTTAATTTCTGTCACAAAGACCCTGACCTGCTCCACCTATTCTGGCAGAGTTAATCAGCTGTGGGCTCTCCCACATGTTACGAGTTCCTTCATTCTAGCACACATCACCCCCTCGGGTAGAGCTTTTCCCCTGTATAAGCCTCAAGGACAGGGAGCATGTCTTGTTTATCTTTGTGTTCCCTTAGTGATCCTCCTATAAATGTTTGCTGAACCCATGTATAAGGTTGGTGTTATAGTGCTCCTACTGCCTGTATGCAAATAAAGGAAATCAAATCGATGCGGGAATAACTTTTATATATATATATTATTTTCACAGATGAAGATGGCAACATGGTTTGTGTGAATTTGGATGACAGTGTGCCAATTGCTCTAATGGAAACCAAGAACCCAGAAGGGTTAAACTACATGGTACTTGCTACAGAATGCAGCCAAGGGGAAGATCGTTCTGAGGGTCCTCTAGGCTCCAAGGAATCTGAATCTTGTGGTCTGAGGAAAGAAGAGAAGGAACCACATGCAGACAAAGGTAGCTGCCAAGAAAAACAAGTGGCTTACTGCCCTCCTGGCAAGCCCGAGGGCCTGAACTATGCCTGTCTCACTCACAGTGGACATGGAGATGGGTCTGATTAATAACTCGGTTTGGGAAATGCAGAGTTGAGACAAACACTCCCATTAAGTAGTTACTGAAAGGAGACCCTGGTAGGATGACAGATGTTGAGGTGGTCTATGACTCTGAATTAACACTGGAAAGCTCCTGGATTCTAATCTTGGTTCTGAGGGCCACTTGGTTTCAGTCCTGACAATCCCCATACAACTGTTTAACCAAAGCAGGATTCTGAGGTGAACCACTGAGCATTTGGAAAGCAAAGGAGGACTCACGAGTCTGGAAGGAAAGCTGCTCTCCCTCACCCTTGAGGTCACTTAGACCATTGCCCACCCTTCAGTCTGGACTATAACAGAAACATCTTGGTCAGATGGTTAGAGACAAAGTAGGTATGTGCAAAGATCTGAAGCATGCTCAGGGACCCAGCTGAACTACAGATTATCCCAAAAGGGACTGAGGAAATGCCTAAATAACTCTACGTGTTCCAAAGGAACCGGCATCGATGACATAAGAGATCATTTGGGATGCTATTGCTATAATAACATATTGTCTTTAATGACTATTCTGAAATATTTTGGAGGTTTTGAAATAATGAAAATAGGACCATGAAGATGTCTAAATCCTAAAGCTTAGCATTGGGTTGTATAAAAATCGCTCTGTGACTTGCACGCTGTCATGGAAATTAGCTGATACAAAGATTGTTTTTATTTGCCATATGTATTTTATATATACAGTACTTAAGATTATGTTTAGCATAAAATTGTCCTTAAAATTAAATATAAATGATTATACAATGCACATTCAAGCTCTGTGATTTTTTAGCAACTACATGAAATAATACCTAAATGAGAATTATTTAAAATATTATTCAGTGAAACACTCTGATTTAAAGCCTATTATTATTATTATTAGTTATTATTACAGCTACCTTTTTAAACTGAAGTCTCAACTGCTCTAAAAGCAATGCTAATGAAAGCTTTCTGGGTCTTACTCCTTTATAGTCTACAGGATGTTCGCTAGATACAAAGAAGAACATTTGCTAAAACCTACAGTGGAAGAGGATGGCGTATCCCCTTTCACCTTGGATAATTTAGTTCATTTTTAAACTGGCCTTCACAGATGATTGGCTGATGGTGAGGAACACAGGGAAGTCAATGTGTTCCCTGTGCTCTGTGGTGAACAGCCTCCAAGGATTTGGGGTCACATCTGTTGTTCCGCTGAACAAGGCAGAATGTTTTCTCTGATCTTCTGACCCTCTAATGGGCATTTACCATTGTTTATAATGATACTGCTTCCTGAGTTAGGGGATTCCCCACCTTCACCCCCGGGTGGGGGCTACATTTCATTTGCTCCTCCAGGATCTCTTGAGCACGAAGGCAGGCACGTGACCTGGCCCCCACCACTCAGACACACTCACGGGCTCCTAATTAAGAGCTAAGGATGCAAAGAAATGGGGATCACAGTGAGTCTTTCCTGGGGATGGTGGCAGCTGCTGTTGATCTGGCACAACTGCAGTGTCCAGGGCCAGGAGGGTTGGCAGAGCAGGTCTAGAGCCTGGTGCCTCTGGCAGCTGGGGTGACCAGACTGACTGGCTCTGCTGTTTGCTTTTAGCCATTGCTCCAGGTTCCATAACCCCAGTCTGGGATTCTATCAGTAAATCCCCATCTCCTTTTAATAAATGTTAAATCAGCTAGGGTCAGTTTTCATTGCTTACAACCAGGACTTTTGCTCTGCCAGTGCCATGGACTTTTATTTTGAAAAATACAAAGGGATCAGAAATGTATAGAAGAATTGGATTTTCAGTGTAATACATATGCATCACAATTTGGATAGTAAAGAAATGTATAGCATATCTGAGGAGAACATCTCATAAAATATCATGTTTCATCTAATATGTAAGTGCAAATTGGTATTCTTTTTTATAATTCATAATGAATAATATTGGTAGAAATATTTAATACAAAATTAAATAGGCAATGGCTAAAGTCTCTCACAGATAAAATTTATTATGGATAATAGTAACTGATAAAATACAAATGGCTGGTATTATTAAGAACTATGTAAGTTCATTCTGTAAAAGTTAAATTTTGTAAGTAAGAGGAAAAATTGTCAGGGGCACTTGTTAAAATGTGTTTCTCATTCAAATTTAACAGTATAAAATCTTATTGATGAATTTTTTATCGAAAAATATGACCTAGGAATACTAGATCTGGGGAAAGTAATGACTTCCAAAGGCAGAAACTATAATAGGTAAATGAAAACAAAACAATGTAAAAGCTGATCAATGAATCTAATCTTCATTTTAAATTGTTCAAGGAGAAGTAATAATCCATAAGAAGGGATAAGAGGATAAATGGTGATGGAAGGAGACTTGACTTGGGGTGGTGAACGCACAATACAATATACAGCTGATTTATTATAGAATTGTATACCTGAGACCTATATAATTTTATCAACCAATCAGTCCAATTAAAAATAAATAAATAGAAAAGTATGCAAGTTGAAAATGAAAAATATTATTCATGATTTAACACAGCCAATTAAACAAAGATTTACCTAGGTAAAAATAATGTTGATATTATTCTGATGAAAACACTTTACTGGAAACATCCTTGAGAAAATAGCCTGTCCCTGGCCCCAGGTACACTCTATGTTGCCTATCCATACTGGTTTTCCCTGGCCTATTATAATCTCCTCACCCATTCTTCTTTGCCTATCTAAATCCCACTCATCCTTTAGGATCAGCTCATAACCCAATTTTTTGGAAAGGCTTGTTTCTAACTCCCTTCTCTTCCTTTCTCAGAATTACTGTGGCCTTTCTTGTCAGTACATCTCATTTGGCAGTAACCCCTAGTAAACACGTCCTATTTCTATATAGCTTACCTACGTAAGCTTTCTGAAGATAGGGTAGTGTCTTTTAACCCTCTACATCTTCTCTAAGTCAAAGTAGATATTCATGTTTAATGGATTGATTGGCTGATTTTCTCATCATCCTTTTCCAGTAAGTCCTCACTTGTAACTCATGAGGGATTCCAGAAAATTGATCTGAAGCCAAGAGGGACTCAAGATTATTTTGATGCTGAGTTATCTCCCAAGACCTACACAGACAAATTGTAGAAGTTAGGGCACTGCTTTGCACTTCAGATCAGACCTTGGTGGGGCCTGAAATTCTGGAAGCCCTTGAAATGGTGGTGAATATATGCTAAAAGAGGCAAGAAATTATTTTATCATTGTCAATTTTTCTCTGTCTCAAACTCACCTTTTATTTTCACAATGGCTTTTATGGATATGGGATAAATTTTAAGGTGCCATAGACTTCTCTTTGACCTTCTCTTCTTGGTAAAAGAAACTTTGTTTTGCAGTTGGTTAGGGCTATGCTGTGTCCCAATCAGATGATCTGTAACAATCCTTACAGGCTTCTTTACAACCAGAAGAATCAAGGGGTCAAAATATATCACCCAAACTCTATTGTAAATATTTTAGAATATTTTCTTCCAGATTTTTTTGTTTATTTTAATAGCAGGAGTAGTTGTATCTAGTATTTTTATTTAATATGATAGCATATGCTTTCCCCCTTATCGTTAAAAATTACTTGTTAATGTTTCTAATGGCTGCAAAAAGTCCCTTAGATTGGATAAGCTGTAGTTTACTACTGCTCCCTTGTAAATCTACCCATTCATTCATTCTTTCACTCATCCAATAAACATTCTTTGATTGCTTACTATGCAGGAAGCATTGTTATTGACACTAGAAATAGAGCAATAAACGAAGTGCCTACCTTGATGGAGGTTACTTTCCAGCATTCTAGTTGATGGAGAAGACATAACAAACACAACACAAGCAAAAATATGTAAGACAAATACTGTATATATCACATGACGAAGGATGCTGAATGCTAATAGAAATATGAATAAAAGAACAAGGTATAGACAGAGAGAGAATGAGGGTAGTTGTTATTTTCTGTTGGGTAGCCAGGGAAGGCTACTCTGATAAAGAAATACTTAGAGTGTTGCTCAATGGTTGGGCATCAACCTGTGAACCAGAGGGTCATACTTTGGTTCCCAGTCAGGGCACATGCCTGGATTGTTGGCTCGATCCCTAGTGTGTGGCTGTGTGGGAGACAGCTGATTGGTGATTCTTATCATTGATGTTTCTGTCTCTCTCTCTCTCCCTTCCTCTCTCTAAAGTCAATTATATATATATATATATATATATATATATATATATATATATATATATATATATATAAGAAATGCTTAGGAAAAACCTCAAATAAATAAAAGAATAGGTCATAAGAACATGTAGTAGAGGAAAAGTCAAGTTCAAAAGCCCTCCCTGAGGTGGAAACATGCTTGGCCTGTGTAAGGAACAGCACCAAGGCCAGGAGTGAAGTGAGAGAAGGGAGAATGGTATTGGAGGTCAGATCATACAGGCTGTTGTAGGCTAAAAAGGAATTATGAACTGTGTGACGTAAACTGGGACTCTCCTAGGCAAACTGGGACATATGGTTACCTTACTTATGAATGATATCCAACAGTTCGTAGTTTCATTCTTCAAACACTTGTTCACTTGGCTTTTAGAATTCCACTCTCTTGATTTTCCTACTACTTTTAAAACCCCTCCTTCTTAGTTTTCCTGGCAGGTCTGCCCTCAACTCCTTATTGTCTAAACATGGGAGTGACTCTGGCCTCAGTCCGTGAATGTCCTCTTTGTTTAAATACACCCCTGGTTGAGGTAGTCTCAGCCTCATCTATATACAGTATTGACAACTTTTTAGCCTGAACACCTCTCCTTGATCCCTCTACAACTGCATACTCAGCTCTCTCCTTAGATCTCTAGCAATCATCTCAAAACTAACAGATCCCAACTGAGCCTCTGATTGCCACCCTGCCTCTCAAAATGAATCCTTCTCCTGCAGTCTTCTCCATCTCAATGAGTAGTAACTTTTATTCTTCCTGGTGCTCAGTGATGGTCTGCTCCGCAGGCCAGAGCTGATGGTAGGAGAGGCCATCCCAGATCTGGGCTTAACATCTACAGATATGAGGCAGCCCTGACAGGCCACATAGCTGCACTTGACCACTAGAAGCCAGGGGACCCCATCCATGTAATGATGAAGAGACAGCCAATGGGGTTGACCATAGAGAGTTATGCAGATGGTTAATAAAGCATGTTGTCCCTTAGGGCAAAACAGATGGGCAATTTAACACCTACAATCAGCAAAAGGTAAAAATGGAGGAGTAGGAGGCTGATGTGGTCACTCTAATAAAAATTATGATCCTTGCTCAGATCCTAGATCTGAGCCAATTTTCAAATTTATAACCCATTGACTGAAGAAGTGGACAGGTCCTGGGAGAAGAATGCTAGACCATCATCATAGTATATACTGTAATGACACCCCACAGGGAACTATGGCCACTTACCCTAGTGACTGCACCCTGGAGAAGGAGGGAATCCCCCCTAGACATTTTAGATGATTGGATACAGGTTCTGAATGCTTCAGGTATCCGGAGACCTGAAGCATCACCCCCTGTCTCTGTTAGAGTGGAGTTTATGGAGCCAGGTATCAAATTAAGTCCTAGCTAAAGTCTAACCTTCCCTGGGTCCCCACTGATGGTCCTTCTCACCAATTCTAATTGAATACAACTTCATTATGGTTTCCCAAAGAGTATAAGTCTGACACTACCCTAGGTCCTTTTCTTACTGCTTTAAAAAAATCTGAGTGAAAATGTGTTTTTAGAAGTCTTTAAACAAGGAAAAATAAGTATTGTGAGCTCAGTTCTCTCTCTCTCTCTCTCTCTCTCTCTCTCTCTCTCTCTCTCTCTCTCTCTCTCATCAAGATCTGTCTGTAGGTGCCCTTCTCTTACTTTCTGAATGTGAAGGAGAAACTGTCTGAGATAAAAAAGAGATTTCACACTCCACAAGGAAGGTGGGATGACACTAATAATACAGAATTTTTAGGTAGTGCTTCCAGAGACATCAGAAAATTCTATATAGAAGCAGATACAATGAAACAAAAACCATATGATACTAGAGGGGAAAATATCCAATTGTTTTCTGGGATAGATTACACATTGGCTAAAATGCACTGGAAGAAGAAAAAAGAAATAGGATTGTATCTTAGAAAAGTAAACACCAATGACAAAAATGTTTTTTATTTCGTTTTCCACCCCATTTCCTAATAATACCATTATTGGCACAGGAGCAGTAATATAGTTGCCAAAATAAGGGCAAGGCTGTAGTAACGAGAATTAGCAGGAAAAGAAATAAGCTCATGACATTCTCATCAATTATAATTTTTTTTAGTAAGTGTGTGTATAGAATTTTAAGCTACTTGATTTGCTTTTCCTATGTGAAAACTATTTTTATTTGAAGTATTCTAAAGAATGTTCCAAATTATAAGTTAATTGAATATTTCAGTGATTGTAAATACATGTAGAGACTAAAGCATGTACTCTGAAAATAAATGTTGATAAAATTTCTAATTGGTAACTAGATTATCAGAGTCATGCAAATATTGATTAGGAATCAGAACATTTTAATTCTTTAATTTTGTTTGCAAAGTTTAGTTGAACTTTAAACTAAATTTCTCTTATGTTGTGATATTTACGTGTTAACTCATTTATGCTGTTTTGGTAGGAAATGGAAATGATGATGACAGTGGAGGATAGTTTGAGCAAAATCACTTGGACCATTTTGAGACACTGGGAGATAGCAGGATGTAGCTTATTAGGAGATCCCTAGAACAAAACAAAGGATCAGGAAATTTGCTGCCACTAATTTTCTAGGGGAAATAAGTGAATTCCAGTAAGGCAGAGGGAGTTTAGACATCCTATTTTTTAGATGAGCTTAATTTCATAAGAATACATTGGAAACTCATAGAAATACCGCAATTTGAAGCAGACATGACACTACATTGTGGAGAACCTTCGATTTTTTTCTTAATGAGTTAAACTTTTTTTTTAAGTGAAAAATTCCAAATAAAGGGTAATGTTCAAGATCTATTTCTCTAAGCAATGTGCTGTCTACACATTAATTCTTCAGTGAAACACTTTACTCCTTCCCCCTGCAGGAGAATTTGTGTGTCTTCCTGAAGGGAGCTTTGATTTACAGAATCACGTCCACGGACTCTACCAGGGGCCACTCTGCCTGGACGTGATGTTTCTGCCCGAGTGGCGGTCCTGGCTGGAAACAACTGTCCCTGAAGGCTGCCTTGCCTTTTTAGGTTACGAGGGTCTCTCTGTGTTTAGGGTAACGTGATTGACAGCTCCACTCCAGTTCCAATTAGCACCCTATAATTTATTAGCTTCTGCTTTCAGATTATGCGTTAACTTTACAAATATTCCAGCCACGGAAACAGCCGCTATCAAGTGTCTCTTTACTGATCCAGCCTCTGGGGTTGGAGTGAAATACAAGGAAAGAGCGGTACAGTTGGTCTGTCAAGTGAGAATAATCATTTGTGTCTGTGCCTGTCTGAGGGCACGGTTCTCTGATTTCTCTTTAGGCGTATGTGTGTGTGTGTGTGCACGCGCGCGTGCATGTGTGTGTGTGTGTGTGTGTGAGATATACTTTAGGTAAATAGATTTCATTGTGCAGATACTGTGCTTGTATTATTGGAGTTCCATTTCATTTATTCATGGGAGATGAGAGAGAGCTGGTGTTGAGCAAATGTGAAATTTACATTTGCTTAGCCCTGTTGCTTGTGTAAATATCAAAACTTCTTTTAAGTACAAACAGCAACTGTAATAACCATACCGCCTTTACAACATTATTACTTTTCTCCAGATTTTAGGAATATGTAATAGTGGAAGAATAATAATCCTAAAAATCTTGCAAGGAAAAATGGAATATATAGAGCAAAGACTTTGACAAGTACAATCAAAATATGAATTATTTCTATGCAAATTATCAACAGACTTAAAGCAGGTTTATAAAAGAATCGTGGTTTCCAGTTTCTTTTATTTTAAAAGTCTTCTCAAACATTTTTCCATGTTTCCACTTAAAAATGCATTTTATGGCAATGGCGTTTATAAGGAAAGCAGTTTGTCTAAGTTTTCTTTTTTATGTCCTCAATCTCCAAAGTAACCAGTCACTAAGTGTTTTATAAAAAAGAGTTCCTGGTTTATTTTGCTAGAACAGGTGTAGATGCCTACACACAGAGGCAGGTTTGTGACTCTCAGTGAACTGGAGGTTAAGGTTACCTTAACAGTTGTTTCCCCCTGATGCAAAAGGGCAGGGAAAATGCAATTCTTACCCAGAAAGAGTGGCCAGAGATGCTTCCAGGCGGGGAGGCCGAACTCCAACACCCATCGCCCCCGCCCTCCCTTCCATCCAGGCCCAAATGATTCTTAAGTCATTGCTAGAATTTGCCATCCATTGGGATAGAACTTCAAAGGGGAAATGAGACAGGATGGCAACTCCTTTTAAACTAAAGGCGCAGAACAGATAGAGTTCCCTGTAGTTGGGTGACTGAGTTCTCAGCCAGAGGGCAATCGGCAAAGGGATTACTTGGTGGTGGAGAGCTGTCTCTCCCCTTTTCATCACCTCTCCCTCCTGTGAGGCCCAGCACAGAGGAAAAACTGGATGAGGCCGACCCAGAAAATCCCAACGGGGTTGATCAGAGGGGAATCCAATTTCTTTCAGGCCCCAACCAGGTGTAATATAGGGGGAAACATCATGTTTTCTCATGTCATCCTTTCCTTACGTCTCACGTTCTTAAATACCCTTCTTTTCAACCACTAGGACCTTCTCCAATTTGCATGGTTTCATGAATATTAGCAAGCTGGGCATGGGAATTCATATTTTGCATGACTTGGTGGGCCTAAGAATGTCAGCGAGGGTTATGAATTCCCCAAAGTTCTCTCTGATGTTCTTATTACACTGGATCACTGTAGTTTAGGGTCACCTTGCATTTCTACTTTAGGAGGGCACAGCATGGAGGAAAATGCTCTGCTCCGTGTGTCCCATGTGCCTGGTCACCGGAGCCCACTCAGCAGTCTGGAGGTCTGCTCAGGGCTGCCCCAAAGGCCAGTTCCAGTGAATGGGTCTCCCCACCAGCAGCCTGATATTCAGGTCAGGTGCAGCTCAGGAGAGAGGCTTCAGCCATCAGAATCTTGTGGCTGGGAAAGCACTCCCTGT
Organism: Plecotus auritus; assembly: GCF_963455305.1. Lineage (NCBI taxonomy): Eukaryota > Metazoa > Chordata > Mammalia > Chiroptera > Vespertilionidae > Plecotus > Plecotus auritus. Next base: position 12,355,490 of record NC_137775.1, on the reverse strand, counting down.
GGGATCTGATCAGAGATCATGTGAGTGCTCCTGCAGGTGCAGCACAGGTAAAGAGGCTCGTTCAGCGAGGACTACTTGGAGAAGTGTGTAGCAGAGAAGGCACTGCTCTGCTTTCCGCTTCCACTGCATACTCAGTGACAGCTTCTAAAAAGCAAGCTGGAACTTACTGCATTTTATTCATGCTTGTATATTGCAGTGATCCATGCCAATGGAACATGGATTAAAAAACCCACAGAGAAGTCCAAAGTTAATTTTAGCGATTACTTCAATGTCCGAACTTCAGGCTGACTCTTACACGCCTTGGTTAGGTTGGGTGTGAAGAGCTTCACAGCAGTGAAGGCTAATTAAATACTGAAGTGAATGAAGAGCAGCAGTTAAAAGTTCTTCTTGGAGGAGAATGGGAAGCTGTGTCTGACTCACTGGTTAAGGTAGTGGCATGTGATGAAGGGTCTGGATAAGGTCCTATGACAGTTCCTTTGAGACCTGGGATTCTGTAGGTTCTACTATTTGCTGCCCTGCCTCTTCCCTTCCTTAGTCATCTATTGGGGAGGAGAAATGAAGCCCACAATTGAGAAGCCAAGCCAGAAGTGGACAAGCAGTCACTGCAGTGAGTAATGGTGCAATCTCTGTGCCCGGGCTGCCTGGGTTGGCATCCTGGCTCTGCCACTGACTAGCTATATGACTGGGCAAATGATTTCTCCTCTGTGAGCCTCTGTCTTCTTCTCAGTAAAAAGGGGATCGTAATAATAAAAATCACATAGAACTGTTGTGAGGCTTTAATGAGTTGACCTATATATACCAGTAAAGCCCTCAGACTAGTGCCTGGTAGAGGAAAAGCAATGAACATTAGTTATTACTATTGTTATCATATCTCATGCAGTGTAGCCACGTAGTACCTTCCATCTGAGCACAAACAGTAATAGGTCCTTGTAATGATCATAATCTACTTCGCAGCTTGCCAACAAGATAGGAAGAGAGGATGGGTAACTTGGTTAAGCCATGCTCTGAGTAAGGTTCCTTAACTGCCCCGAATTTCTGTGACTATTATTCAAGATAAATTATATTTGCCTCTCGTGTTATAATGAAGGTCAAGATTTGAACTAATATCGTTGTGCTTTAACAATCTACAAAGGCAACGTGGGTATAACACAAAATCTCTCTCTCAGAGACACACAAATTATTTTGGTGTCACGAGAAAACCATTGATTTCTTAATCATGTTTTCCGCCTAGTGGTAGCTTTGGTTTCTTAGCCTAGCTTATTAAAATATAAAAATGACCAATATTTCAAAGACATATTTTAACCAACGACTCTACTGTCTTAAGAGTCTAGAATTTAAGAAGTAACAATAGTTCTTTTCTGGAAAAGCATAAATGCAGCACAGCCGGTGTGGTTCAGCAGTTCAGCATCAAGCCAGAAACCAGAGGGCCACCGGTTTGGTTCGATTCCGTCAGGGCACATGCCTGGTTGCAGGCTCGATTCCCCGCAGAGGGCGTGCAGGAGGCAGCAGATCAGTGATTCTCTCTCATCATTGATATTTCTACCTCTCTATCCCTCTCCCATCCTCTCTCTCCAAAAAATCAATAATCTATAATAATTAAAGGGTAATATGTTAATTAACCGGATATCTTCCGGACGTCATTCCAGATGTCCTTCCTGATGAAGCCAGGGCCAGAGGTAAGCCAGCCTGGGTCCCACATGCCTGCGGGCAGCCAGAGGGAAGCCAGCCCGGGTCCCGGGTGCCTACAGGTGGCCAGAGGAGGGAAGCATCTCAGGTCCCAGGTGCCTGCCAGCAAAGGCCGGAAGAGGGAAGCCCGGGTCCTGGGTGCCGGAGGGGTGCTGGCAGCCGGGGGAAGGAAGGCCTACTCTTGCATGAATTTTCATGCATCAGGCCTCGTGTGTGTGTGTGTGTGTGTGTGTGTGTGTGTGTGTGTATTAAAAGAATGAATGTGTATCTGACTGAATGATGTACAGGTGGTGCTTTCAGTACCATCTCTGTTTCTACTTCATGAATGCTAAGAGGTAAGCCCTGGGCTGCTGTGGCCACAGTTGATTTTCTCACTTGTAAATAGAGAAGGGTGATACATAACGTTTCATATCCAGGCTTGATGAGTAGAGGGGTTATTATGAGGTTTCACAGAACAGCAAACACTTTGGAAAAACAAAAAGTAACATATATATATATGATAAAGTAATTTTACTTTCTAACATCAGATCATACTACTCTATTTTATTCTACTAGAGAAACATAAGACGATTTATTTTCTTTTTATGAAACAACACAGGGACCTTGTAGTAAACAGACACCTTTAATGTTTGTTTCTTCTTCCTCATCACCTTCAGCTTTGCCCAACGCACCGACCCCTTCCCCTGTCCCAACACTGAAGTGACCAAGTCATGACCACAGAGACTGAGAAAAATATTCGAGGTATTGGAGACTCCATGGAACATTCCTTCCCCTTGTGGTGATTCCTGCTTTTTCACGGAGACAGTTGGGGTCTCTCGATGCTTTTTTTTTTTTTTTTTTTTTCATCCAGGGGAGGAAAGCGAGGGACAGAATTTGTGGGAGAGAAGGCAGAGAGGGGTTTCTTCTTTCATCGTAAAATGTTCCTTGTAAAAAATATGATATATACACACACACACACACACACAGAAAATATATCCAGTGCAATTGCAATTGTTGTGCCAAACACTGGGAAGTGCCACCTTGGTCGATGTATTTCTGGAGTTTTAAACAGTTGTCCTACAACAGCTGCATCTCAGTAAGACGTGGGCAGGTGGCTCCAGATGATCCACTTGCCACTCATATGCAGGCTGAGGCTTCCGTGTTCACAGCCCAAAGGGAAAAAGGGTGTCTTTGTGCCTGGAGTCAGGGTTGCAGTGGGGAGTGGGCAGGAAGGGAGCTGGAGGCTTCGGAGGTGAGGAAGAATGATCGGCTTCTTTTTACTTCGCTACCACAGTCTTCAATGCAAATACAAATACATTTTAAATCTGAGGATACTGACATCAGTAGTGCTATGATCACACTACGTAATGAAATAATTCACATCAGCATAGAAAATTATTCACACCAAAAAGTCCTTTTGTCTTTCCCTTCTTCCAAGAAAACTTATGCTATCATATCACCTACGTGATCTCACCACAGATATTTCCAGTGATTTGCCCAAAGTCATTAAACATAATTCCGAGTCTTTGGATCTGCTCTTTTGGCAGAAGGAATTATTTTTAGACGAAATTTCTGAGGTGTGTGATTTGGTTTTCCCGACACAGGGAGAAATTCGAAGTCTCTGCCTTTCCCCATGTCCTCATCCTCGAAGTGAGAGGCACAGATGCTGAGCCTTCTGGCTGGTCAGAAGGGAAAGGGAAGGGGGAACCCTGGGTCAGCAGGTCAGCTCAGGAGGGATGCACCACAGAGGGAATAGCGACGAGCTGCAAACCAAGATCAGAAGCCGTTACAAACCCACTCCATTCAGCTCTGAGGGTCACCAAGGGCGCTAGGCAGAGACCTATGGGGAAGAAGGTGGGCTGTCTAAAACCAGTACAGATCCTTGCTTTTGTCCTGAGGCTGCCAACCTGAAAGCAGAGAGAAAATAAAAGAGAGACAGAGGGAGAAAAGAGAGAGTGGGGGAAAGCCGGAGGTGGGGGAGGGTAGGTACAAGATAGTTAAGGAAAGAGAAAGAGAAAGACAAACACCACTGTTTTACTGTGGAAGTCACAGAATTTATCTAAAGGGCATGAATGAAAATAAAAGCAAAGCCAACAGAAATGCCAAATCTTCACCTGAGGGAAGGGGGAGTGGGAAAAACTACAAACCAGTGATTGTATTTATAACTTTTTTTTTAATTTGTCCTAAAACTAAAGACAGCAAAAAAGTAAAGCCTTGTATGAATGTATCTTTCAAATTCAACTCTTCAAGCCAGAAACATTATTACTCTTAAGTTTTATGTTTTTAAGAGATTTGCCTAATTTAGCAATTAAGTTGATATTAATCATATATTTCTTTCCTTATAACTGTCACTTGGTGACAAGACACTCCCCCCTGCTCCCCTGTGCCCCCAAGCTGCAGAGGATTTTAAACGTCACCCTTAGCAGGTGCTCTAGATCAGCACTGTCCAATACAACACATGGGAACCACCGGCATAATTCTAAATTTTCTAACAGCCACATTGAAAAAAAGTATAAAGAAACAGGTGAGACAATAGGCAATGTGATGAAAATAACTCAACATGCACTCAATATAAAAACATTAGTGAGATAAATTTTACTTTCTTTTTTTTTTTTTTTTTGTACAAAGATTTGAAATCCATTGAGTATTATATACCTCAAGCACATCCCAGTTCCGCCTGGCCACATTTTTAAGTGCTCAACAGATACACGTGGCTAGCGGCTACAGAATTGAACAGCGTGGAGCTAGAACCTTTCCAACAAATGGTATTTTTAAAAAAATCCTCGGTAACATTTACCAGCTCGGTAGGTAGGGCAGGGTCCTTCTTTCCCATTCTGCCCCCACTGAGGACCCAGGGTCACCTGTCTCCCAAAACACAACCCCTTCACGCAGACCTTCAGACCACAGCATCACTGGGGTCTCCAAGGAGAACTATAGGGGGTCCCGCGCTCAGCCCAGGGTGGGGCACAGGGCAGGAGGGGCCTGGGTGAGCCAAGCTCGCTCCCCGGCTTACCTGAGTCCACGCTGAGGCCCAGGCCCTGGGCCACGTCTCCTGCGGGGCTAGCGAAGGGTCCCCCGGGCGCGGCCCACGAGGCGCCGGTCGGCTCGCCCTTGGCCGAGAGCTCGCAGGGGGGGCTGCCTGGCGTGGGTGCCGGGGCGAGCGCGAGGCGGGCTGGGCGTCCGGAGGCTGCGGGCATCAGCAGCGGCCCGTAGCGCGGGTCGAAGTGCGGCGCGTAGACCTCGTGCACCGCGGCGGGCCGCGGGTAGGCGGTGGCCTGCGCGCCCAGGGCGCCGCCCAGCGCGTAGGGGTGGTGCGGGTGCGCCTGGTGCGGGTGCGGGTGCGGGTGCGCGTGGTGAGGGTGCGCGTGGTGCCAGGGCTCCGCGGCGCCCTGGTGCAGGTGGCTGTGCAGGGCGGCTGGCGAGTAGGGGTCGGCGGCGGCGAAGGGCAGCTCCGAGTGCGCGGCGGCCAGCGGGCTGCTCAGCGGCGCGGGCACCGGCGCCTGGTACGCGCTGTTCCAGAAGGAGGCGGGGAAGCTGCGCTGGCTCATCGGGTAGGAGCCGTCTGCAGGCCGGCGAGCAGGCGGGGAGGGAAGGGGAAAAAGAGCTCGTCAACTCCGGGAAACGCGATTGCGGGCCCCCGCAGGCCGCGGGGAGAGCTGAAAGCGCAGGGCCCACCAATGGCCGGAAAGCGGCGGCTGGGGGCGGGTCGGCAGCCTAGCCTTCGGGGCGGCGCCTTCCAAAGGGGGCTGCGGCCTGTGAATTCAAGGTACGGGCTCCGAAAAATGGGGGAACCCTATGGGGTGCAGGTCCGCTCCCTCGGTTTTGCAGATCCGAGGGATGGCGGGGAGCGGAAGAGCGGAGAGACCTCCACCCCAAGACCCAGTTTCGGGGCGCAGGCAGTTTCACCTAACTCCTCCCGAGCCGCCTCCGCGGCCGGGGCAGACGCCGCTTCCCTATTCCAACCGCAGCCTCTCCAGCTGAAGATGCGTCTTCCCGCTCTTGGTCGGCCGCCTAGCGATCTCACCGCCCCTCTCGCGTTTCAGCCTCCCTTGTTCTTGAAAATGCGTCTCTGATAGACTAGAAGTCCGTAGACATATTTCGAAGTCTTGCTATTATTAGCCTCCTTTCTAGAAACCTTCTTTCATATATTTTTTTCCCAAGAACTCGAGCAGAACAGTAAACTCGACACACTAAAAGGGCAGCTGTCTTATTTGCACAAAGGGACGCGAAGGGAAAGGTCTTTTAAGTTTTAATGAACAAACTTTGTGCGTCAAAGGGTGGATGCCACTCTTATAATTTATTACTAGTATTGTTATTATGATTACTGTCAGCATCACTGTTGATCCCTAGAGCCTGAGAGCATTTTAAGAAGACAGCATTTAGATCAAATGTGTTGCCTTCGGTTAGGAGGGAGGGAACGAAAGACATGTAACTCAAGAGGCCTTTATGGAGCACCTCTGGGGAACGCATCTGTACACATTCTAGAGAATTTAAAATACTTTTAAAATACATTCCAAGTAATGAACAGTCTTCCTCTTAAAGATATTTAGGCACCTGAATAATAAAAAGAACGTTCTGTATTCAAAACGAATATTTTTGGAGCTTGTCTAGGCAAGGCTTTTACAAACTTTCAGACTCAAGGTTGGGGCGGGGGGAGGGCAAGAGTTGTCATTTCCCCCCAAATGTAATATTTGTTTTCCTTTTTACAACAAAGTCATGATTTCTCAGTTCGGTACATGTTAAAAACTAAGCTTGGTGAGAAAGTTTAGCGAATAGTTAGCTGTACCCTTGTCTGTGTAATAAGGGAGGTTGAGATTTCAGAATAGAAGGAAAATGTAGTTGACATGTCCAAGAAATCATTGTCCCAAACTAGATAAAGCAGTGCTTTCTGGGAAGGGTAGAACAATAAAGAGATGTTCTGGCTGTACCTACATACTCATTTCCTTGCTACTTTATTTGCTTATTGAAAGATGTTTTCTGCTTCAAGAATTCCCAAGTAATTGAAACCTGAGAAAAAGGCACAGGTAGGTTTTAGGGGACATTCTTCAGCACATTTTCCTGGCAGTGGGGCCTAGCACTTTTTATTCTGGGCAAATTTTCAGAAACTGGGTAAGGGCCCTGAAAACCTCACATTTCCACAGTGTATTTACATACATTTTTTGTTTGTCTTAGGACCATCTCCAGGGATAGTTAGGAGGGCAAGTATTATTCTAATTTTAGAGACCAGTAAATAGAGTGACCTCGAAGAGGTTAAGAGACTTGCCCAAGGTCATGTTGCTAGGAAGTGGGTGGAACCAATTCCAAGGCTAGTGGTTTTTCTAGGTCAATGCTCTGCTCTTCTCTGCCTCCTGGAGGAGAGATCTTACGTCTGCGCCTATTCCTCCTTCGATGTCCTCCCCCATCCCCAGATGCCCCTCCTCACTTCTCTGACACCTGGTATTCTCTCAGCTGCATCTCCTGGAGCCCCTCTAGGGGGACCCCAGGCTGAGCGGGCTCTCTACGGACCCTGCCACACTCACCCCGCCAGGGCCCGGAGCTCCTGGGCGCTTTGCTGCTTGCACAGCTCGGGGAGTAGCTGCTGGGCTGGCTCAGGGCCCGGCTGAAGTGTTCGTCCACCACGGAGCTGATGTCCCCCTGGAAGTAGGTGAAGAGGACGCAGCGGGAGTTGATGTACTCCGCCTCTGGTGGGCGCTCTTTCTCCGGGCTGCCTTCTTCCTCCTTTATGCTGGCGGCGGTTTGGCTGGAGAAAGAGGAGCTGCCGCTGCCGCTGCTGCTGTTACTTGGGCTGGCGTTGCACTCCTGGGCTTCCTGCATTTTGGAGTAGTAAGCTAGTTTCTGCTCAAAGAGAGAAAGAATAGGGTAGTCAATTTCAAAAGAGATGGCAGGTTGGGTTCAGACTACACGTCCTCCCCGCATCCCTAAGGTTTCCAAGGGGAACTGGCATGGGTGCCTCAGTACAGCCTGCCCCTGAACACGGGTGGGCTTCCCGAGAAGCAGGTTGCCCTTCCTGGTCTTTCTCTCTCCCGGCATTGCTGCCAGGCCACAGGCAGCACTCTGAGGTGCCAGGGGGAAGGTTGTGGAAGATGCCTGAGTAACCAGGTTATGGCCACAGAGCCAGGCTCGAGGCAGATATACAGGGTGGGCAAAAGCAGGCTTACATAACACAAATACATCACACAATAATCATTAAATAACAATGCAAGGATAAGCTCTGTGTTTCCCGGACTCGCAACTGGAAACCTACTTTTGCTTGCCCCTGTGTGCATTTTTCAAAACCAGCCTCCGTGAGTAAAGGGCACCCGGACCAGTGAGGGCCCGACTGTTCCCTGCCTGAGAAGCCAGGGCAGAAGCACAGGAGGCGGGATGGAGCATCCTCATGACGGAACATGACAACCCCCTCCACACACCCAGCCTGCAAAGGAAGCCCCGCGCGGAATGGAAGGTTTGAAATTGTTCCACTTAGGAAAGAATCATGTGGGTAGACAGGTGAACGCCATCCTGACATGGGCTGTTGTCATACGCGCAAGTGGATATTTGTTTGGTTGCCCATATACTTTCCATTTAAGAGTCTGTCTCCGTTTTTAAAGAGATCTTCCTTTTTGAGTAAAGAAAAAAACCAATGGGTTATGAGCATTTCCAGCCTTGCCATCTCTGGGCACATTGAGGAAACGATTAATAAAAGGGGGCCGCGGGAAATCTTGGCCGGGACGCTCTGTCAGTAGTGACTATGTGATAGTGATTTTAAAAGATGAAGTGCAACTGCTATAAACATTTTCTTAGAAATGAGCAATGGACTGGATGTAACGTGAAAGTGTTATGCAGGCAGAGATGGCCTGGCCATGCAAAAATGAACAGAGATCTCCTTGCAACAGATTGGTCCAGGGCCAGGGAGGAGAAAGGAACAGACAGAAAACCGCCCCACCATCTCCTCTTTGCAATAGTTCCAGTCTGGGAAGGAGCTGGGTTCAGGCGCTGAAGCCAAAAGAGCCATTTAGCAATATCACTACTTCTGCCACATTCCCGCGTGGCTTACAATGAGGGGCTCTGATGAGTCCTAAAATTATCATGGAGACGAAACCATCTCCTGGCTGGGAAGTGAGAAGAGGAGGAGGAGGGAAAAAGCAAAAGCCGGATAGATATTTTGAATTTGCAAACAGAATTGGTGGAAGCGTGGACTCTGTCCGACACTGGGGTGTATGTCAATTCCCCCAAAGCCGGAGTCTGGGCCCTCACTCTCCAACCTGGTCAGGCCTCCCAGGAGCCCCAGGATGTGATGTTGGCCTTTTCCTGGACTACTGTCCTCCGTTTTCGCTACTTCAGCTGGGGAAACTGAGAGAACTGTTCACCAGACACAGCCCAGAGAACAGATAAATAGGAGTAATGAAAGGAAACGTGAGTTTGCAGAACCGGGGTTAAGTGGTCTTATTAAAAGTGGGTTTGTTGATGGCAGGGCAGCCCAATTCAGCGACTCCATCTCCGGAAAGGTAAAGTATTATCTATGAAGCTTGCCTCTGCCCAGTCAATTGTACCCCAGTAATATCCCCCAAAACTTGCAAAGCAAGGACGATAAAACCAATGCTTTTCCTATGGTACTCTCTGTAACGGATTTTCTGGTTCTGAAATTAATTGGCTTGATTGTCTGAGAGCTGAAACGGGAAAACATTATGCCTTATATAAGTTTGCAGGGATGAGAACGAGGGTCTTTGCATCTCCAACAGAAAGACAGAAACAGGCTTTTGCTTTTGTCGGGACCAAAGTTTGGTTTTCCGTGGGCAAGCTTTGCTCCCATCTCCCTGCACCCGCACTGGGCTCAGACCAATCTGGAGCCCAACGGACACTCAGAAAACAATCCAGCAGGCGCCATCCTCCTCTGATGATTCCCGGCAAACCCGGGACACGCGTTAGCGGGGCTTAGTTGCCTTCCGAGAAAGCAAACTAAAGGGGTTATTAGCTCAATCTACCGGGTTGCAGCGCGGGCAATCCCGCCATCCGGGCGGCGCCTGCCGCTGGTCGCACGCCCGGACCGGAGCGGAGGCGCCCTGGACCTCGGGGTTCAGACCTCGGTGTTTGCAGAAGCCCGGGCGTCCCCGAGGTCCCGGCCCGAAGCAGGCACGTACCTGGTGGTAGGGGGTGTAGGCGGTTGCGAAGTAAGGCTGGTGAGGACCGTAGACTTGGTACATAACATCCAGACAGCTCATGGCTCTCCGCAGCGGAGCCGGCTTAGAGTTTTACCATCAACTCGGGGTCGGCGGAGCGCGGGGATGCTGCATGGGCGGCCCTTGGACCCCAGCTCCTGTGTCATGGGCGAAGGAGCGAGGGGCAGTGCGCTCCGCGGCTCGGGATCCCGCTCGCACGCTCCCCTCCCGCCCCTGCAATTCCAGCCGCGACCGCGCTCGCTCCAGGACAGAAGCGCCCGGGCTCCGGCTAGTGGGCATTTAAACCCACGCCGTCAAGCGGGCGTGCTGACGCCACTCGGAGGCTACGGAGGGGAGGGGAAGATGGAGGGCGGGGACCGGGGGGCCAATAGAGAGTGAAGGACGAGGACCCGAGGAGATGCTGGTGTGTCCCCCCGGGGTCCCCGGTGGCCAGGGGTGCGGCGAACTGCGCAGCCTGGGTAAGGAGCCCGGAGGCTTCGTGCCTGGAGGTGCAGGGGTTCCAGCCAGGCTAAAGCGGGAGAGACCGGGGCACGGAGAGAGTGGCGAGGAGGGAAGGAGGGTTCTTACTTTTAAAAAGAGAAAGAAAGTTGACGCGTGGTGGGAAAAGGCGCTGGGGAGAGCGCCGGCCTCACTCCGGGACGGTGGAGTGTGTGCGCGCCGGGGGTCGCGCGGCGGGGCACCGGCGTTGCTCTAAGCTCGGGGTGATGTGCCAGCCGCTCCCCCTAGGAATTCCCTAGGGGATCCCGGGCCTCGCAGGCTGGGCGTCTAGGGAGTCCGGGCCCTCCTCCCGGGCGCGGCGGAACGCGCTCTGCGGGGAACGGCAGCGGCTGGAGCCTGAACCGCTGTCCTGCTCCACTGGCTCGCACCTCTCCCGACCTGAGCCACCCGCCGCCAGCTCCCACCACGCGACTCCGCTCCCGGGGGCGGGCCCCTTCCGCCCCTCGGGAGTCCGATCCCGCCCCTTTCATTTGGAGGAGCTCCACCCGGACCCGCTGGGTTCGCGCGGCTCACGCCCCGCCTCTGGCTCCTGCGGTGCGAGTTGCTTTCGAGGAGTCCCGGAGGCCTCACCCAGCCCCCGGGCACCTCGCGTGTCTGCCCAGGGCGTCCGGTAAAGTTTCCGTAACTTTGAGACAAGAACTCGTCAGCTGCGAGGAGTTTCCTGGTACGTGCACGGAGGTCAGAGAGGTCTTCCGCTGCCTCTGCATCCAGAAGCCCTTTCTACAGAAGCTGCGATTTTGTTTCATTTCGGAGAGGTGAAGGGGTGTGCACCACGTGAGACAAGCATCGCCACGCTCTTCCCTGCCCTGAGGGCATTCCTGGCTCCCCCCTGCTTCCTGCGGCCCCAGATGCTCTCCATCCCCCCCCCAAGCACCGCCACACACGCCCTGTCCCCGGGGAGGGGTTGTCACGAGTTTAGGAATTAATTGAGCAAGGCTCTCCAATGCTGGTCAGGTGGCAGACGGGTGTTTCCAGAATAGCGGTGGGCCAGACTTGGGGTGGCGGGGGCGGGGGTGGGCAGAGTTTGGAAGCCGTGAGGGCCCAGACCCAGGGAAGAAGCAGTATGGATTACCGATGCAAGCCAACTCCAGTTATTCTCGAATTTAAACGCAACAAAAGTCTGACGTCGGTTCTCAGGCTCTAAAACTGCGAACAAATGCACACTCACCGAGATACATTGTTTCTAAAATATGATTACTTTAAGTAAATTGTTTTGGGGTGGAGTTTTTGGTTTTTGGTTTTGCCCGAATTATAAATGGGCAATGGCTCCATGTCTCCAATTCCATTTCTAAATGGAACACACCAGCATCGCCTGGGCGATTGGAGAGGTTCTTTAATTAACTAGAATGTATCTATTTGAAAGAAAATTAAAATAATAAAAAAATAAAGGCACCCCTTAATCTAGTTTTACTGAGCCTCTTATTTTAGAAGCGAGGCTGAGCTCTGCTGATTTCTGGAGCCTCTCGCTCTCGGCGTGGTACACCCGTGGTTTTTTATTTTTTGGGGGGGGCCTATTGCGCCCCGCCCCGCGCAGGCCTGAGCCAGGTCTCAGGTGCTGCAGGACCCCAGGTGCCCAGGCTGCCGCGCCGCGCCCCGGCCAGGTCACCGCGAGTAGGCGCGCCCCCCGCGGGGGCCACACTCGCCCCTTGCGCTCCGGTCCCGCTGTCAGTGCCTGGACAGAGGGGCTCTACCTGGGGCTCCTCCTGTAGGGACGTCTCCTGGCGCCACAGCCGGGGCTCCGCAGCGTGGCAGGTGGCCCGCAATACTGCGCGGAGCGGGAGCGCCGGCTGTGTGCACGTCTAGCCATCGGATGCTGGGCTGTGGTCCTCACCGGCCGCCGCCTGTCCCTCATACCCCCTCGCTTGGACATTTTTGTTTACCTTTGGCCATGCCACTAGAAGCACTCTGATTTTCCCACAAATTCGGGAGGCAATGAGGACAAGGACTATAGGAGCAGCGATTTCCCACATTTGGAACGAAGGACATGAAGAGACTACCACTCCAGTTGCCTAAGGCTGCTTTCTGCTCCCATTTCTCAACCTCTGGTACTTGAAACAGTTTTCCAAAGCCTGGCCAAAGCCGAGGAAGGGTGTTTACTGTCTGCACGGGAGTTAAAAGGAGCGCAGGGAATTGGGTGGGCATCCGCCTGGAACCCAGGCAGGAGAGCCTTTTGCTCTCGCTAACTCGAAGCGAAGGGAGAAAATAAACAGTCCGCAGTTTGAAAACATGCCCATGACTGGAGCATGTTCAGCCCTTTCTGTAGCTCTGAAATGCTGTCATTCGCAGGAGGGCGGTACTTCTCCATGTGATGAGATCCCCCTCTTGTTTCTACGCTGAAGTGGGAAATAAAACACCTCTCAATTCAAACCTCCTCCAGCCATTCAAAACACCGGGACACCGACACTGCACACAGATCAGGTTTTGGTTCAGACCCTTGGGAAGGGGCTACGGGGTAAAGGAAAAACTGGGCGGGGGGGGGCGAGGGGAGAGTCTTTGCCTCTCGCCTAGTTGTTTTCGGAGAGACTGCAAACCAAACAGCTACATTTCCTGAAACTGGGGTCTAGTGGACAAACGTACCAACACCCCCAGGAAGATGAACGGACCGATTGCATCTAATCGAATTTCCTTTTAACTTCCTAAATGGGCAGAGACAAGATCACATCTTCTTCTAGAAATGAATTCAGTTTATGAAGCTTCATAGCAATTTATTGAGCTGCCAGTAGGGAGTTTGCCATATGAAAATTAATTCCACCAAAATTTCCTCTTAGTACCCTAGTTCTAGTGTCTAAGACTATCTAGAACTGTGAAAATAAAAGTTACTTTTACTCTCAAAGTTCGCACATGACGTTAAATTAGTGTGGAATGAATACATCCCCTTCTGCATTTTTCTGTCCACCTTGCCACCTTATTCTGAAAATTGCCAAGAAGCAGCTTAGGAAAGATGTGTGAATAGAACTGATTTGGAGAACTGACCTGCAGCCAGCCCAGGCCCTCCCGTTTATTTAGATCATTGAGTGTTGGCATTTTATGCTGCCTTATTCTGCTAAGCAAATGGGATGGACACAATCATAATCTCATAGACTTTTATATGTCTAAGCCCATTTTGCCTGTTTTACAGAGCAGAGATGTGTTTGGAATTTGAAGAGTAGCTGACAAGATTTTCGTGGATTCAAACTATTAATAGTATTAGTTGAAAATATGTCTGCAAAAGCCAGCTTTTTTAGCATGGAGTGTCACTTAGCAATGATACTCTAGTAATTAATGGAGAGGCTGAAGGGTGATTTTATTTTAAAGGAATAAAAAAAGAGAAATTCCTGTACTCTGAAACCTCACTAAAACGCTAAGGAAGGAACTCCAGTGTGACTTAGTGAAAAACCAAGGAGAAGAAGGTTCAATTATTTTCATACAAACCTAGAGTAGTTCTTACCAGTGTTTTCAAGTAAAAATCCTCCATGGTCTGGCCTGATGAATAGTTGAGAGTGCTTTGTAATTTTTGACATATATTTGATTATTATAAGAATGTTAAACTTTTCCTCCTTTACATTTTAAAGATATTTTATATCAAGTACGCCATCTTCAGCGCAGGCAAAATAATCACAACTTTCTGAATTTAACTTTCTCTTGAATTCATGCTGACATTAATGGCCAGTTCTAAGAATGCAAATGTATTTAATACCATATTTATCTTTCAGAAATGCTATTTTTAATGAGTCTCTACAAAATGCATAGTATAAAGACATACTATACAAATTAATTCATATGACCCACACTTTTAGAAATGATAACAAGTGCTGAAATAAAGATTTGGAATAGATGCGTGTAAAATATTTTGGTTTGTTAGATTTTCACAAGGGAGGAAAAGTTAGCAATTTACATTCTCTGATATTTACTTAGACACAAAGAGTTAAGTCAAAAAGCATGTATCAATTGTTTATTAATGGGAAGAAGTTGTTTTTCACTTTACTTGGCTAGAAAACTCACTTTACTTGCCTTACATTTCTGACAATGGAGAAAAAAAATTTTTTTGAGACACAATCTGGTCCGACTGCCTCGAAATTAGCATATGCATGAAACGCCTTTTGAAAGACAGAGGAATCTGCAGGTTCAGAACTTGGAAGTGGATGGAGGATTTAAACTGTTGGCTCAGATATTTGACAGTATTGTTGTTGATCCATTCCCGGAGTTTTGTTTATAAATGCCATTTCAGCAGGATGCGGAGGGGATTAGAAGGAGGCCACAGCAATCACAGAGGTGAGATATCCATCTGAGGGTGACGTCCTGTCATGTGATTAAGAGTTCTTGAAACGCTCGTAGGAAGGTCCTCGGCGTGTGTGGAGGAATTGTTAGCACTGACTGGTAGACTGGCATGGTGTGTCTCTAATTTCTTTGGTAAATGTGACTGATTTTTAAGCAAATTTCACGATGACATAAATAAATTGGATTATGCGCTAAGTGAAAACATGTAGCCTGGGGTTCAATGGTGCATCGGGACACTTCGCCTAGCAGACCCCAAAGCCGAACACACCTTTAATTTTGTTCTTAACTTTACAGGATAAATACTGTGCATCACATTGTAAGGGGAAGTCCAGTTATTAACTATGAAATTTAAACTTCATTGGCTATTTTTTTTTTATGAGAGCCATGAACCAATCAATTGTACAATAACCCAACCTGTGACATTATCTGAAAAAATTTAGAAAGTTTAACATTTTGAAATGCAGGATTACAAAAACAGCATATCACTTTATGTGCCTCATGCACAATATTCCACACAGTGAGTGCAGGTGGAGAGTTGGAAGTTCTCCAGATAGTTTGGAATGAAAGCCACCCAGCTCACCACGTAAGAAATCAAACTGAAAAAAATCCAGGTCCAGAAGTGGCTTTCACCGAGGAAACTTCTTTTCATATTAGTAAATTAATGCTTATGCTCCTGAGCATAGCTAATTCTTTTTTAAAATATATATATTTTTGTTGATTTCAGAGAGGAAGGGAAAGGTTGACAGTGATAGAAACATCGATGATGAGAGAGAATCACTGATCGGCTGCCTCCTGCACCCCTCCCCCCCGCCCCCCTCCCCCAAGATTGAGCCTGCAACCCGGGCATGTGGCCTTGACCAGAATCGAACCCGGGACCCTTCAGTCCCCAGGCCCACGCTCTATCCACTGAGCCAAACCGGCTAGGGCCACAGCTAATTCTTTCTCCAAACACGTGTACTCAGAATATGGTCATGACCTTAGTAATGTCTATTGATGTTTGTAAATATTTTAAGAAGAGAGTGATTCTGAAACGGTTCAAAACAGACACATATTTTCATCCCTTAGCTTTCTTTTTATCTCTGGGAATGCAATGGCAACATAAAGTTGAAGCCCGAATCTGCATCAGTGTATATAGAGCTTTGTTCCTGGGTATATGGGGGAGTCGCTATTGCAAGGCCCTACGCTTTATTCCTTTGGGTAAACTTTTGTGTAATGCAGCATGATCACACCATCACCAAACAACTACTGTTGTTGGAAAAATAGGCTGTATCTGTGCATGTAAAATAAAGTGCTGAATTAAGGCAACTATACAAACAGGTCAGAAAGAAACAAAGGTTCTTTTTTCACCTTGGGTAGTAGATCTGTAAACTACAGAGAGTTATTTCAGTAGAAAGAAAATCCCAAATAATAGGTGTCAAAAAGAAGACATTTCCAAGCACATGTTGCCCAGTAGTTCTGTAGGCAAGCAGCTGGAGAGAAGCCCTACGGTTGAGAATGGGAGGGGAAAGGTGGAAGGGATGCTGCTGATTGCCACCTTTGAAGCACTTGAGGTGTGGTGGCAGACTTAATCCCGGAGTGCCCGTAGCTCTAAAGGTCACATACTTTGGGATCTCAGCCCACTGGCCGCATTTCATGGGGCATTGCCTGCCTTCTCTGTGAAAGCAATACAGCCTCAGCCCGATGACATTACTTAGCTGCTTTCTTAAGAATGGAGGCGGCTGAACGGAAGCAGTGATGACTGGATAGCAAGACTCCGGCTTCTGACTGCCGTGTGACTCTCGGTTTAGTTTGTGCATCTGCAGAAGAAGAAACTGGACTAGGTGATCTCTGTCTAAGGATGCTCATGGCCCAAACTCTGAAAACTCGTGTTAGATTTGAAAATAGTGTACAAATAATGTTTATGAACATTTCTTACATTATTTCCAACCTACGATCCTTCTTAAAGAATAGCACATTATAAATTTTACCTGAAAATAATTCTGTGTTCCCAAATTCTTAAAAGTTGGACAGAATTAGCACTTTATGTATTTTTTGTTAAATCTTTCTAATAGCCCTATTATCATATGCATTTTATATATCAGGGAGCTGATGTTTAGGAGTTCAATAATCCTTCTGAGGTCACAGAGCCAATAGCGGGAGAGCCAGTTCACATATTTGCATTTTACT
Organism: Plecotus auritus; assembly: GCF_963455305.1. Classification (NCBI taxonomy): domain Eukaryota; kingdom Metazoa; phylum Chordata; class Mammalia; order Chiroptera; family Vespertilionidae; genus Plecotus; species Plecotus auritus. Next base: position 12,338,748 of record NC_137775.1, on the reverse strand, counting down.
GATTCCACAGCCTCTTCTCTAATAGCTGGCTAGCAGAGTTTCCCACTCTAAGTCACGGGAAGGATTTACTTGGATCTAGGCTTTGCCTAGGGAATTGCTCCACAAATGCTCAGTTAAGATCTTAATGGTTGTATAATGTTCTAATATTAACTTAGCAGGGCCTGGGATTTAAGCATCTATTAATAGCTTATATCTTGATAAACATTAAATTGTACAAAAAACTTTGATTTGGTACTAACCAGATTGCAACAGGTTTATCATAGCCACATGGTGTTTTGTTTTGGGTATTATTTTCTTCTATATGTAACAAGTATATTCTCATTATAGCCTGACAGTAAGAAACCAAATTTATAAATTGCCTTTACTACATGAAATTAGAGGCCACTGGCCATTTTTCCTAGATTTATTTGGAAATAGATCTATCTATCTATCTATCTATCTATCTATCTATCTAAAGGCAGCGACCTGAACGCCATAACAACTGGAATGACTGGTTGCTAAGACACCCACTGTGGCCAGTGAAGGGCCGAATGGAGGGGGCAGCGGGCCAACCTCCTGCAGCCCCTCCCCCCAGCCAGCCCTGCCCCTGATTGCTCCCCTACCCAAATAGGGGGCGGGGCTGGCAGCCAACCTCCTGCAGCCCCTCCCCCTGGCCACTGCCCCCGATCGGCCTCCCACCCCATTTGGGGGCGGGGCTGGTTGGCCCACTGACCACAGGCCCTCCTCATGGCCGGCCAATCTCCCGCCGTCTCCTCCTGACAGGCCTAGCCCTAATCTGCCAATTGGGGGTAGGCTGCCTGGACTCCACCCATGCACGAATTCGTGCACTGGGCCTCTAGTATTTTATAAACAACTAGAGGCCCAGTGCACAAAATTTGTGCATTGGGGGGTCCCCTCAGCCCAGCCTGCACCCTCTCCAATCTGGGACCCCTCGGGGGATGTCTGACTGCTGGTGTAGGCTGGAGATCGGGCCTAAACCAGCAGTCAGACATGCCTCTCACAATCCTGGACCACTGGCTCCTAACTGCTCACCTGCCTGCCTACCTGATTGCCCCTAACTGCTCCCCCTGCTGGCCTAGTCACCCCCAACTGCCCCCTCACAAGCCTGGTCACCCCTTACTGCCCCCCTGCTGGCCTGGTTGCCTCCAACTGCCCCCCCACACACACACTGGCCTGGTTGCCCCTAACTGCCCCACCACCAGCCTGGTTGCCCCTTACTGCACCCCATGCAAGCCTGGTCACCCTGAACTGCCCTCCCTGCAGGCCTGGTCGCCCCATGCAGCCTGCTGCTTGGTCGTTTGGTCACCACTCACTAACCCCCCTGCCGGCCTGGTCGCCCCATGTGGCCTGTTCGGTCGTCCATTCGGTTGTGATGGTTGCTTAGGCTTTTATATATAGAGATAATATGGCTCAGAGTCCTATTGGATAAATGTACAATTCATAACCTAAGTCCTGACCACTGCAGAAATGAAGAACACATCTATAAAATTCAGATTTTACAGAGTAAGAAAAGTATCTATTTTTTTAAATCAAGCATTTCCTTGTCTATTTCCCCTAGTTTTATCATATGTAATGGACATTCTTTAAAAATATATTGTTTAGTTTTGTGTGTTTATGAGCTTCATGTAAATTAATTCATACTACATATATTCTTCTGTGGCCTACTTCTTTTTATAAAGTTTATCTTTTTGCTATTCAATCATGTTGATACATAAAGCTGTAGTCTATTTATTTTCTGCTGTGTACACTGCTGTATAATGATCTGTTGTAGAGAATAAAAACACAAATTTATTCTGTTATCAATTAGCATTTGAGTTTTTTATAATTTTTTAAATTAAATCTTTATTGTTCAGATTATTATAGTTGTTCCTCTTTTTCCCCCCATATCTCCCCTCCACTGAGTTCCCACCCCACCCCCTGCCCTTACCCCCCTGCCCACTGTCCTCATCCATAGGTGTATGATTTTTGTCCAGTCTCTTCCTGCACCCCCCACACCCCTTTCCCCCTGAGGATTTCAGTCCACTCCCTTTCTATGCCCCTGATTCTATTATATTCACCAGATTATTCTGTTCATCAGATTTTTTATTCACTTGATTTTTAGATTCACTTGTTGATAGATATGTATTTGTTGTTCATAATTTTTATCTTTACTTTTTTCTTCTTCTTCCTCTTTTTAAAGAATACCTTTCTTCATTTCATATAATACTGGCTTGGCAGTGATGAACTCCTTTAGCTTTTTCTTATCTGTGAAGCTCTTTATCTGACCTTCAATTCTGAATGATAGCTTTGCTGGGTAGAGTAATCTTGGTCATAGGT